>NC_058135.1:274859130-274873814 GCF_016433145.1 Gracilinanus agilis
ATATATATATTTCCCCCTCTATGTGTTTTGCAAGCCCTTAAGTAGAAATCTTTCTTCACTTAAGAAGACAATTTTGCAGTTGCAGTGGCTGAAAATGATCTATCATTTAAACACTGAAATTTCTTGTCCAGAGCCTTAGTAACCCTGGTCCTTGGGTAGGAAATAGAATATTATTGATCAAGGTATTCTAACTTCATGAAGCCTAAGAATTGAGTACAAATAATGTTGAAAATCTAGTCATTCACTTATACATTTTTTCTCCTTCATTACTAAAGAATTTATTTTAGAATTTAAGTTTTAAACTCAATTGATTGAATATTTCTGTCCTTTTTCCTTTTGCTAACTTTTCATTTCTGTATTTTTCACAATTATTTTTCTCTTCTTTAAATACATTGGTCTGTTTTATGTTTTATAACCAATGTATCTCAATTAACTGCTTTCTACCCTTCCCATTTTGGAAACAAAGACCACCCATCTGTTTTTGCTAAATCTTATTTTATTATTATGTTATTAATTAAGAAAGGATATATATGCACATTAATAAATGATTTTAGTAGCATTCTATTCTGAAGCCTATTCATGTTTATTATTAATGGGGAAAATAGTCAAATGAAAGATGACAATTGATCCAACTGATAGGATTAATTAGATCAATGACATCTTGGACCAAAACTCTCTCATATTCCCGAAAAGATTAATGGATGATTAAAAAGAAGTTTCCAATTATCCCTATGTATTGTGACCACAGTGCAGGAAAGAAAGAAGTTACAAAAATGTAACATCTTTTTGTAGGAAAAACAAACAAACAATCAAGCTAAACCTATTATTTTCAGTAGTTATTTGTAGCACTTTCCTGAAAAGAGCAGGAAGACAAGTTTCCTTATCTTTTCGCTAAAGATAATATTTGGTCCCGATCCTTTGTTTCTTGTTTGGTTAATTTTCTCATTAATTTATTAATTTAATTTTTTAACAATTTAAATTTTTCCTTTTTTCAATTACTACTTGATAGGAATATTCCTCAATTCTTGATTTTAATTTAAATGAATTAATTTTAACATTCAGTCACCACAGGGGTTAGGAGAATAACCACAAAGGAAGAGACAATAATTTTAGCCAATTCAAATATTATTTAGCCTAGAACTTTATATATGGAAAATTATATTTATAATTTCTCAGTAACACAGAACTAGGAAGATGTATTGCTCTTCCCTAGCTTTGTGCATGTCTAAACTCCAGAGATAAAGGATCTTAACCTTAGATATCTATTCAAGAGTAGAGTTTTACAAATGTAAGAAAATAGAAAAGTTAATATTTGATATGTAAATCTGTAGGAACTTTCTAGGCAGGAGATGTATACGAGGGAGAGAGATGACTTTAGAATTGTGAGATTGAGCTCAAATCTATTCTGCCATTTTACTACCTGTGTAACCATAGGCAAGTCACTTAACTTCTCTGTCTTTCTTTATCTCTAAAAAAATAAAGAGATTGGCGTAGAAAACCTTTACTGACTCTTCATGCTCTAATTATTTGATCACTTACTTCAGTCTTCTTTAAAGATGAATAAATTAAGATTCAGATGGACAAAATTATATTTTCAAAGAAACTCAGCCAATCAATAGTTTAGTAGAAAAGAGCTTAAATAATTTTAATAGCCATATAGCTATTATGGATCAATGGTTAGAGTCAGGTTCTAACCCTATCATTTTTAATAGTTTTATTTATTTCCTCCCCAATTATTCTTTATACAGTCCTGAAAATATTGTTGAGATTTAGAAAACCCTAAAAAAAAGAAATAGATTTCCACAACATTGTTATAATCATAGAAATGTCTTAGAAAGTCCTTCATACCTACAACACTTTAACTCAACAATAGAACTTAGGAGTAATGTTTCATGTTTGTAACAGGAAGCCCCTTAGGTTCAGGATGAGGATAAAGACAGGAAAATAGGAGTCTGGGTTATATAAGATCACGAGAATATATGAGTTCTGTAGGAAGAAAAATTCTTTCAAAGTTCATCTATTTTTATAACAGTGAATAAATATTGTTAAAAATCAGAAAGGGTATTATTAGGCTAATTTATTTTATCTAAACTATCAAGATCTGCAGTCAGTGAGTACAAATACATCCAAGAAAAGGAGTTATATTATGCTTCAAGACAAGAAGACAAATCTCTTCATAGGCAATGTTCTCCTGTCAGAAACCTACCTGTTACCAAGAAGGGGTGACTGCTGTCTGGTTAAGCCTTCCTGGAAAATATAATGAATTCATTTTATTTGCCAAAAGGAAGGTCCATTTTTTAAACAGGCAGGGGTGAGAGAAGATACTTTTTGTCAAGTGATCCTAATTCCCCGTAAGAGTTGAGCAGGATTTGAAGTTTTGGAGTGTTCCCTTCATTTCCTTGGAGTTCAGGAGAAAAACAGGTTTTCAAGGTTACTGACTCCTCCCAAAACATTAAGTTCAATGGTTGCTTCCTGTGGAGCCATAGAGAAAAGTGAATTTCAAGAATTGGGAAGGACTCTTGGGACTAAGGCTCCCAGAAGAATTTCCAAGGAGCTTAGAAAGGTAAGATATTAAAAAACAAAGACAAATTTAAGTATCAACCAACCTGTTAATAAGTCAATGGGTCAATCAATTATTTATTAAACATCTGCTATCCACTCTGTAATTCTGGGCAAGAAAGACAAAATAGTGCAGTGGATAGTGACTATGTCAGAGCCAGGAAGATATCAGTTCAATCCCAGCCTCTAACTGAGATTATTTGTGTGACCACAAGAGAGATAATTTACTTTTAAGTGTCCCATAAAACATTCTCCTATTGTATTACAAAACAGATGTTCTTCCACATTAGGAGATAAGATTCCTTCATCAGAAGTTCTATATACCAATGTAATATTAGCTCAAAAAGTTTGAAAACTGAAAAATAAAATTAAATGTGCCAAACTATATGAAAGGTGCTGATGAAACAGACAAAAATTAAATAATCTTGAGGAGTTTATAGTTTATTGACTAAAACACAATACACACAAATAAGTAGATTTCATTAATATGTCAAACACCTTAAACTTTGTCATTCAAACTCATTCATGTATCAGAATTTAGAATACATAGGTCTTCCATATGTCTATGGATAAAGTGTTTTGGTTGATGGCAGCATTAAAAATGTATAGATCTGGATTCCCCCCACCCCAATATCTGAATGTACATTTGGCACAAATGAATTACATCTTATATAGGTGATCTCTTTTATTTTTCTAAGAGAATAATTATGTAAAACCAAAACACCAAATCATGTACCCAAATAAATCATGTTTTCATCTTCATTTCTCCTCCAATGATTCATTCTCTAGAGATGTGGATAGAATTCTTTCTTTTTTTTTAAGTCCCTCAAAATTGTCCTGGATCATTGTAGTTCTCTTAGTAGCAAAATCTACCACAGTTGATCTTCCCACAATATTTCAGTTATTGTGTATAAAACAGTGGTTCACAAAGTTTTTTGGCCTACTGCCTCCTTTCCAGAAAAAATATTACTTAGCCCCCTGAAAATTATTATTTTTTTAATTTTAATAGCCATTAATAGGAAAAATAAATGCACCTGTAGCCATCACCCCCTTCCTGGATCGCTGTAGCACCCACCAGGGGGCGATAGTGCCCACTTTGGGAATCACTGGTATAAAATGTTCTCCTGATTCTGCTTATTATTTTGCATCAGTTCATGTAGACCTTCCCAACTCTTTCTTAAATCATCTTGTTCATTATTACTAATAGCACAATAGTATTCTATCATCACCATATGCCACAATTTGTTCAGTTTCTCTCCAAGTGAGGGACATCTCATTAGTTTCTAAAATTTTTTGCCACCACAAAAAATCACAGCTATAAATATTTTTCTACAAACAGGTCCTTTATAATTTTTTAAAATCCCTTTGGGATACAGACCTAGTAATGATATTACAAAATCAAAAGTTATGTATTCTGTTATAGCCCTTTGGTATATGCCCACCTCTTACTAAAGTTTTTGATTCATGATTTTGTATAGCTTCCCAATTACCAAACATATTGATTTTTCTTTATCCCTCATATCCTCAATATTTCCATTCTCTTTAGCACCATTTAACATCCCTTTATTTGTGAAAGGCTCTACTCCCAAAGTTAGAAAAATGTAGAAAAATTTGCATGAACTATTACTGAGTGGAAAAAAAACAAAAAACAAAAAACAAAAAAACAAAACACAGCTAGTTAGTATCAGAGTTTGAAATGGAACTCAAGTCTGCTTGACTCTAGGAATGGTAGTGTAACCACTTTTCCCTTTTCAACTCTCTCCTCTTCATAAAGGATCCCCAGATTTCCTTCTATGGTCCTAAATTCTTACACATGAGATATAGTTAAGGTACTTACCACAGTTCCTTCAACAAAGTAGTTACTATATAAATGTTATTATTACTGTAATTAATTTCCTATAGTATAACTGTTATATCTACTGGAATGTTCAGCTAGCACCACAAATTTTACATGTACCTAAACTGACAACTTCCTCCTCTAAATACATATTTCTTATTACATTATTTTTAAATTAGTGATAAAACCTTATTTTTGCCTCTTTCTCTCAATTCCAGTCATCAAGCCATATACCTTAATATTTATATAAAAGTTGTCAAATTCACATTCTCCTCTGCCTTCTACTCCAAAAATACTTTTTTTCTTGCACATTTAGACCAAAATAATAACTTCCCAAAATTTCTTCCTATAGTGTTTATTCTGCTTGTTCTCAATCTTTCATATCATTGTAAACTTCCTTAGGTAACAATTTAATCCTGCTAGGTTTTTTTTTTTTTGTCAACATCTATTGATTCAATAATAACTGCTGGGTAAAGTTTAAATACCTTAGAATTTAAGGCTTTCAACATTCTGGTGCTTTTCTAACTTTCTCACCTTCTCTCAGAATACTGATGCTCTATAACTACTTAGACAAGGAATTTTAGCTCCCTGGTCTTCAATTTCCTCTTTATAAAGTGAATAAATTGCATAAAGTATCTTCTAAATTCCCTTTTAACTCTATAGCCTTGATTCTTTGAACATGCAACGTACTCCATATTCCAGGAAAATTATTTGTGTTCAGTCACTGTAGTTATCTATGACTCCATATGGGATTTTCTTGGAAGAGATGTTGGAATAATTTGGAATTTCTTTCTCTAGCATATGTTACAGAGGAGGAAACTGAGGCAAAAAAACAGATAAATTGGAAAAAGTACTGATAAATCTAATAAAAAAAGAAAAGAAGAAAATTAAATCAAAATGCCAGCTTCTAGTCTTATTTATTAATTCAATAGTTCTTTTACTTTTGATTTTAATAATTTCTCCTTTGATTTTTAGTATTTCTAATTTAGTTTTCATCTGAGGATTTTTAATTTGTTTGCTTTCTAGTTTTTTCTTTCATTGTATGCCTAATTCATTAACCTCTACCCTCCCTAATTTGTTAATATATGCACTCAATGATGTAAATTTTCTCCTTAGAACTGATATGGCTGCATCCCATAGGTTTTGGTAAGAAGTATTCCAGCACATTGCAGCAGCAAGAATTAGAAAGAGAAACACCATTTAAAATCACCCTAGACAATAGAAAATACTTAGGAATCTATCTACTAAATACAATTTTTTCATTCAAGTCTTCACTCATACTCTAGGGAAAAGTATTTTTTTCCTTCCTTGGACCTTCTAACATTTTCTCTTTCTCTCATTTCTATCTCTGTCTGTATGACTCTGCCTGTTTATGTCTAATTACTTGTCCCTGGGTCTGTTTCTGTATCTGAAACATGTATACACAAGATATATGATTTCATTATTCTACTGAGCTCTTACTAGAAGACTTATTCTACCAATACAAATTAAAATCTTTTTTGTTAAAATTTCATCTTTTAAAGAGATATTCAGGACAGTTATGGAATAAGGTTACCCCCTCCCTGCTGAATTTACATTTTCAACAACAAAAATGAAGTTAGATTTGAACACAGGTTTTGCTAACTTGAATGCCATGTCTTTAGTAACTAAAATATGTTACTTCTTATTTTTCTTACTCTCCAATTGCATCAACTCTGTAATATTAATTTGACAATTATACTAATATATCCATTAACTTATAAGATCTATTAGGGCAAATATATTTTTGTTATTTTTCTATGTATTAGAGCACTCAAAATTATGTTTTAAGCAAAATAGCAATTTAATGAATACATGGTTATCCTTATTTTTAACTGGAAAATAATGAATTAATATAATATATTGAAGAACCAAAATAATTGCAAGGAATTAGCATGAATTGTTATTTATAACTTAATTGAATGGCATGGAAGAAATTTTCAATGACTAAAGTTTTTTAACAGTGAAATATGATAATTGCTTCTGAAATACATAATGTAATTATAGAATCACCAATTTAACAAATTTACATGGAATATTCCAACTTGACAGGTAAGGGTAATAAATCTTTCCATTTATTCTAAGGCAATTTGATTCCATTTTTATTAAATACAAGAGAATTACAGAGAAACTTGGTCTCTAAGATACCTCTTCCTCTAAGTCATGGAATCCTATTGATTATATTAAATCATTAATTTCACTGATGGCTAAGGGCTTTTATGGAGACACAACAGTAACTTTTGGTTTCTTATATATACTTTTAAAATATCTGTTAACAAACTTTATAAGCAAAGTTTGTGAGAGTTTCCAGAAAAGAATGATATAATTATTGATATCACTTCATGGTTACTAGTATATTGTTTTCAGAGAATGCAAAGATAAAATATAGTAAACTAAAAAGAACCCATTGAAATCAGCAACTAAAGAAGAATTATTTATCCTTCAATGCTATTTGCTATTATTACAAAAATTTGAAATATATTATTTTCAAATTTAAAGTTATATTTTTGTTAATTATCTTTTCATATCTATCTATCTACATATATATGTACATATATATACATATTATGGACATTTTTTCAGTCAAATATATCAAAACTGCAGATCTTTCTTCATTTGGAACCATGTTGATGTTATCTTTACTTTTCATTGAAGTGTTTACATTTTAAAAGGCAATCAGTGGTCCAAATTTGCATAGATTACATCATTGTCTAAAAATGACATCTGCAAATGGGCTAAAAATTGGTTACAATGCTCATAGTAACCTTTAAATTCCATAGATGCTAACTTATTGAAGCAGAACTCTTTAAAAATGTAGAATGTGTTGTTCTCAATAGTATGATAACACTTCGTTAAATCTCAGAAGTGACAAATAAAATATATTGAGATCCACAAATTATTTAAGAAAATTAAATGAGTCAGAAGGAAAATAAATAATGTTAGATTTTCTGGAAAGAGAAATTTATCTACCTAAAATTTCATTCAGAATGGATTATATCACTGTTTTTCTTAAGCCAGTTGTATGGAATCCAGATGGGCAAAAGATGCAGAGATGTTGGCTATTGTGACTGAATTCACTTCCCCATGGGACAGTTTTCACTCATTTTATGGATGGTCATACTATCACTTGTTCTTTGTTTAAGACTTCCTAATAACCAACATTTCCCAAAGAGGCTAATTATACTTTTTCTGGAGAAATGCCAATATCTTCAGTCCACATTATGCTAATATGTTTTATTCTCTTTCCTTGTAAATGAAAATCCACTACCAGGTGCTACCCACAAACTAGAAAGAATGCCATAGTGGAATGCCCTTAAAGGTAACTGTTTGCTTACTACAGTGACTCTACCATTAGTACATTATACCAGCTGTCACTGAAAAAATATCATTAAAATATTGAGTTTGCAGTTATTCCTGCCTATTTTTTCTGCTCTGTTATTAGTTACATATATATATTTTTTTTTGGGGGGGGGAGTTATTTTGGACTTTTGAGCTTTAACCTACTAGTAAGCCAGCACGGATTTGCAAAAATTTCTTGTTTACCAGAGCTTATTCTTATCTTTACATAGAGCTATTTACAATACTAGACTAAGTAACTTAAAAAGAAATAAAACTTATTGAACTACTAAGTTTTTAGACTGGGGGGGAGGGGAAGGGAGGAGAGGAGGACTCTGCAAGTGAAATTGCCTAGGACTTATAAAATGACTAAGAAGGGGAAGCTATTTTCTCTTTCAAATCTAAATGGGTTTTTATGTAGAACCTAGAATTTCTAACTGACTTGATTTCTGGAAATGGAAATCCACACATTTTTATTATGGGAAGCTTCTTTAGATGCAATTCTTATTCTAAAGTTTCAAGTCCTGCTGTAAGGATCATGGTTTTTGTTTCTGTTGTTTTTTCCCAAGGGTTTTCACTGTGATTTTACTGTGTTGCAGGTTACATGATAAAAAATATAAAAAATTTAATGAGCTGAAGTTCTTGATTCTTTTTACAAGTGACAAACTTGGAACTTGATTGACTGACTTAAAACATTCGCAAAATTGGGGGGCAGCTGGGTAGCTCAGTGGATTGAGAGCCAGGCCTAGAGATGGGAGGTCCTAGGTTCAAATCTGGCCTCAGACACTTCCTAGCTGTGTGACCCTGGGCAAGTCACTTGACCCCCATTGCCTACCCTTACCACTCTTCTGCCTTGGAGCCAATACACAGTATTGACTCCAAGACGGAAGGTAAGGGTTTTAAAAAAAAAAAAAAAAAAAAAAAAACATTCGCAAAATTAAACTGAAATGATGATATGGGCATTTGTTTACAGACTTTGAATTAATATAAAGTGTATTTGGTTTGTGAAACCCTGTACTATGGAAAAGATAATAAACTGGAGACAGTATTTTGAAAAAATAATTCATATTTGTATTTGCTGTCAACCACTGTAAAAAAGGCAGTTTTTAAAGCTAAAACTCCTTCTTAAAAAACCATCACCCCTTACTTTGACCTAGCTTTAGAGTAGACTCATTATATTTTATAATAGGATCCTCTTTATTTTTATATCAATATTCATCTCTTTCTGTCCTATTTTCTTTTCCCTTTTCACAAAATTCTAAATGTTTTTTTTTTCATTCACTGAATTGCTTTTAGGAAATTCCCAGATAAATCTTGCCCTTCTCCTCCTTTCTTTTTTCTCTTCTTTCTCCTCCTCTGCCTCATCCCAAAAAATAATGAAAGATGAAAATAGTATATACAATAAATATGAAAATTAAATTTAAAAACACTCCACCAGAAAAAAATGGAAACTGAATGTTATAATATTACAAAGAAAAAGCTTGGCTCCAAAGAAACTATATGTGAAAACATATTCCCCTTCTTCCTTTATGGCATTCGGAATGCATGGATGGTAAATGTTCTACGTAGCATGATTTTTTTTCTCATTGGTTATGATATTTTTCTTTTTCCTCTTTTATTTCTTTTTTCTCCCATTTCTTAAAATAAAAAATGTCTTTCAAGGAGAAAGGAAGGGAAAGGATGAGGGGTGGTATCTAGGTGAAGAAAAATACAACATTTTCAATAAAATTCATTAAAAGACAAAAAATTGAAAAATAGAACTTGACAGCTCATGAAGCCACAATTCTACATTTCTTCTCCCTTATGTATCCTTTCAGCACATGTTCACTGTTGTACTTGACTTACTTCTTCCCATGTCATTAATTCTGCCCTGCACCTATTTTCCCACTTCTTTCAATTTTCCTAGTAGTTACGTTAAATATCCTATAATTTTGCTCTTTTAATTTTGATACCACTTTATGATTTAACAACAAAAAAGATGCATTTTTATCAGCTGTCTCCAGAGGAATCTCTTGGTATGCAGGGAGTAATCACAATTCTCTGTTCAGTTCAAACATGAGACTTGTTGCTACTTAGAAAAATGAAAAGACAATCTTATTTAATTCAGTTCTCTGTATCTGAGAAGTTTGAATGTTTTCTCTCTACCTAAGATTACAGAATGCAGAGATGTAACATTTTTTGGGGGGTAGGGAATGACAGTTGTCAGTAGAAATAGATAAAAAGGTACATTCAGAAGAGGAATTAGTGTGTACTCATAATTTTTAAACAGATTTTGTTTTCTAAAGTTGATATTGTAGATTATTAAAATGAAACAGCCTGATGTTTAGAAATATTTTCTCAATATTATATATATTGTATTGCTTCCAATTACTGTGTATTGGTCTCAAGGTAGAAGAGTGGTAAGGGCTAGGCAATGTGGGTCAAGTGACTTGCCCAGGGTCACACAACTGGGAAGTGTCTGAGGCCAGATCTGAATCCAGAACCTCCCATTTCTAGGCCTGGCTCTCAATCCACTGAGCTACCCATATAAAATATAAAATGGGGAATTTGAAGGAAAAAAAATCTGGTTTATTCAAATGCATTTAAAATGAGAAAATGGAATTCCAAACACTTAACCCATTCCGCATCATGACAGAATGATATGAATATGGTGTTTTGTGAATGACCTTTTAAATAAAGATAATTAAATAAAAGAAAAAATTAAGTAAAAATAAAGTAATTTTCAGTAACTTAAGTTAGGATGGTATTGGTGGTAATGACTCATCCAAATTCACATCTTTCATATCTTAATCCCTTGGGCTAAAATGCATATAACTTCTATTGTCATATCTTAACTCATTATACCCTCTCCAAGGTTACTCAATATATTTATTGCTAAAAATAATGTCCTTTTCCCAGTCCTTATTCTTATCCTAACTTGTTCCTATCTTCACAATGGAAATTTGCACTCAGTATTTGAGAAGCTAAATTCATATAGATAACTTTTTTTTTTCCCTTATCTTATATGGAAGGGTCCTTCACATTCTTTCCTGGCCATCTCAGCACTGAGGACACTTCTCTTCATTAAATATTTTCTTATCCTTTTAGAAGTGTTAACTTCTAGAGTTATCAAACCATCATGTTTGGTTGAATGTGAATCAGCTCTTATCATTTTTCCTGGGACATAGTCTACATGTCAAATTAACAATCATTTATTACACACCTACTTTGTATAAAGTATTGTGCTAAGCAGTAGGGATACAGAGAATAGAAAAGAATAGATCTTGCATTCATAGTGCTTATAATCTAAAGAGTTTGGGACAAACAACAAACAACAATATAAATAACGAATATATGAATGACAATTGAGATGTATTTTCAGAGGGAAGGATCTAAGATAAAGG
The DNA here is from genome assembly GCF_016433145.1 of Gracilinanus agilis. Taxonomy (NCBI): domain Eukaryota; kingdom Metazoa; phylum Chordata; class Mammalia; order Didelphimorphia; family Didelphidae; genus Gracilinanus; species Gracilinanus agilis. Next base: position 274,870,264 of record NC_058135.1, read on the forward strand.
AGGAATAAAAAAACATTCTTTTTACAGAAAGTGATCTTTGACTAAGATTTGAGAAAGAGGAGATGAAGACGAACATTTTCAGCATTGTAGAGAGTCATGACTTATATCCAGAATCTAAAAACGAAATGCCACAAACAAGGTATATTAAGGAAGCCAAAATCACTATCTGGAAAAGCATGTGAAGTGAATAAGAAGATTTGCAAAAGTGGGAAGGAGAAAAATTCAGAAGACTTTAAAGGTCAAAGGGAAATTTTTGCATTTTGTATCATAAATGCTTAATACATTTTCTCTTTCTTTTCTCTGTCTCCTTCTTCCCCTTCCCCTCTTCTTCCTCTTTTCTCTCCCTTTCTCTTCCCTTCTCCTCCTCCTCTTCTTTTTCCTTTTCTTCTTTGTCTTGTTCTCCCTTTGCATCTCCCTTCCTCCCTCCCTATTTCCATTTCTCTTTCTCTCTCTGTCTCAGTCTCTCTCTCATTAGTTAATGTTGATAGCTAGCTCCTTTTGAATAGCTTCTTCTCTTTTCTTTCATGATATTTATCTGGTTTTGTTCTCCTCCTACAGGACTGACTTTTCTTCCTTGGTCTCTTTAATAGTATTATACATCTATGTTAGTGTATCACAGGCCTCTGTAAAGGGACAACTTTTCTCTGTATCCTCATTCTTGGTTGATATCCTCAACAACCTTGGTTTTGACTATTATTCCAAGAAAATCTCAGATCTATATATTTATCCCTCTTCTTTCCTCTGAATTAAAAACTTACATCATCTAGACATATCCCCAAGTATTTTTTACCATTTGCATATCAAATTGAACACTTCAAAAATGAAATTTATAATATCCCTACTTTCAACGTCCTTTGAATTCTACCATCATATGATTTTTATTATCTTCTTTTGTTCTCTTCCCTAATGTCTTTCTAGTCATTTTAAAACCATAGTATTTGAAGCCCTCATAACATCTCACCTGAATTCTTGAAGTCTTTGCCTAATTGCTCTACTTGCAAAGGAATTTTCTAACATTCTGAAAGACTGTCATTTAAAAAAATATATGACTTTGTTATACCATTGCTCAAGGAGTTTTAAGAGCACCCTATTGCCTCTGAGAAAGTCATACTCACTCAACTGATTGGTTTCTATTCATTTTTACAACTTCATTGGAACATACTTTTCCAGATTGGTTATGACATATTTGCATTTCAGGAAAATTGCCTACTTGCTTGTCCCTAGATGTATGACATTTCACATCTCCTACTAGAATGGGGTGTGAAAGATCATGGCAAATTCATTAAAATTTTATTAAATTTTATATGCACTTGACATATGTGTAAAGCAAATTCAAAACATTATATAGTCATTTAAAATTATTTCATGACAAAATATTTGTGTTTATTGATAATTTCTAAATTCATAATAAAAAGGGTGCAGCCAAGATGGCAGGGAAGAAGCATGAAAAGCTTAAATAGCTTTAAGAATCCTCTCCAACCAACCTTAACATAATGCTTAAAAATGAATACTGGAGTGACAGAAGTAACAAGGAGATGCAGTAAAACAACTTTCCTGCAAAAATACCTTGGATGGTAGGCAAGAGATAGTCTATTCAACTTGAGTGAAAGGCAAGCATATTTGGCAACAAATTCACACAGTCCACAACAAGGCCCCACTAGCATCAGCAAGTTCATAATGAGAAATACCACTGCACTGCAAGCCATTAACATGTCCCCCATCCTATGCATAATTCCATAGATTATGAACCTGGGCCCAAGTGAACTTTAAGACCCCAAGTTCATGTCTAAGTGAACAGCAGAGCACCCTATATCCACTCCTTAAAGTTTAAGCCCTACTACCAGTCTGCAGTGACAGCCCAAGCACTACTGTAGGGCATTCCAAAGAGAACATGGCTGGTGTAAGCCCTCATTGTGACATAGCTTCCCTGCCTAAGCTTAAGGTTAAACCTTGAGCCCCAGCACAAGTTAGTACCTAGACCTTAGAGAAGACTGAATCAGCAGTGGGAAGTGTAAGGATTAAAAATTAAAGAGTTGGACTACATATATCAAAATGTGATTGCCAAAATTATTGCTCAAGTCAGAATAACTTTATACCAATTTATTTATAAAATAGAGGGGAAGAGTAAAAGTAGAGAAGTGAGAAAGAGAGCAGAGTAAGAAATCTAGTCGGAGGGCCTAGGGGTAAATTAAACAATGTCTCCAGCCACTCAGCCTCCTCCTCCAAGATGGTGGAGGGGGCCTCTCTGGGTTCTAGTCCTTAAGGAGCCAGGAAAGGAGTCAGCCTTTTTCACTCATCCATGTGGTAGTCTTAAAGGAAGATTGTTGTTTTTAAAAATGATGAGGGCCGAGATTAAAAGGGAGAATAGTATTTTAATAAAAGCCATTGCTGATAGAATAAATCATTAGATCCTGCACCTGTAAGTATTAAAACTGCCACCTCAGCCATTTTACCTTTTGTATCTTCCCGTGACCAGGTAGCTAAAGAAGAAGTCCAAAACCACTTCCCAATATTTAAAGCCCTCCCTTACCTTGAAGACATCATCTAAAACAGGAAACCCGTTGGACCACGGGAAATGTAGTTTCCAAGGTCCCCCACAGGTCCACAGAAGTTTGTCAAACACTATATTGATACATATATTGAGGCTCAATCCTTCCAAATAGAACCTCAGGTAATTTTAACTAACACAAGATCAAAGAGCAATCCAAGGTCCCAAGGCAGAGCTCCTCCAGGGCCAAGTTTTAAGGCCAAAGAGATTGTCACTGAAAGTTCTTGCCACTTTTAAAGATCCTTCCTTTCTTCAATTCCTGTGCCTTCCTTCCACTCTATGTGGACCAATTGCAGCTACAGCTTTGCTTAAGGCTACCTAGGAGTCAGTCAGTCAATTCTGATTCGTCACCCACTATCATACATGTGAGTCACAGACCTCCCCATACTGAAAGATAAGTGGAGTATATACACTTCTGGTGATTAAATCTAAAAATGGACAGGGGAGAGTTAATCACATTTTCACAGAAGTCATTATCAGAGAATGCAGACCACAGCCCACCTTGTAAGAATTGAAATTTTCAGAACTCCAGAACTGGAACTGAGGATAGGAATAAGGAAAAACTGAATATTAATAATATGTCCCCTATATTCAATAATATGCCTCTGAAAACAGAGCCCATATTTAAGATAAAGGTGAAAGTTTTCAAAGAACTCCCTAAGAAAAAATCGCCAGGGCCTGATGAATTCACAAGTGAATTCTGTCAGACATTCAAAGAGCAACTAATCCCAATACTATACAAATTATTTGATAATATAAGCAAAGAAGGAGTCCTACCAAATTCCTTTTATGACACAAATATGGTACTGATTCCAAAGCCAGGGAGATCAAAAACAGAGAAAGAAAACTACAGACCAATCTCCCTAATGAAAATAGATGCAAAAATCTTAAATAGAATACTAGCAAAGAGACTCCAGCAAGTAATTAAGAAGATCATCCACCATGATCAGGTGGGATTTATACCAGGAATGCAAGGTTGGTTCAACATTAGGAAAACCATCCA
>NC_058135.1:274874214-275062251 GCF_016433145.1 Gracilinanus agilis
ATGTAAATTAAATGGTTTTGATTATATTAAACTAAAAAGCTTTTGTAAAAACAAAAACAATGTAGTCAAAATCAGAAGGGAAACAACAAATTGGGAAAAAATCTTTATAACGAAAAACTCTGACAGGGGTCTAATCACTCAAATATACAAGGAGTTAAAGCAATTGTATAAAAAATCAAGCCATTCCCCAATTGATAAATGGGCAAGAGACATGAATAGGCAATTTTCAGGTAAAGAAATCAAAAGTATCAATAAGCACATGAGAAAGTGTTCTAAATCTCTAATAATTAGAAAAATGCAAATCAAAACAACTCTGAGGTATCACCTCACACCTAGCAGATTGGCTAAAATGAAAGAAGGGGAGAGTAATGAATGTTGGAGGGGATGTGGCAAAATTGGGACATTAATGCATTGCTAGTGGAGTTGTGAACTGATTCAGCCATTCTGGCTGGCAATTTGGAATCATGCTCAAGGGGCTATAAAAGAATGCCTGCCCTTTGATCCAGCCATACCATTGCTGGGTTTGTACCCCAAAGAGATCATAGATAAACAGACTTGTATGAAAATATTTATAGCTGCGCTTTTTGTGGTGGCAACAAACTGGAAAAGGAGGGTATGTCCTTCAATTAGGGAATGGCTGAACAAACTGTGGTATATGCGGGTGATGGAATAGTATTGTGCTAAAAGAAATAACAAACTGGAGAAGTTCCAGGCGAACTGGAGAGACCTCCGGGAACAGATGCAGAGCGAAAGGAGCAGAGCCAGAAGAACATTGTACACAGAGACTGATATACTGTGGTAAAATCGAATGTAATGGACTTCTGTACCAGCAACAATGCAATGACACAGGACAGCTCTGAGGGATTTATGGTAAAGAAAACTACCCACATTCAGAGGAAGGACTGCAGAAGAGGAAACACATAAGAAAAGCAACTACTTGAACTTATGGGTAGGGGTGGACATGATTGGGGATGTGGACTCGAAATTACCACACCAATGCAACCACCAACAATTTGGAAATAGGTCTTGATCAAGGACACATAACAAAACCAGTGGAAATGTGCATTGGCCATGGGTGGGGGGAGTGCGGGGGGTGAAGGGGAAAGTAGGAGCATGAATCATGTAACCATGTTAAAAATGATTATTAATAAATGTTTAAAAAAATAAGGCTAGGAAAATTATCAAACAGAAAAATAAATAAAATCTAAAAATAGCAAATTATTATGGAAATAAAGCATAATAAGGCACTCAGAAGGGATCAGTGAAATCAAAATAGCTACAAGTAAAACTTCAAAGAAAAATGAATGTTGGTCTCAGGCTCTGAAAGAAGTATAAAAGGAATTTTAAAAAATCAAATGAGAGAGGCAGAAATAAAAAGGATGAGAGAAATGAAAGCAATGAAAGAAAAAAATAACAGCCCAATGGAAAAAGAAGAGAAAAAATCCAAGGAAGAAAAGAGTTCTTTAAAAAATTAGAATTGGACAAATTGAAAAGGATATTCAGAAGCTCATGGAAAAACATATTTCTTTAAAAATTAGAACTGGACAAATAGAAGCTAATGACTTCATGAAACATCAAAGAATAATAAAATAAAGTGAAATGAATGGAAAAATATGAGAAAATATGAAATATTTCTTTGAAAAACTAACATGGGAAACAGATCCAGGAGAAACAATCTAAGAATTATTGAACTACTCAGACGTCATGACTAAAATAAATAAATTAAATAAAACAAACCCTAGACATCATATTAGAAGAAATTTTTCAAGGAAAACTACCCTGATATTTTTGAACAAGAGAGTAAAATAGAAATTAAAAGAATCCACCAATCATCTCATGAAAATAATCTCCAAATAACAACTTTGAGGAATATTATAGCCAATTTCAAGAGTTCCTAGGCCAGGGAGAAAATACTACCCAGAAACAATTCAAATATCATTGTTCCACCATAAGGATTACCCAGGATTTAGCAGCTTCTAATTAAAGGATTGGAAGGCCTGGGAAATGATATTATGACAATAAAAAAAAAAACAAAAAAAAAAAAACAAAAAAAAAAAAAAACCTTGGTTTATAATTAAGAATCACTTACCCAGAAAAACTGCATCTATTATTTTAGTGGAGAAAATGTCCCTTAATAAAATAAAAGATTTCTAAGAATTCCTAATGAAAAGACCGGACATAAACTGAAAATTTTATGTTCAAGTGCAAGATTCAAGACAAGCATAAAAAGGTTAACAAAAAAGAGAATACTTAATGGATTCGGTAAGGTCAAAATGCACATATTCCAACATGATGGAAAAATGAAATTCTGAGAGATACTTCTGGGCAAAGATCTGGCTTTATTGTGATAGGTAAATCACAGAAGTATGTCAGTTTTCCCCAGTTTCAAAACCCAAGTCCCCTATCATTAACATTTACAAATATTTATGGGGGCAGCTGGGTAGCTCAGTGGATTGAGTGTCAGGCCTAGAGATGGGAGGTCCTAGGTTCAAATCTGGCCTCAGACACTTCCCAACTGTGTGACCCTGGGCAAGTCACTTGACCCCCATTGCCCATCCTTACCACTCTTCCACCAAGGAGCTGATACACAGAAATTAAGGGTTAAAAAAAATTACAAATATTTAAAGACAAATAGAAGAATTTATAGAATGAGGGTGAAGATTTATAGGGATCACTCTTGACATGAGTAATATTGACTTGTAGATCATAAATAGATCAGAACACTTTTGACTGGGACTACTTTATAGGTCATTTTTGAATAGTACATTATTGCTCCCATGAGCTGTCTAATGAGTCCTGAATTCCAAAGCTCCAGCTTCTAATTATTTTTAATTTAATAAGCCCTCTCCTGTCTTTCATGACTTTTGGATGACTTTCTGGTCTCTATAGCCTTTTAAATGAATTAATTTTATATATAGTACATTATAAAGTGGATTTACACACATAGGATTAAGATAGTAAGTTACTTATTATTAATATGGTAACACACACAAAGTTACAATAACAATATACACACTTGAAATGATAACTCAGGTATTACCCTGGGACTACATTAAATTATACTAATGGGATACCTCAACATCCTAGTTTTAGAGCTAGATAAACTGAACAAAAAATAAACTAGAAGGAAGTGAATGAAATTTTAGAAAAGTTAGAACTTATATATCTCTGGAAAAAGTGAATGAGAATAAAAGAGGTATATTGTTTTATTTTGCTTTTTTCAGCAGTACAAACCTTTACAAAAATTGATAATGTATTAGGTCTTAAGAACTTTAAAAAAATGAAGAAAAGCAAAAATAATAAATGTATATTTTACAGAATAATGATACAAAAATTATAATCAAAAAGGGTCCATGGAAAGACAAATTAAATTAATTGGAAACTAAATAATCTAATTCAAAAAAAGAGTTGAGTCAAAGAAAAATTATAGAAATAATCAAAATTTTCATTAAAGACAATAAAAATGAGACTATATATATTTATATATATGTATACAATTTTTGAACTTCAGACAAAGCATTGCTTAACAGAAAATTTATATTTCTGAACATGTAGAGCAAAATAATAGGGAAAAAAGCAGATTAATGAATTGAGTGTGCAATTAAAAATAGAAAAGTAAATTAAAAAGAGTAAAAATCAGAGGAGAAATTTGTAAAATTGAAAAAAAAAATAGAATTAGCAAGCCAATAAGAGTAGAAGTTGGTTTTAAGGGAAAAACAAATAAAATGGATAGAGCATTGATTCATTTGATTAAAAAAGAATGAAGAAATCAAATTACCAATATGAAAAATGAAAAGGACAAATTCATTATCAATGAAAAGGAAATTAAAATAATCATTAGATCTTATTTTACCTAATTATATGGCAATAAATCTGGCAATATAGGTGAAATTGATTAATATTTATAAAATATATAAATTGCCCAGATTAGCAAAAGATGGAATTTTTAAAAATAATCCCATCTAAGAAAAAGAAATTAGATGATAAACTATCCAAGAATTCCCTAAGAAAAAAAAATCTCCAGAGCCATATGGATTCACAATAAATTCTATCAAACATTTAAAGAACAATTAATCCCAATATTATGTAAACTATTTGGAAAATAATCAAAGAAGGTGTCTGACCAAATTTTTTTATGTAAATATGATGATGATACTTGTTAGGTAGAGCAAAAAAAGAGAAAGAAAATTATAATACAAATTTCCTTAAAGAATATTGATGCAAAAATTTTAAATAAAATACCAGCAAAGAGACTACAACACTATATCAACACTATATCACAAGGATAATTCACTATGACCAGGTAGGATTTACACCAGGAATTCAAGACTGACTTAATATTGGGGAAACTATCAGCACAATTAACCATTTGAATAACAAAACTACTGGAAATCACATAATTCTCTTAAAAGATGCTGAAATAGCCCTTAACAAAGTACAACACCCATTCCTATTGAAACACACTAAAAAGCAAAGGACCAACCCTTAAATGGACCAATCCATAAAATGATCAGCTATATTTATAACCATTAGGAAGTATCTTCTGAAAGGGGAATAAGTTGAAATTTTTCCCAATAAGATCAAGGTTGAAGCAAGGATGCCCATTATCACTGCTCTCATTTAATATTGTACTAGATATGCTAGCTTTAGCAAAAATAATAATAAATTGAAGGAATTAAAATAGATAATGAAGAAACTAAACTATCACTCTTTGCAGAAGATATGATGGTATATTTAGAGGATCCTTAGAGAATCAACTAAAAAACTAGTTGAAATAATTAATAACTTTAGCAAAGTGGCAAAATACAAATTAAATCCATGTAAATCATTAGTATATCTATATATTACTAACAAAATCCAACAGCAAGAGATCGAGAAATTCCATTAAAAATATTTATATACAATATAAAATGCTAGGGAATTTACTTGTCAAGAAAAACTCAGGAATTCCATGAACACAATTGCAAAACACTTTTTACACAAATAAAGCCAGGTCTAAATAATTTGAAAAAAATATTAATTTTTCATGAGTGTAGGAGGAGCTCAGGATAGGTCATGTCCACTGAGGAAAACAGCCATGCTTGCCTGAGATTGCTGGCAAGGTCCTAGTCTCTTACACAAGGCACTACTGCTCTCAGTCAATGGCCATCATTAAAACCTGAGACTCCACCCCCACCCCATCATGACTGAAAATACCCAACATGCCTTCCCTAAGAAAAGATTAGCAATCACTGTTTCTCAACTTGCTTATATCTGTAATAGTGACACTGATAATATTCATGTGTGAAGTCATTTTATAAGCATTATCCTGTGGGTAAGTAATACCCCCACCCTGAGAGTATTGTAATGCTTAATATCTTACTCTCTATAAAAGTCTTTCTCTTTGTCATAATAAATGAACATCATAGCCCCCAGATATGGTGCCATGATTCTTCTGCTTGGTCATTCTCAAGCAAGCTGGCCCCCACGTTTCCTGTCCTCCTTCTTATCTCACTCTTTCTTTTTAACCACTAGTCTCCCTCTCAGGCTAATTCTCACTTTCCATGGCTAAAATGGCCTTCAGATCAAAGCACTCATCACCAGACACCCACACATGACTCAGACACATGAGTAGGCTGACCTAATATAATAAAAATGATAATACAAACTAAATTAATTTACTTATTTAGTGCTATACCAAGCTACCAAAATTATTTTATAAAACTAGAAAAAATAATAAAATTAATGTGAAAGAACAAAAGATCAAGAATATCAAGAGAATTTTTGGGGAAAAAGTGAAGGAAGGTGGACTAGTAGTATTAGATCTCAAACTGTACTATCAAGTTGTAATCATCCAACAATAGGGTACTAGCTAAGAAATAGAATGGTGGATCAATGGAAGATATTAAATACAAGATATAAAGGGTTAGTGACTTCAGAAATCTAGAGTTTGATAAACCAATAGAACCCAATTTTGAAGAAAGGAACTACTTATAAGAACTAGATAAGAACACAAATTGCTGGAAAATGTCAAAAACAGTATGACAGAAACTAGATACAGACCAATATCTCACATTCTATACCCCTGTTGGTGAAATTGTGGCATGTATGACCTACCATTCCAGAGGGGGCTACTCTGTTCCCCCTCTCCACCATTCCTGAGGACATTTTTTGATTGCCCTGACCCTTTGTCCAGAAGATGGACTCAAGATCTTCCTCCCTCTGCTCTCTTGGGTAATATGAGAGGGACTCACAGGTAGCTTGAAGATGCAGTTTGGGCACATGAACTCTAAAAGGTTCACTAATGTACACAGAGACCAATACACTGTAGCAAAATAGAATGTAATGGACTTCTGTACTAGCAGCAGTGCAATGACTCAGGACAGTTCTGAGGAACTTATGGTAAAGAACACTACCCACATTCAGAGGAAGAACTGCAGGAGTGGAAACACAGAAGAAAAGCAATTGTTTGGGTTGAGGCGGACAGGATTGGGGATGTAGACTCGAAACTACCACTCCAATGCAAGTATCAACAATTTGGAAATAGGTCTTGATCAATGACACATGTTAAAACCAGTAGAAATGCACATTGGCTATTGGGGAAGGTAGTTGGGGGGGGGGTGAAGGGGAAAGTAAGAGCATGAATCATGTAACCATGTTAACTTTTCTAAAAAATAAAAAAAATTATTAAATGAAAAAAAGATAAAAGTAAATTTAAAAAAAGGTTCACTGATGCTTCTCTATAGCAACTTCAGGTCAAAATGGGTATATGACTAGATATAAAAAATCCTATCATATGTAAGTTATGGGAACATAGAATAATTAGCCTTTCATATATATTTGGAAGGGAAGAATTTATGTCCAAATGAGAAGTAGAGAACATTAAAAGATGCAGAATGAATAATTTTGAGTATATTAAATTAAAAATGTTTTTATGTAAACAAAATCAATCTAACAAAGATTATAGGGGAAATAACAAACTGAGAAAAGTTCATGTCAAATTTCTCTGATAGCAATCTAATTTCTCAAATTTATTGAGAACCATATCAAATTTGTAAGAATATAAGCCATTCATTCCCCAGTTGTGAAATGATCAAAGGATATGAAAAATCTGTTTTTAAATGAAAAAATTAAAGCTATCAATAATCATATAAAGATGTTCTAAATTGCTCTTGATTGTAATAATGCAGATTAAAAAAAAACTCTGATCTGTCACCTCACACCTATCATATTGTCCAATATGAGGGTAAAATGATAAATATTGGAGGGGATATGGCAAAATTGGGACACTATTGCAATGTTGGTGGAGTTGTGAACTGATCCAACTATTCTGGAAAGCTATTTGGAATTATGCTCAAAGGACAGTAAAATTGTACATACTTTTTGAAACAATAATACTACTACCAGGTCTGCATCCCAAGAAGATCTTAAGAGAGGAAAAGGAGGACATATTTATACAAAGTTATTTTTAGTAGCCATTTTTGTACTGACAAAGAATTGGAAATTAAAGGGATGTCCATCAATTAAGGAATGGCCGAACAAATTGTGGTATATGGTGGTGATGAAAAAGATTATTTCAGAAAAAGCTGGAAAGATCTACATGAACAGATGAAAACTGAAATAAGCAGAATAAAGAGAATATTGTACACAATTACAGCAATATTATATGATGATCACTTATGAAAGAATGACCTATTCTCAGCAATACAATGATCCAGAACAGTTCTGAAAGACTTTTGATGAATGCTATCTATCATCATAAAAAATGTTGGAGTTAGAGTGCCAATCAAACCATATTATTTTCCCTTTGTTTATTTGTGTTCTTATTTTGAAGTATAGATTTTATGAGTAATCTTTGAATGATGATGAATTATCTTTGAGTAATGAAAAATATGAAATGTTTTTCATGATAATACATTCATAACCCAGATCAAATTATTTACCATCTCCATGAGGTGGGAGGGAAGGAAAGAAGGAGACAATTTGAATTTTATAACTTCTAAATGTGTAGGTGGAAAATGATATTACATGTAATTGGGAAAATAAAATATATTTAACAAAAAAGTTCATAATGAAAGTCTGCATTAAAATAAAGACTGTCAAAATCAACAGTATAGAATGAAATCTCCTATTCTCTTTTTAGTTACTGATTTTTCCTTGATACAAGCATTAGATCATACATCAACATGGGTTATTTAAGGTGCTTTTTAACTTAGAAGAATTTAAGAAGGATATATGACTATTCAACATTTTTGCAAGATGTTTCCTAACAGGTGTTATTCAAGAAGACAGAAAAAATGTGGCAATTTTTTTTCTTTTTTGTTTTTCTATTTCAAGAATACTTTAGGAACATGAGGAAACTAATGTTTGTTGTTTGGGAGTTTTGGTTACTCAATAAAAAAGTTAACAATTATGAAATACTTATTATGTACTAGGTACAATATTTATCACTAATTAATCAACTAATCTTTTTCAAAATATTTTGAGTACTAAAGAATCAAATAATAAAGGGAGAAAATGGAGAGAACTTTCAGAGGTGCTCTTATCACCAAATCCAATCTCTTTCCCTCAGTTTTTAACCTCTTTAATCTCAGTAGTATTTGATATTGTGGATTATTTTATCTTCCATAATTTTCCTACAATGGTTTCTCCCCAGATGCCTCTTTTCCTTCATTGGTTTGTCTTCTCTTTGTGATTCATATCCTTTCTAAAATGTGACTATTGCTACCTGGAGAGTCCATGTAAGTTTCTGAACCATTTTAGAAATAGTGCTTAAAATTTTTGAGCTTAGTGGTTTTCACACTTTTAAAATTCATGGTACTTTAATATAATAAAAATACATGAACACTACTCTTACACAGTACTCTGAGTACTCATCTCTACTTCCCAAAACAGAATACAAAAAGGATTATGAAAACAAAACTAACAAAAGCAATAAAATTATGTTCATCCAGTTTATTTTTATCATTTATTTTAAAAATCTTTGAGTGCTAAATACATTCCCACCCTTCAGCCTTTTTCTCACCCACTGAGTAAGTAAGCAAAATATGTTATATATGCTAAATAAATGAAACATTTCCACATTTGCTATGCTGAAAAAAGAAGAAAAATTAAAATGTATAGGAAAATATAATGTAAAATTCAATTTAATTGGGGACATGAAATCAAACTGTGTAAGTTGTTACTATCTCCTAGTTAATGTATCTATTTAAATATTTTAAATAAACTGCAAAAAGGGAGATTTGTGGTTTTATTAAGCCTATTCATAAATTGAATTTGTGTTTTTCTCTAAAGCTAATTAGGTTATAATTAATATACATGTTTATGTGTATCGAAATAATTATGTATATGTGTATTCATGGACACATATACATTGGTATATTTTCCTTATTTATCTAGTTGGAGACAATAGGTATATTCTTTTGTTTTGTTTTTCAATGGGCCTTTTTCCATATTTTCCATTTTTTAGTTTAATATTTAAATGCATTCCCTTGATTTTATAAATTATAATTTGTTCAGGCATTTCTAAGAATTATACATAATTTTCTCTATATTGTTGCTACTTACAATACTGCTAGATTTTTTTATTAGAAGGCTTCCCATTGTCAACATCCCTTTTGTGTTATCTGATTCACAAAATTTGAAAGACAGAAGGGAGCTTCATAAAAATGGACACATGCATATATAAATATATACACACATATATAATGAAGACTTAAATATTTTAAAGGAACTGAAAATATTTATGAAATGTGTACCACTATCAAATGATTATATTAAAATCCCTGATATAATATATATGTTAAAGTATAATATCTGGAAATTTAACTTTTCATCTTCCTCTGAAGAAAAGTTTATTAAATTTCTGAAAATGAAGTTTATTAAATTTCATACACAGGGGTGTGAATCCCCAAAAGGGAAATTAATTGATTAGTTATATTAATGTTCAAGATGATAAATTCTTTATAAAATCAAAAAGCTTCACTTTTTGAAATATTTCTTAACAGTTCTGATGAAATGTTTCAATTTATTCTGGTTCCCTTTTTTTAATGCATCTTTAGTTTTAAAAAAATACTTAATATCTGAGGACATTAGTGGTCCCTCTACCAAAGTTTTGCTCATTTCAGGAAGGATTGCTCCCTAGAGCCTCTCTCTATATAAATCTTGGTCAGAATGCAGGTTGGAGGACAAACTGAAAACTCCTCTTTTATTGTCTCAGATATTGTATTTATGGACAAGAAGCAATGAGATTTGAAGAAAATGGCAACTGATACAAAGATTAAACTAGTTCTAAGCTTGGAAACTTCAGCTCTGGTAGAACCATGATCAAACAGGATCTTCATTATTAGATTGGGGGATGGATAGAAATAAATGGAGTTCCCCCCCCTTTTCTGTGTTGTGTAGAACCAATGGACTAGACTGATGTTTCAATTTAGTACTACATGATTACAGAGGAAATCACACCTGAAATATATGTTGGATGCTTATGAAACATGTAAGTTTTCAAATATAATCTTTTTCTGTTTTACTCATTAGTTTATCTTTTTTCCTTCCCACAATGGTGAACCTTACTGCTTGATTGTAAATTGGTAAAGTGATTTTCATTAATGGAATGTGATAGGATTTTTTTTTGGGGGGGAAGGGCTAGAGTAGTCAGTTTTAAAACCATTAGATTTAGAACTAAAATATACTCTAGAAATTGGTTCTATATTCTCATTTTTACATTTGGAAACCAAGGCTCAAGGAAGTTAAATAATTTGTTCAAGTCAATACAGACAGTAAGTAACCAAATAGGGGTTTTAATAGCAGTCCTCAAGCTCTACATGTGTTACATATTTCACTATACCATAATGCCTCAACTAAGCACATTCTGAAGTTTGTAGAAAGTTGGTTGCCAAGAGTTCAAAAGTTTAGCTTTAAAGACAGAAAAGGAGGGCACTAATCAACAAATTTAGACAGAATCATTCAATCACTATGCAGCCTTGGAAAAGTCATTTTCCTCATGTTTTTTTTTTTAATAAAATGAGGAGTATGGACTAATTTTTGAAGTCAGGAAACTTTTAAATCCTTACTCAGAATAATGTATGCTGCTTTCATTCATAATTGAAGAAAATGTTAAATGCCATTTAGGTTAGAGAAAATAAAGATGTATTTTTCCCACCTTATTTACACACCATTAAAATATACTCATGGACTACTTTCAAATCTATAGACCCCAACTAATAATCCATAAATTGGAGGGACTTTAGTTCTTTTTGAGTACTAGTGATCTATTGACTAATAAAGGTTAATTCCAGGGCACAGAAAGAATTTTAAAAAAGCAAGTTTTCCTCTGTTGATTGCTAGACAGGAGAAGAGGAAACTTAGTAGTGATAATAATAACTATTTTTTTTAATTTTTGAAAGACTAGAAGAGATGAATTTACTTTGTTTAGATTTAAGTAAGAAAACTAAAAGTAATAAGAAGAAATTTTAAAGAAGAAAACTAAGCTTTATTTTCAGAAGAAAAAGAATTATCTAAGTTCTTAATAATGAGAATTATATTAAAATGCAATGGAATACATCAGGAAAAATGGGTTATGCTAGATCTCGGACTCATAGGCAGTAGCCTTTTACTTTTTTAATGATTTCCTACAGATTTGAGGACAGTGACAAATGAAATTAAATGCACATAAACACAAAATAAACTTCCAAAAGAGTAAATATAATATTTAGCTGATATGTGTATTCTATTGCTTGTAACTCTTTTAATCATGTAAGTCTGAATAATGTTTAATATAATATGTTTTCAAAGGAAGTGAGCTCCTTGTTAGTGGGCATCCTTAAAAAAGAGCTGGATGACCACATCAGAAATATTATAGGAGTTATTTTTATTCATAAAGAGTACAAACTTGACAAGATGTCCACTAACTCTAAGTTGTTGTGGACTGAAAAAATCAATGGACATCATTGCTTCACGCATTATTTTATGTGAAATTCACAATGACCAAGTAATTAAATATAAGAGACATTGCTATTTTTGCAGTTATGGAAACAGAGATGCTGTCACTTTAAATGTCTTGCTTATTGGTCTCAGTTTTAAAAAGCCAATAAAGGTCAGAGGCAGGAAATATAAATGTATGCAGACACACATATATCTATTATTATATTATATATGTATTATACATGCATATAAACATGTATATATGAGTTTATATACACATGTGCATATACACATGTGCATGCATATGTTTCTATGTGTATATATACCATCACTTGCTTGACTAAGCTAAGTAAACTAAAAGCTTAATGAATTTTTATTTGGTTTCATGTTACTTTTTCACTTCAACTTTATTGCATTTTCAGTTCTACATTTTTTTCCTCTTAGCTCCACTCCCCAATCCCCACTGAAAAAGCAAAATCACAAAATGAATTACAAATATATAAAGTTGAATAAAGCAAATTCTTGCTTTTGCCATGTCTAAAAAAACAACAAACTGCAATCTTTGCTCTTAGACAGTCACATTTCTAAGAGGAAGTAGCTATCACGTATGAATACTTTTGCTATTTAATTTTTGTAAAGAAAACATACTAGAAAAACTCCCAAGAATTGACTTGATCTGGCTTATAAGATTTTGTGTTTCATATCATAGGAAATATCTAAGAAGCAACAAAAAAGTCACTTGAGAAAATATTTGATTCTTGTTCTGTTGTAGTTTGGATAAAATGATATCACGTATTGCTTCCAACTCTGGCATTCTGTGATCATGTGAATTGAATGATCAGAAACCAGTGCTATTTTATAAAGCTTCCATGTGTCCTAAACACAGGATATCTAAGTGATACATTCAATTAATTACTGTAGACACTAAAGTTATATTCATGAAACTCTCCCCTGAAATGTAATTGGTGGACTTCTGACATAGCATTTCTGATGTTGTCTAATGTTTTGTTTTGTTTTTTTTTTTTCAGATAAAAACTGACCACTTTCTAATGTTTTTTTTTAAAAAAAAAGATGAACAATAAGAATAATGTCACAGAATTTATTTTTGTGGGGTTTTCCCCAAATATTCAGGTTCAGTTTCTGTGCTTTGTTATTTTCTTATTTTGTTACATAGCTATTTTGATGGGGAATTTCATTGTTATCATCTCTATCACATGCAGTCAGCTTATTGAACAACCGATGTACTTCTTCTTGGCTTATTTGTCCTTCATGGATGTTTGCTATACCTCTACGGTTACCCCCAAGCTCATCAGTGACACATTGGCTGAAAGGAAGAGTATTTCTTATACTAGCTGTTTGATCCAACTCTTCACTGTGCACTTCTTTGGAGGGGTGGAGGTCTTTATACTCACAGGGATGGCCTATGACCGATACGTGGCCATTTGCAAACCACTCCACTACATGGCTATCATGAGCAGACCCAGATGTAATGCTTTGATCATGGCTGCATGTGGTGGGGGTTTTATACATTCATTTGCACAGTTTCTCCTTGCTGTTCTCTTACCTTTCTGTGGTCCCAATGCTATTGATCACTATTTCTGTGACATGTATCCATTGCTGAAACTTGCCTGCATAGACACCTATAGTTTTGGTATCTTAGTAATAGCCAATTCAGGAATGATTGCATTAGTGGTTTTCATGGTCCTTATGACTTCATATGCTGTGATCTTATATACACTTCGGGTACATTCTTCTGAGAGCCGCCAAAAAGCTCTTTCCACTTGTGGTTCCCACATTACTGTTGTAGTCCTGTTCTTTGGACCTTCCCTTTTCATTTATATTAGACCAGCCACCACATTCCAGGAGGATAAAGTTTTGGCTCTTTTTTATACCATCATTGCTCCCATGTTCAATCCTTTGATCTACACTTTAAAGAATTCAGAAATGAAAAATACCATGAAGAAGGTATGGAACGGAAATATATTCAGAGGAAGAAAACAAATGCACTAAAAACAATTGCTGAACTTTCACCATGCGCCTTGATATATGACTCAATACCAACTCATTCAGCATTGATGTATCAGAGGCTACATGGGCTAATCAGGTATTAGGCGACTCACAAATAGTTTTCAATGAAATGTAGATCTAGAAGAAACATCAAAGTTCATCAAGTCCATTACATTGATAGTACCAATGAGAAAACAAGAGTCAGGATTAGTAAAATGACTTCCCTAAAGTGATATAACTGATATTTGACACAGCATTTGAATTCATTTTTTCTGACTCCAAATCCAAAGTTCTAACTTTCATAACACTATACCATTGTAATGGTGGATGAATCTTGAATACAACTTACTTCATTTGCTAGTAATGTTCTGTAAATATAAATGTTATTTTACCTGCTTATTCAATGATAGGGCAAATAAAAAGAAAAACATTAACAGGGATTTTCTCCTTTTAACTACTTATTAAGTGGTGGGGGTAGACATATTACAAGTTCACTGAATCTATATGACACTATTTAATAATAGCTTGCGTGTAATATATCTGATATAGATAGAGAGAGAGACAGAGACAGAGAGAGACATAGAGTGAGAGGAAGAGGGAGAGAGAAAAAAATAAAGTGATTTAAGATTTGCAAAGCACTTTACAAATATAATCTCATTTTAATCGTTATGAGAGCCCTGTGTCATGGGTGTTGTTATAATCCTAATTTTGCAGTGGCAGACCTGAGACACAAAGAGATTAAATGAATTGTCCATGGTCACATAGCTAGTAAGCATCTGAAGTAAAAGTTTAACACATATCTTCCTGACTCTAGATTCAGCAATCTATTCACTGGACAATCTAGCCTTCTATTACTAATATTATCTTATTTGATTTTTCACACAACATAGATGATCAATTCTCTAATAGAAGTACTTGAAACTGAGATAATGTTGCCCCCATTGTGGAATCCTCTGATTCTAGTAATATGTGTAATAGATTAAATAAATATATACAAATATATGTACATAATCTCACTATCTATTCATATCTAACTTTATCTTTCAATATCAAAATATCTATTTACTATCAGGAAGATGTGGAGTCAAGAGTAGCTTATTGGAATTTAATTTAATTCAAACAGATTTTGGGCAGTAGTGTCATTGTGTCAATATTAATTCAAACCTTTCATTAACCTTAAAATTAACTATAGCTATTAGACTTCCTTTCCTTATTATTCTTTTAACTTGTCCTTTTCCCTTTCCTTAAGGGAAAATTTGAATGGATGAATTCTCAATAATTTAATAATTATTGTTTTTATTCTAAACTGGTTTATTTTTAAGATATTTTATATTCTTGTGTTCTTATCAAATGGTTTATTTATGCATGTGTCTGTGTTTATTTGCGTAGATACTTGTATGTTCAAATGTACAAATGATAAATATCAATATGGATTTTCATTTGGCATGTATTCTTAAGATAGAATACAATTAAAAATGAAGTCCCTTTAGAATAAGAATATATACACTCAAGATTAACTGTATATAGATGGATGCCTATATGTATATACACATATATATACACACATTTATATTTAGTTAATCTTGTATATCTTACTCTTATGGAATAAATCTTATTGTCTCAGATCCTTATTGATAGGGGAAAAAAGTTTGAGTTTTTTAGCTCTGCTTATATATCATCTTCAAATTTTAATGTTTTAAACTCTTTATTCTCAAAGTTAATGTTCCTAATATTATCATATCAATGTCATTAATATTGCTATAATGATCAATTCTATATCAAATAATTACAAAATACTCTTTCAATGTATTTCTGTAATTTTAATGGATATAACTAATATTTTGTAACTGGAAATTTTGTGAACTCTGTTTAAAGTACATACATTTTATGGTGATATGCATAATTTATTCTTCATCAATCTTTACTAAATATTTACAATGTGTAAAATGTTATGTTAAGCAATAAAGAATACAAAGAAAGGTGAAAACATAGTTTCCACCTTCAGAAAGCTCACATTCTTACAGATAAGACAAGACACATAAATATTCATATATGCATTTGTAATATACACAGTGAAAGGAAAGGTTATTTCTGAGTGAAGGTACTAACACTGTGTGTATGTGTGTGTGGGGGGCATAAAAGTCTTGAGCAGAAGATGAATTTGAGATTTATCTTTAAAGAAACCAAGAAGAGGGGGCATCTGGGTAGCTCAGTGGATTGAGAGCCAGGCCTAGAGATGAGAGGTCCTAGGTCAAATATTGCCTCTGATACTTCCCAGCTGTGTGACCCTGGGCAAGTCACTTGGCCCCCATTGCCTAGCCCTTACTGCTTTTCTGCCTTGGAACCAATACACAGTAATGATTCCAAGATGGAAGGTAAGGGTTTAAAAAAATAAAAATAAAGAAAACAAGAAGAGAAAAGAAATTCCAATCACACAAGAAAATCAATGAAAAATGTAGAGTCAAAAGGGAGAATGTTGTAAAAAAAAGTCCTAGTATAACTAGATCAAAGTATATAAATTAGAAAGTAAAGTAAAAATATTGTGAGGGCTGGAAGAGACCATATTATGAAGTTTTAACTTCAAAACAAATCATTTATATTTGATTTTCTAATAACATTACTTTTAGTGTAGATATGTGACATGTTAAGATCTATACTTTAGGAAAACTAGTTCGTATTTCATTGAATAGGAGTGAGGAGAGACATCAGACAAGGAGACTCCCTAAAAGGATATTGTAAGAGTTCATAAATGAGGTGATGAGGGTCTGCACCAGGAAGATAGCCATATGTAGAGAAGGGCGCTCATGTGGGAGCTGATATGTGATGAGGGAAGAAGATAAGTATTTAGGGTCTACTATAGTGCTGAACATTTTATAAATATTATTTTATTTGAGAGAGTAGAAATAGTAAGACCTAACAAGAATTGTATATGTGGTATGAGTGTAAGGGAGGGAGTAAGCTTGTTAGTCTTGGACACTGAGAGGTAACTCTGAAGTATGGAAGAGGATGATGTTTTGTGGTGAAATATAAACTATTTTAGATGACTTTAATATAGTCAGTTTAATATATTCAACAAACAGTTGGTGATGTGAGAATAGAGATCATGATTAAAGTTAACAGTAAGTTTAGAGTTTTGGTTAAGATAAACATATTTTAAAATCAGAGGCTAATTGAGTTGATGGAAGCTGATGAAGTCAACAAAGGGAATAATAGAAAGGGAGAAAAAAGGAAGGTTCAGGACAAACTCTCAGGGAACCAATGTATTTAGAATATAACATGGTTGAAATTTCAGAAAAAGAGTCTCAGAAGGGAATAATCTTCAGAAGGAAATAGGCAAGGGAAGAACCACCAAAGTGTCATGAAACCCAAGAAAAAAATGAATATTGAAGGAACATTGGTGATTAATAGTGTCAAAGAGTAAGAGGTCAAAAGTGATGAGAAAATAAAAGAACATTTCTTTGATAATTAATGTTATTGACCATTTTAAAAATAAGATTTCATTAAATAATTAGTTCAAATGATAGACAAGCAGAGGGTTTAGATTTCAGTGAGTGGAGGAGTATGGGTAACCCATATACACAGAGTTCTCAAGGAATTTCTCAATGAAAGGTATGGGAGTTATGTAATGATAACTTCTGAGCAAAGACATATTAAATGAGAAGGCTGCTATGCTAAAGACAGACATATTTGCCAGCAGCAAAGAAAAAGTGGGATTTTCAAATACTGAAGAAGTGGGGTTCATAGAGAAGTGATAATCTCCTAAAGAAGATTAGATAGAATGGGGTCAAGGATGCATGTAGAAGGGTTTACTTTGGAAAATAAATTATCCCTTCTCTATATCAGGCTAGAAGAAGGGGATATGAGAGGAATATTTTTCAAGTAATGCAAAATAAAAAGAAAGAAGATGGGGATCTTGGCAAATAGTTTGAGTGGGGCATAGGGAAGTAATATAAAGTAAAGTTCTTAGCTTAGAGGATAGGAGAAGTTTGAGAATTTTTTTGGGGGGGTAATGCTGCTATGGTGAGTGGAAAGGTTCATGGATTAAGGAAGGGTAAAAGTATTACATTGCTACAAGGAGATCCTAGTTGAATTTATACAATAACAAAAGTCAACCCAAGTCAAAATTTCATGATTTTCTCTAACTCCATTTAATAGCAGGTGAATAGGAAATAAAGTGTTAGGTGATGGGAGTAGTTCAAGAAAGCAGTTTTATGAAACATAATTGGTGATTGCAATGGGGTTAACATATATGAATGAGAACGTGTCATAGAACTGAACTGTCTTACTGAAAGAGCAAGAGGACAGAAAGATAGTGTAGTAATAGTAGGGATGCCTAGAAAATAACTGAAGGGGTGAATGATTCAAGATCATGATTAAGACAGAGAATTGCATTAGTGACCATAAGTCAGGAGTAAAAATAGAATGATAAAATATTGTGATCAGATAGGAATTTTAAGTCATGAAATAGATTGGAACATTTGTAGGGGGTGGCAACATCAAGAGCAATATCATTTTCATATTTAGTAACTGTTGAGTGGCATATTAGGTCAAGAGAACTGACTAGATTGAGTGACTGAGAAATTAGGGCAATTGAGGAAGTATCATTATGCATGTTTAAGTACACTAATATGAAGACAGGACATGAAGTAGAGAAAAATACTGTGAAGTAGACACTGAATTATTGAAGTATGGAGATTCTTTTAGGTGTGCATAGATAGTGGCTATAAGAAACATGATTGGGTGATACATTTTAAGTGAATGGACCTGAAAGAAGTACAGGTTACTGAGAAATTGTATATAGGAATAATATGGAAATGGCAATGTGGAACTTTCCCTCCAGAAAATTTGAACCAACAGGTATAAATGAAAGTACCAAAAGGAAAACTCCAGATATTAGCCAGATAAAGGAGGGAATATAAACAAAAAGATGCATTCAAGGCAAATGTTAATTATAGTACAGATGTTTCTGAGAATACATTATAAAGGAGAGATGAATTTAAAATGGAACATTTGGGGAGAGGATTAAGATGGATAAGAGTAAGAAAGCAGATAGGTGTGAATGGGGAATGGGGTTTCTGCCACTACTGATTGTATGAGTAATTCAAACTATCTACCTCCCTTTTAAAATAATATATAGGATTAAAATTCAGTGAAAGAGAAGTAAAATGTTTTGTCCTTTGGTTCAAACACATCTTGTTTATATGGAGTGGAAACATGATCTAAAAGCAAGAGGCCAAGATCTGGTTTCTCAAGACCTGTTTTCATATCCTCAATCTTATAATTAGAAATATGTAATCTCAGGCAAGCTTCATTACCTCTCTAAGACTTTTTTTTCTCTATAAAATGAAAAATTTCAACCAGATAATTTCTTAGTTGTCTTCCATCTCTTTAGCCTTAGAGTCTATGATTTTAGAGATGGCAAAGCATTCCAAGGAGTAGAAATAGAAAGCTAATATATGATGTTGAAATTCACCTACTAGATAACAGAAATGATACTAGGAACTGAGGACATAAAGCTATACTGCTTATATTCAAGTGAGTGGGGACATCTTCATATATAAATACATAGAATATGTAGACAAAACAAATCAAGATAATTTGGATTCATGTAAAAGGTATAATCAAGAACAATTGAAAAAGGGTTCAAATACAAGGTAGGGTTTGAATTGAGCAGGAACATATATTTTATATTATTTGAATATTAATCTAAAGAACTGCAGATATTTACCCTGGAGCATAGGAGATTTAGTGTCAGAGGAAATAAAAGGCATAAATGTAGTTTCCAAAGACTTGATAGGACATCCTATGGATCAGACATGTGCCTTATTTTGCTAGACCCCCAGAACTTAAAATTAGATACAATGAATAGAAATTGAAAAGAAGTATTTTCCATTTAATGTTAAGAAAACTTCCTATTTAAAATCACCAAGAGTATATGGTTCTAGAGGCTATTGATTCTCCTTCATAGAGATCTTCATGTAGCAGATAGATAAATTTATCTTGGGCAAAAAAAAGTCAGAGATCTCTTCTTGGTTAAGAGGTTTGACTAAATAGCCTTATAACATCTTTCTATTACAGAAATTTGGTGCTTTTAAAAGATAGCCAGAAAAGGAAATAAGTAAATTAATTAGTAGTTAATAGTATGAACTGGTCCTTGGTATAATGGTATTGGATATTTTTAGCACCAACAGACATATACGTACACATACATACAAATACATTCACACACAAATACACAAACAAGTCCTCTTGCCCTTTGGGATGCCATCTGATCAAGGGGCCCAAACCCAATACAACTCAGGAAGGAAGAAGTAATCTAGCCTTTTGAATAACTGCTCGATTTGATTAGATTGTAAAATAACTCTAGTTCAGTCCAATAATTGGATAAAAATTTTGCTTAGTGATTGTTCTATGCTTGAAACTGGACCACTCACTACACAGAGTTCATTTTCCTTTGGAAAGAAATTTTTGTAACCACACTTTCCTCATAGCATTCTTCATGTCATTGTTTCTCAGGGAATAGATGAGAGGGTTGAACATGGGGGCAATGATGGTGTAAAAGAGGGCAAATACCTTATCTTCATTTACAGAATTGCTTGTAGGGACATAGGTGAAGATGAGGGGCACAAAAAACATGAGGACTACAGTAATATGTGATCCACAGGTAGAAAGGGCCTTGCGCCGGCCTTCTGAGGAGTGGGTCCTTAAGGTGGTTAGGATAATGATGTAAGAAATTACCAAAGCCACAAAGGTCAAAATAGACAGCATTCCAGTGGTGCAAATTATTGCAATAATAAGCAAGAAAGTGTCTGTGCAGGCCAGCTTTAGCAAAGGAAACACATCACAGAAATAATGGTCTATTTCATTGGGGCCACAGAATGGCAGCTGCACAGTAATCAATACTTGCATGATTGAATGAAGGAATGCCCCTATGCAGGAGGCCACCACAATTAGATGGCATACCCGCCTACTCATGATGACCATGTAATGTAGTGGCTTGCAGATGGCAACATAGCGATCATAGGCCATTGCTACCAGGATGAAGATCTCTGTGGCACCAAAGAAGTGAGCATAGAACATCTGGGCCATGCAGTTGTCATAGGAGATGGTTGCTCTCTGAGCCAATAAATCCACAATTAGTTTTGGAGCAACAGTGGAGGTGAAACAGACATCCATGAAAGATAAGTAACTTAGGAAAAAATACATGGGCTGTTCACTGAGTTGACTAAATCTGATGGTGATCAGGATGAAGAGATTTCCCAGCAAGATCACAAGATAGCAAAACAAAAAGAAAACAAAACAAGCTTCCTTCACTTCTTGATTATTGAACAGACCCAAAAGGATAAATTCAGTGACGTTTCTATCCCGCATGACTTCAGTACTGTGATGAGTATATAAAGACAAGTTAATATACCTAAAACTAGAAAAATTCAAAGATAATATTAGTTATTCATTAAACACTAACATTGACAATCAGGAATTACTCTTATGATCAAGGGAGAGAAGAATATGATGTTTATTAAGTTCTTCATTACATTTTAATACTGTCAGTCATCAAGATTGCTTTGGTGTATACTTTGTCTAGAGAAGGTGCTAAGTACTAGATTTTAATAGAAAAGCAAAAACATGGGCCCTGCCTTAAAGAAAGTTATTTTATAAAAAGGCAGAAAATATCTAGAGTCCTATGTACATATCATATCACTTCCATCTAACTGAGCATAGATAGATATTTAACTAGTAACATCTATAATGGCATCCATTTATATCATATGCCCACTTGTTTATCTAGTCATCATCTTTTTATTCAAGTAGAGATTAATTTCAGAGGGAAGGTACTTGGCAAGGTGATGGGGTGGGAATCAATTAAGTCTTCTGCAGCAATTGGCATTTGAGAAATCTTAACAGAAGCCAGAGAGATAAAGAGGCAAAGGTGAGGAGGGAAAGTAATCTGAGGATGGGTCACAGCAATTAAAGTGATAGTCAGGTAAGATTTTTATGAAGGAGGTATGATGATAGCCTCGTGTAGCTTGATCTCAGAGGATATGTAGGAGATTAATTTATAAAATGACTATAAATATAGGGGGAGCCAAGTTGTGAAATACTTTGGATGCCAAAAAAGAGAGGGTTGTATTTGACCTTGAGGCAATATTGAGCTACTGCAATTTATTAGATTAGAGAATGACACAATTGATCTGTCCTTTATGAAAATCATTTTGTTAGCTGAGAAAAGAATGGATTAGAATGAATAAAGTCTTGAGTCAAAAAGACTTTCACCATACTTCAGATATGAGATATGACCCAGGGTGGCAGCTATGTGAGTAGAGACAAAAGGACATATGTAGGAGATACTGAAAAGATAGAAATAGCAAGAATTGATATCATATTTGATATTTTAGGTAGATGAGTGCAGTCAAGGATGATATGAAGGTTGTGAGCTTGTGTAACTAAAATGATGGTAGGCTAACAGGTCCATAAGAACATTCCAGACCCATTGGGTAAAAGCAGTCAGAAAAAGATATATTTTGTAAGATCAGCCTGGACCTGGTAAGGATTGGTCATAAAATCATAAGTCCAACAAATCTTGACTTGAGTACATTTGACTTTCCTAAATGATTTTCTTACTTGGCTTAAAACATTCTTGAAGGCATAAAATATTATTAACTAAGCGAACATAACCTTAGTCTTTCCTCCAGACAGAACACTCTTAACTATCTTATTCTTGTCATCTCAAGACATCTTTATGTTAGAGATAACACACCAAAGTAGAAGATTTGTAGATTAGGATTAATGAATGTATCTACTCCTTCATGCAGCTACATACTTTAATTGGCCTACATAGTTTGATAAGGACAGCAAACTCTTATTTGAAATATGGAAAATATGTGTACTTATGACATGCAAGCTTGTACTGATGTATATTCTTTGTTCATAGATTGTATAAATACTACACTTAAATGCCAATATACTAAGACTCCATGAACACATATTCACAAGCCTCCCTAGGTCTCAGGTATTCTTCTCTGCATGTCTCTATTTCTGTTTTTCTGCTCTTTTCCTGTATCTCTCTTCTACTGTCAACTCAGCTCTCTATCTCACTTTCTCTACATGCTGTAATTCGACTCACCTGCTGCCTGAGCAAGCCAGCACAGGCTGTGGCCTGACTTTTAGCCTGCTAAGACACACAATCAGCTGAGCCTGGGTTCTCCTTGCCTCTAATAGCAGCTGCTAGAGAAACCCATGATACAAACATTTCTCCAACTTGTGACAATATGCTACTAAGAGTAATAGAAAAGTTGAAAATAATGGATAGTGTGTTATTGGAAATTTTGGGATCTTTGAACTACATTTCCCATGAGCCCACTGACTTTCTGTCATTATGGGCTGATGTAGACAGGAGGATAGATTGAGGGACTGGCATTCCCAGTTCTCTTTCCTTCCTATGGTGGCATGGTAGCAGCAGGAAATGGCAGGCTGTTTAAACAGCCTAAGCTAGCATGATGTGTGGCTTTATTTTCTAGTGACTACTCATAAATCTTACAAAGACCATAATATTTTAAAGTAATTATTATATGTTCATTTTATTTTTTTACAATAGTTTGTGAAGAAAATGAGTTCTAATTTTGTACATATGGAGTTTAACACGACTTTAGGATATCTCATTCAAAATTTAAGGAAGACAATTTGTTAGTCATTACTCTACTCAAGGAAAGATACTCGATGAATACAAAGATTTGAGTCATGAACATGAAAGTAATAACTAAATCTTTGGGAGCTGTGGGTAGGTAAAGATAGAGCAGAGCGAGGGAACAGAACACATTCTTGGGTACCCCTCAAATCAGTGGTGTGATTTGGATTGTGATCCATAAGGAGATTATTCTGCCAAATTACCTCACATCCATAAAATTGCTGAAGATGATGAAAGATAAGAAAACTCGATTTTGGAAAGGTTGTAGGAAGACAGCACATTATTCCAGGGGTGATAGCACTGTGGTAAGGCTATTCTGGAAAATAATTCAATAATAAACAAATTGATTTTATTGTTCATATCCTTTGATCTGAAGATGCATTGTTTTATTTTACATTGAAAGGAGTATAAAAAAGAAAATAATAACCAGTTGGACAGCAATTGGGAATAATGGAACAGAGGGAGTGAGAGAAGGAGAAAGAAATCAAGGAAGTATGAAAAAATTTGAATTCAACAAACTTAAATATCTAGGTCTATAATGAGAATATGAAAAGAATAAGATGGTTGTAAAAAACTGTGAATAATACAAATTCAAGTCAGCTTAGTTTAATGTTGTGTTATGTTTATAATCAAAAATCCTTGGTTTGAATTCTTCCACTTGAATAATGGTAGGAACCTGGACAAATCACTTCACCTCTGATGTGCTCAATCTCTTCATCTGCAAAATAAATCTATTGTGTTTTAATATAAAATGATTTCTTAGATACTTTCTTGGCCTGAATTTTGGGCCTAAGTTCACATTAAAAAGTTTCTTTATGTGTTTATAGACAGCATGTTTGCTAGTAGGTTTGTTAGTGTTTTCTTAAGTCATATATGTTGACAAAACAAATTTTCATGCTAAAAAACAAATAGAAAAAAACATTTCATTTGGACGAAGGACAATGTTTCCAATGCACAATGACACTTATTTATCCAATTTATGATTAGATGGACTACCTAATTAATTATTACATCAATATGAATGCCTTTGATGAAAACTACTGAAAGAGAATGCATGAAGAGAAAAAATTATTTAGAGAATATAAATTAGCTGGTTTGGATTTGGGAAATTTCACAGAACTTTCAATGATTCCAAATTCCTCTCTTAAATAAAAATCTTATAACTTTAGAAGTAATATCTTCCCAGTGGTGCTAAATGCCTATACATAATGGCACACCATAATCAATAAAGAATCAACTATAGATGATTAAAAGGGAAATAGATAAACCTTTCTGAAATATAAAACTAGATATTGGAGTTTTGAAGAGCAAGAAAGGAGAAAAACAGAGGGATACCTTAATTTGGATACTAACATAAAAATGGTAAAATAATTAAAGGAGGCTCTCCTGCACATTAAGTATATACTTCTGAAAGTTATGGGACAACATTGAAAACTGCAACACAAAATGAGAAGGCATGAATGAGATTTAGTATACATTGCTGGATAGAGAACTTTCATTGATAAGAGCATGGGTACACTGAAAAAAATACTATAATTCACTGAAAATAAATAAGACAGCTTCAGTCTCCACAGGTGAATAAAAGTGTTATTCTTATCATATCTTTATACTTCTACTTTTTTAGCATCACAATATATTTTATTTATATAATACTTCATATAAGTGAAAAGTTCTTATCCTTTCAACTGCCATGTGAGAAAGGAAATGTAAATATCATTCACATTCATAGAAGAATAAACTGGCATATGGAAAATAAGAATTAACAGCTAAAATATGGAGTAACCAGGTCTTTAACATTGACCTTTTCCCTAGTAATCCATGTTATGTTCCTCAAACACTCTACTTTATACTACTTACAAAGGAATTTAAAATAAGTTTTTCCCCCATAGTTTAAATGAGGGAATTCATTGGTTCATTATTTGGAAGCCCAGTATTGGACTTCCAAGATGTAATATCCAATTTAATGTACAATAAAAATATAAATAAATTTTGGAGGAAATGATCCTTTCTTTCAATGAACTACAAGTCTAGGTTTTCTTGGAAATTGATTTAAAAGCTATTTGAAATCACTTACCAATAAATTTCTTAAATTCCTCCTTGTGTAAAGACAAAATAAAAGCTCATGTTTCACAAGAAAACAGCATGTTAATTATGCTATAGCTCATTTGCAACAATAATTTTTTTAAAGAAAACAGTATATTAAGTCAAAAAAGCTACGAAGTTCAAGGAGAGAAATTGAGGTCATCCCAAAATGGCACTGTGAAACACTGTTGTCTATAATGTCTTTGATATCAATGTAACCATGCTTATAGAGTCTTGAATTTAAATTCTAATTCACCAAAATGAGGATGATAAATGCATGTGAATGATTTAGTGGAAGAGTGACTAACTGATTCATTACTATAAATCCATCTCTCTTTCGTCACCATAATTCTAATAGTAACTCCCCACCCCCTTGGAAAGGAAAATAGAGTTTTTGGTACAAGACAATTGACACTTCTCCAGTTAACTCATCATAAGTTTCTCAGGGAAATATTGCCTATTAAGGCACCATAAAAAAGGTAGAAAAGAATCTGTATCAGTGTGACCATCCTCTCAACTGACCCTCAGGGAAATGGATTGAATATCTTAAAGAAATTATCTCCACATTCCCCAAAACACCTCATATTTGAGAAATATTCTTACAGAAACTATGTTGATAGTTAACTTAAAAATTTATAGAGAAACCATTTTCCCAGAGAATGGAAGAATCTACCATCAACTAGCTATACTCTTCAATTATTTAGCTTCCCTATGAATTTGTAATTTTATACCATGTTATAAAAGATAGTGATCACATCATCTGAAAAAGTCATTCTCTAAGATCCACTTACAGGACCAGTATGGTAATGAAGAAAACATTCATTCAGGTTTCAGAGAATATGGATTTAAATTCTGCCTCAGCCTTTCCTGATATCTTTCAGATGTCATTTAACTGGGGTAGCTAGGTGGCTTAGTACATAGAGAGCCAGATCTGGAAACAGGAGGTCATGTGTTCAAATGGCCTCAGATACTAAATTCCTGTGTGAATCTGAGCAAGTCACTTAACTCCAATTGCCTAGACTTTACTGATTTTCTCCCTTGGAACTAATAATATTTAGTATCGATTCTAGCATTTAACCTTTCAGGGGGTCAGTTTTCTCTACTGAAAATGGATCAGGTTAGATTACATGACCTCTAATATAGTTTCCAACTGGAAATTTGTGATGCTATATAGGTCATTTTTCTTAACTCTCATTTTGTGTAAGAATTGATTAATTAACAGTAACCAGTCTCATAAGTTCTCTGGTTTGGAATCTATGATATTTTTTTCCTACTCAGCCTTGTTCTGACATGGACTAACAACATAACTTTGTCCAAATTGCTTTCTTTATGTGTATTTCAATAATATAATATAAAACAATTATCCCAAGAACTCTGCATTTATTCAAAGGGGAAAAGAGATAATATTAATTTATGCCAGAAAACTTACATACTTTCAATGTGACTTCTCCACTGTACTTCTGGAAATAACTTCTTAGTTTCTCCATCTTACACCATAAGCTAGTTAAATTGTCAAAAATGCATAGAACAGTCGATTCAAAGTGAGAAAAAACTACAATCATGTCTCACCTCTGTCACTTTTCAATTATGTGTTCTTTTGCAAACTAAATACCTTCTTTGACCCTTGGTTTCTTCATTTGTGAAATGCAGAGTTGATCCTGAAGTATCATCTTCCATCAGTGCTACAAACGAACCTCAAGTGAGATAATAGAAAGGTTTTTATTTTATAGACTTTAAACATAATTAATAAATAAACCTTCAAAGATCAAAAAGTGACCATTTTAAGAAGGACATAGGAAAAATAAAGATTACTAGAAATCTCAGTTTATCTTCAGATAATGACATGAAAAAGAAACACTTGAAATGCAAATCTCACATCCTTAGTGCCTAACCTGAGACATTCAACACTAAGTAATATATTGATATGATTGCAAAAATATACATTTTTTATGATTCTATGAAACAAACCGGTTCTCATGAATTTCTTCTGCAAGTCTAAAGTCCTATCATTTCTTATTCTTCATTATGTGTAAAATTAAGATCATTTGCCAGACTACTTCTAATTCAGATATTCTACATTTAGTAGTCTTTCAAGATAATCCATTGTTCTTAGGTCCATGCCAACTTGGATATTCTGTTTCCTAATGCCACTCCTAGTTCTGTCATTCCAATGTTGTTAAGTATTAAAGTCATTTTCATTAGTTAATTTATTTGTTATATAGCAGCATATTTCGCTTCTCTAGATATACTAACTTTGAGAGCACCAGAAAATTGCACTGAAAAGATTAAAGAGAGGCATTTATAGTCACCTGAGTAATTTTAGGACTAATCCCCAAGGCATTTACTGGCTGGCTTGTTTAAAGTGAGAGGCGTATAATTCAGACTTGCATAGTGATTTAAAAGTGAATTCTATAAAACTGAGTAAATAGCTAACTCTAACATTAAATGAATAATTTTTGAAAATTAAGAAAAAATAATAGATCTTAATAAACCCTCTGATACATTTCTTTTCAATATTCTCTGCTCCTCCTCTTTTCTGCTTGGAGAACTTGCCAGCCCAGGCAGCATAATTGCTTTTTTCTCCTACCCTGAAACTGTTGGCTAGCTCATTTACAGCAATCTTTGTAATTCATTGGTTTAGGAGCTTGAGGAGAGATTGTTTTTTGAGTTTGTCCTGGAGGTTGGACTAGTAACACAATCTTTGGTGGGACTATGGGGAAAACTGAAGTTTTATTTCACTAGACCAGGAATATATTATCTGTGTGTTTATTTACTAACAAATATTCCTCTCCTTAGGTGTTGAACATCATACAAACCAAATCTTTAACTATAATTGATGCAAACTTTATTGAATAAAATATTAGCAAAATAATTAAAATAGTATATTCAGATTAAGTAAAGCATCTGCCTATAATTTGAATAAACCCCTGCTAAACAGAACACCTTTTCATTTGTACCGTTCTTGGAATGGCAAGGACTGCACCCATGTAGACTTCTCTGACTGGCATGTTCCTCCCTAGTACTTCCATTTAAGGAAGTCCCCTCAAATAATGTTTGGGTCCTTAATCTCATCTAATCTGCCTCAGCCCTTTCTGTATTCAGAGATGATAAATACCTCTGATGTGAAAGCTTGCTAAATCCTTTTCAAGATTGCTCATCTACGTTTCAAATCTGGCCTCAGACACTTTCTAGCTATATGACTGGGCAAATTGCTTAATCTTGTTTGCCTCAGTTTCCTAATTTGTAAAATGGTCTGGAAAAGGAAATGACAAACCATTCCAGATTTTTATACCAAGAAAATCCCAAATATGGTGATGAAGAATCTAAAAAATACCTTAAGAAAAATATCCAATTTTGGTGTCTTCCTCTCACTCTACTGTCATGTGTGGCACAACAAATCTGTATAATGCCCAACAATTATACCCCAGTAAAATACTTTTGGCATATGGGTTAAAACAGATTGAGAGCAGAGGTTAGGGGGATGTATATCACAAGCATGAGAAGCATCCTCCAGTGACAGGTGAATGAGAATTTTTTTTTTTTTTTTTTTTACCAAAGACATGAAAGCAGTTGAAGCAGGTACTGTTGATAGCTTAGAACTAGGTCAGATATGGAGAAGACAAGGTCACTAACTGCATGAATCTCAGACTTTTACCAGTCACCTTGACTTTTGTTTTGCCACTGGAATTTGTCAATCTGAAAGAAAAAAAAAAGACAATTACCAAATTAATTCAATTAAAGCGTCTTTAATCATAGTTAGAAAGATTGCAAACTGGGTTCCTCCTCAGCATCACAGAGAAGAAGTTGAGTTCCCAATCTAATAAAGAAAAAGAGGGATTACATAATACTTTGGGAACAGAGGAGAGATAACAAGTAGGTTATTAGGGTCCACAGAGGCTTGGGAAAGGTGCAATAGCCAGAGATTAAGATAGTTGAAATGGTCTTCAGTTGTTCAGATGTTATTGCCACCTGTAATTTAAGCCTTGGGAAAGAAGTGACTAATTCATTTTTAATTCAATCATTATCTGTCTTTTGTGTTCTTAGATTTAACACTCTAGGAAAAAAGTACACCAGGAGATTATCTAAAAATAATATCATCGCTGCCAAGACAAACCTAGGGACTATGTGACCATGATTACAAAGCATTTTTAAAGTAAATTAAATTAGACCTAAACAAGTGGAAAAACAATTATTTCTCAGGACTGAAACAACACAATAAAAGTGACACATCTACTTCCATTAACTTCCTTCTCTGCGCCATGTCAATCAAACTACCAGAAATTTATTTCATAGAGCTAGTAAAAAAAAATAATAAAATTCATCTGGAAGGACAAAAGACTAAGCATGTCAAGGAAATTATTGAGAAAAGAATATGAAGGAAGGTGGTTTAACTGTACTGGGTCTCAAACTGTATTATATAGCAGCAATAGTAACAACCATCTAATACTGAAGCACTAGTAAATGGCCCTAATAAACCAGTGTTTGACAAACCCTATGATCCAAGCTTTTAGAAATATGCACTATTGGACAAAACTGCTCAGAAAAATGAAAAATAGTATGGCAGAAATTAGGCATAGACCTCACACCATAAACCAAGATAAAGTCAAAATGGATACATGGTTTTGATTTTTTAAATGCTTTTTTGAGCTCTTTCAAAGCCTGAATCCAGTTCACTGGAGTTTCTGAGGTTTTGCTTAATGTTCCTTGGTGGGCCTTTGTTCCATCTGTTCTTTGTTGTTTTCCTGAAAAGTAGTTTTCAATCATAGTTTCATTTTTTTTCCTTCTGTTGTTCACTCATATTCTTTCCTTGTACACTTGCTTCTCTGGTTGTCTGCTAGCTCTGTGAGTTTGAGCTTTTCTGCCTTCTAGAGGCTTCTTTTCTGCTCTGATGCTATACTTTTTAGGCCATTTGAGCTGTTCTGCAGAGGTGAATGTGCCCTATAGCCAAAACTTCCTGTGGCAGAGGCCCAAGATGGAAGATTGGTGATGGAAGACTGAGACCTGCATGGTTACATGATTCCTGTCTTTACTTTTCCCTTAAACACCCCCCCGACCTACCCTCCCCACATGGCTGACGTGCATTTCCACTGGTTTTAACATGTGCCATAGTTTAAGACTTATTTCCATATTATTGATAGTTGCATTGGTGTGGTGGTTTCAAGTTTACATTCCCAATCATGTCCGCATCAACCCATGTGTTCAAGCAGTTGTTTTTCTTCTGTTTCCACTCCTGCAGTCCTTCCTCTGAATGTGTAGAGAGTTCTTTTCCATAAATCCCTCCCAATTGTCCTGGGTCATTGCGTTGCTGCTAGTAAAGAAGTCCATTACATTTGATTTTAACACAGTGTATCAGTCTCTGTGTACAATGTTCTTCTGGCTCTGCTCCTTTCACTCTGCCTCAATTCCTGGAGGTCATTCCAGTTTACATTATGATCTCTTTGGGGTACAAACCCAGCAATGATATGGCTGGATCAAAGGGCAGGCAGTCTTTTAGCGCTCTTTTGGCATAATTCCAAATTGCCATCCAGAATGGTTGGATCAGTTCACAACTCCACCAACAATGCATTAATGTGGGACCTTCCTTTTTTCTTTTCCTCATACCAGAAAATTAGATCTTATCTGCATATCTTTTAAGTTGAATTGAGTAGGAGGATCCTAAAGTTCTGTCTTGATGTTGAATTTGGTTTTCTGTCCCCCTTGAAGTGCTTTGTTTTTGATTGGTGCGGAAGGTTATTCAGAGAGGAATAGACTTTTGCTGTTTCTAAGTCACCATCTTGACTCTGCCTCCCTGATGCGTGGTTTTGAATAAAAGGTAATACCATAAGAAAATTAGAGTATCACAAAATAGTTTACCTGTCAGTCCCATGGATGGAGAAAGAATTTGTGAATTGGCAAACATTCAGAGCTGTAAAATAGTGATGACATTATTTTCAGATAATCACCTTACTGACTTTCATAGAGTGGTTAAAAAACCCTCAAAATACAGATAATGACTGGATTGACTTTTAATCTGTTATCTATTTCCCAGAATCTACAGGACTGAATTCGAAATTGGACAATCAAATCTGAAAAATAAGCAATCCACTCCTTAGGCATTCTAAACTCTGGTTATTTTGTCTTCCTCAATCTTTTGTGAACTTGAGAGACTTGGTTTTCCCTCATATCTTCTGAAAAAAAAAACCAACACCATTTTTCCTGCACTTTAGTGGACATCCCAGTGCTACAATTCTGTGTGACTTCCCAGTTTATAATCCAAATGCTTCAATTTTGTGTACCTTAGAAAACTATAATCTCCTTGCTCTGATTAAGAACTGTTAGTATAACTTTTGGGGGAGTTTTCTATTATTTAAGTTTGATAATAGATAACTATGACTACATTAAATTTAAAAGTTGTTTTTATTTTTTTTTTTAATACAACAAAACCAATGGAACCAAGTTTAGGAGGAAAACAGCAAAATAGGGTGTAGAGGTAAATTGTAGAAAGTGTCTCTTGCAAAGAGTTCATTTCTCAAATATATAGAAAACTGAGTCAAATTTGTAATGCAAAACATTCAGCACTTGACAAATAGAGGATATGGACAGGTAGTTCCCAGATGAAGAAATTAACAGTATTTTAGTTATATAAATATGCTCCAAATAACTATTAATTAAATAAACATGAATTCAAATGACTCTAAGTTATGACCTTGGACCCATACGACTGGCTAATGTGACAAAAAAGAAAAATGAGAAATATTGGATGGAATGTGGCAATATTGGCACATTTACACACTATTGAAATCATGAACTGATCCAACCATTCTGCCCCCAAAATTATGAAATTATCCATACTCTTTGATCCAGCAATACCACTACTAGTTCCCTTTCTGCCCCATAGAGATTAAAAAATGAAAAAATATGATCTCTTTGTATATAAATACTCACAGCAGTTCTTTTTGTAGTGACAAAGATTGGAAACTGAAGGGATGCTCATCAGTTGGAGAAAAGTTGAATAAGTTGCAGTATCAGAAAAATATAGAGAGGTTTACTTGAACTTATTCAGAGGAAATCAAGCAGAGCCAAGAGAACATTATACAGAGCAACAGCAATATTGTAAGATAAACAACTGTGACTGATCCAAAGAACCCCAAAGGAAATATACTATCTACCATCTTAAAAAAAACTGTTGGAGTATAAATAGAAACTAAAACAAACCATTATTAAAATTATTTCCTTCATTAAATTCTTTTCTGGTTTAAGCAGAATGTGTCTTTTTCATATGAAGAAACTGTATGTAGGTATTGCATGAAAGCATCTGTACATCCTATCTCATATTACCTGATAACTCAGGGAGAGGGGATAAAAGGAGGGAGAGAGAATATGGAAGACAAAATGTCATATTTTGACAAATTTTTTAATTGTATCCATATATAATGTGGGGAAAATACTTTTAATTGATGACTGGAAGACAAAGAGTATTTGAGGCTGATGACATAAATTCAATTCAGGGAAAAGTGAAGATATCCTACCAAATCATTGGTCCTCTCACAAAGCAAAGGAAGAACAACTCTCCTAAATCAGAAACTTCAGTCCTCCATTTTTAATTCTTTTATTCATTGTATCCTTCCACACAACCCTATACATACAGATTAAAATTTAAGCTCCTAAAGATCAGGGATTTTCCCTTTCATTCTATGTATTAAAAGAGAAACAACTGAGCAGAGATATGAGGAAAACTGATTTTATTGTGTGAACTGTAGGCCACAAAATCCAGGGTTTATGTACAAGCACTATGATTTGAGACCCTGAAATCTAGAAGTTACAGATATTTATAGCATAAATATAAGCATAGGCAGTGCAGAGATGAGCATGTCTCAAGCCAACCCTTCTCAGTCATGGGGGCTACAATGGGAACTTCTTCTATTACATAAGAGATGGCTGCTAACTGAGTTTATAATCCCAGAGTGAGTGGTCTAATTTTCTAAGTTTCCTTCTACTCTGAGGTCCAAATCTGAGAGTACACTGCTCAGGGTCAAAAGTGCACATAACATTAATATTACTTTGATTACTGACATAGCACCCTTTATGATCATTTCTTCATTATTCTTACTGAATATGGTCTCTTATATGCAGTGATTCAATGTTATAAATATCTGTAACCCCTAGACCTATCTTTTACTATAAATCACATAGTTATAAGAACATTAATTAATGAAAAGATTATAAGCTAACTAATTAAATTTCTCTTTACATATGTGTAAACCAATATTTAGTCTAAGGCTCAATATATATAAAGTATTAAATAAATCTTTTATCTAACTCATAATCCATTCAAAGATGATGAATTAAGACTAGAATATATATTTAAACTAATAATTCAAGGTTAGTTCAATACTAATTACAAGCATAACTGATCATATTAATTAAAAACATTGAAAGTCACAATATTAATAGATGCAAAAGAAGCTTTTCATAAAATAGTCAAAAACATAAAGAAAACATGAGAAAAAAAAACTTTACTTGAATATAGCAAATTCTATTTTTAACAGAGCTCTCATTATCTATAATAAGGAAACAATACAGATGATTCTAATAAGCTCAGGAGTGAAGCAGAAATACTCTTTGTTGTCACTATAATATGATCTAGCTTGAGAACTACTAGCTAAAAGAATGATGGGAGTGGGAGCAGCTCCATAAGAGTTGGAAGGGAGAAGAAGGTTAAAGTGTTAATGGTGGTAGTTTGGTTTGTCCTGAACTCTTTGGTCTGCCCTACTTTATATAGCTTTACCTACCTGCATTGGGGGTTGAAATTAGTTGGTAGCTAAATATTTAGATAGTCTATAATGAACCACATATGTTAATGAACATTAAATTCATTTGTTATAGTAGGCATAATTTATTTTTGTTTATTTATTATTGGTTTATTATTAATAAATATTATGAATAATGTAATGAATAATTTATGAGGATAAGAAGCTTCCAAAACTGTTAAAAAGAGCTTAAAATGCAATGATGAAATGTAAATTATTAGCAACTTAATCTTGAGTAAAATATAACTACTAATTTGAGAATATTTTGTAAATCAAATTTTGCTAATGTAGTAATAATAGGATATAACATATGAAAATTGATTTTTGTATCTTCTAATGAGGAGGAGGTAACTGAAACTGTAAAAGACTTCATAAAGAGAGGAGGTTTATATCAAAGTTAATTCACTTGTTTTGCTTTGTTAATTTTCAAAATGATAATTTCTTAAAAAATAAAAAATATTTTTTTCAAAAACTCTTTAGAGTTTTGATCATATATTTGCAGTCATTCTGGCTAATAGATTCTTCAATTTTATAGCAAGTGATGAAAATGAAAACTAATCATTTCCTTAAATCTATTTATTGTGTTATAGGGTGGACGTTGTGACATAACTGGGTACTTTTTTCACTTCCTAACAATAGTCATTATTTATGCAGTACTTTAATGTTTGAAAAGTGTTTTACAAATATCATCTTCTTTTTTTATCTTTACAACAACCATGAGAGTTAGGTGCTGTTTCTATCCCCAAATTCAAAGATAAAGAAACTTAGTCAGAATGAGGAAAAATGAATTGATTGGGGTCATTCAGGTAATAAATATTTGAGGCCAGGTTTTAAATTAAATCTTTCAGACTTTTGTGAAGAGACTCTCAATTTATTTTTTAATGAAATCCATTAGCAACCTATAATATAATCAAATCAAGAACTTAAATTATCCCTGTTTAGCACCTAGCTAACCATTAAGTAAAAGAGTCCATGAGTCATTTACTGGAGTAAGTTCACATCTCCAAAGACTGCTACCCTCCCCTGGACAGTGCTAGGCAAATTGGGAGCCTCTGATTGGTTCTCATGAAGTGGGGAAGCAGCAGGAAGTGACATTGAGAAAATTGCTTTAAAAAGGTCAGCCCAAGCCTCCATTCATTCACTCTACATTGGTGAGCTGAGCTGAAGGATGATTCGTTTATTTCAAATATTGTATTTTTTTAGTTCAATTTGTTTTTCCTTAACATTTGTAAGTGGATTAACCCCAAAATATCAGATTTTTTGTTATTGTTCTAAATGTGATTGCTTTTAATAACATTTCATTTCTTTATATATAATATTATTCAAATAGAAATGTAAGTTTCTTTGGAGGTAATCAGGTATCTCTTGCCTCTGCTCTGTATGCTTATATTACCTTTAATTATTTTTAATTGGAAAAGTTATATATTATAATTTCAATATTATTTCATTTGTGGATAATATTTTACCTCTTCATCACTAACATTATCTCTAATATTTACAACATCTTATTAATTTGACTTGAATTACTAATTCTGTGTCAAGTAAAGTCAGAGAAAATGAACAACCTTTCATTGTAATTGTCTGTAGAGATGAGTCAAATTTTGTCATCAAAATTTGGTAACTTTGAATTTAAAGTACATATGTTTTATAGTGAAAGGAACATTATTTCATTCATTCAGCAATTATTTATTAAATTATTGCTATGTGGGATTTACCATGCAAAATCCTGAGGAAACAATAAATTTGAAAATATAATACCCATTCTAAAATCAATCACATTGTAATGGATGAGAATCTGATATACACATGCACACACAAAAATACATAAAAGTCCATGTAAAATATATAAGAGGGAAAGAACTAATAACAATGATTATGGAACAGAAAAGACCCGAGAAAGTAGAATTTGCGCTGAGTGTTGAGAGAATCTAGGGAAGGCAGGAGATTTAAAAAAAAAATTCTGGCCTATAGGAACACAAATGAAAAGTTAAAGAGGCAAAAGATGGATTTTTGTTCATTAAAAAGGACATAATGGTAGTGTCATTGAATAATAATATATGGGGAAAGTAAGGAAGTACACAAAGATTGAGTCAGTGGGAAATGGCCCATTTTGAAAGATTTTAATTCCCAAGATAGAAAATTTTATATTTGATCTTTGGGATAATAGGAAGCCACTAAAGGTTTTTGATTAAAGTAGTACAATAGTTGGGCCTGTATTTTAGGGGGAAATACTTTAATAGTTATTTGAAGATTTATATTAGTGTGGAAACACAAGGCAGGAAGACCAAATTAACTGCAATTCTAATAGATTAGACATGCAGTAATTGACCATGGAGATAGTTGTACTACTGGACAAAAGGGTATATATATGGAGCTAAGAAGAGAATAGATATTTATTAAGCACCAACTATGAACTATGAAATGCACTAAATAGTTTATAATATATGATTTATGAATGTAAAAATAACAAGACTTGCTAAGAGATTGTATTTGTGATGTGGGAATAGGTAAAGATGATTTCAAGTTTATGACCTTTGCAAGATGGAAAGAGAGTGAAGTGTAGAAGAGGGAGAAGTTTGGGAGTAAAAGATAAGCTTTTCCATTAAGGACGTGTTGAATTTAGATAACTAATAATAGTTGGTTATGTGAGATTGAGGTTCAAAATAGAAGTTAGGGCCAGACAAATGATCTAAGAATCATTAGGATAGTGAAGATAATTAAAGTTATGGGAGCTGATGAGATCACTAAGAGAAAGAGTATAGATAGAAAAGAGGACTGAGGAGAGACTCTTTGGTGACCCCCATGTTCAGTGGTAATGGTCTGGCTAAAAACTCAGCAAAAGAATCTCAGAATAGGTTTTCCACAATTTGTTCAGCCATTCCCCAATTGAAGGGTATTCCCTTGCTTTCCAGTTTTTTGTCACCACAAAGAGCATAGCTATAAATATTTTTGTGCAAGTCTGTTTATCTATGATTTCTTTGGGGTACAATCCCAGCAATGTTATGGCTGGATCAAAGGACAGGCATTCTTTTATTGCTCTTTGGGAATAGTTCCAAACTGCCATCCAGAATGGTTGGATCAGTTCACAACTCCACCAACAATGCATTAACATCCCAATTTTGCCACATCCCTTCCAACATTCATAACTCTCCCCTGCTATCATTTTAACCAGTCTGCTAGGTGCTCAAAGGAATAATAAACTGGGGGAATTCTATGTGAACTGGAAAGACCTCCAGGAATTGATGCTGAGTGAAAGGAGCAGAGCCAGAAGAACATTGTACGCAGAGACGGATACACTGTGGTAAAATCAAATGTAATGGACGTCTGTACTAGCAGCAATGCATTGACCCAAGACAATTCTGAGGGATTTATGGAAAAGGATACCCACATTCAGAGGAAGAACTACAGCAGTGGAAACACAGAAGAAAAACAACTGCTTGAACACTTGGGTTGATGAGGACATGATTGGGGATATAGACCCGAAAAGACCACACCAATATAACTATCAAAAATATGTAAATATGTCTTGACTGACCACACACCTTAAAACCAGTGGAAATGGGAGTTAGCTATGGGGGTGGGGGTGGAGGTGGGGACAGGGTTGAGTGGTTGAAGGGTAAAGTAAAAACATGAATTATGTAACCATGGAAAATTTTTCTAAAAATAAAAAATTTAAAAAAAAAGAATATGTTTTCCAATAGTTATGGGAAGAATGAGGAAAAAAATGGGGCCTTTAAAAAATAGAGGGTAATTAATGTCCAAGAAAAGAAAATGATCAACAAGAGCAGAAGTTAACAGAGATCAAGAATGATAAAGATTTAGGGGGAGAGGGAAGGATATTTGATTTGGCAAGTATGAATTCATTAATAATTTTGAAGAAAGCAAATTCAGTTGAATGATGAGATCTGAAGTCAAATTAAAGTTACATGAGAGTCAGTAAGTAGGGCAAAAATGAAAATATTGCATATACATCGTTTTATCAAAGAATTAAAGAGATGAGAGCTATGTGATGTTAACTTATGGGGCTGCTTAGTGATTCTTTTAAAGAAGCAGTCATATTTCTTAGAGCAGAGAAAACAAGAGATTTACAATATATGAGATTAGGGATTATAGTGAAGCACTCCACTTGAGAAAACTAGATACTTTGGAACTAGAAACTCAGATAGAGAAGTTTGTCTTAAAAAATAAAAAAGAATGATCATTTATGGATGTCATACAGGAGTGAGAGAGGAGACAATGGGGTGGGAGAAGACTTCTGAAGGATGCTAGCTGAAGAGGTGAAAAGAAAATGGAACTCTTAGCAAAGGAATTCTGTTTTCTTGAGGAGTGAATTATACCACATGTTCCTGAGTTGAGAGGTTAGAGGGAGGGTGGGAGATGTGCAAAAAAGGATAAAATGTTTTTAAGTCAGTGCTATAGTGATTGTGATGATTATGTACTAAACAAATTTAAAAGGATTGCTTTGCTGCAATGAGGCTACAATTGAAAATATATAATAATTAAGATATCTATGATACCTGAAATACTTAATGTGCCTAAATTACTTGGAATAGCAAAGGCATAGAAGATATTTAAGAACTTTGTCACTATTAGTGATGTGAATAGGAGAGTACCTAAAAAATCAGATAGTAAGTTGAATATGTTGTGGTCATATACAAAAAAGAAAGATAAAACACAATCAAGGCATAAGAAAGAGGAATATTTGGGAGGAAATGGAATGGAGAGAAAACTGGGAGTAAATTATCTCATAGGAGGAGGCAAATAAGAATCATTGAAGTAGAGGGGGAAAATGGGGGTTGGCGTACAATGATTGAACCTTATTCTCATCAGAATTGTCACAACACAGGAGTAACGTGCCCATGAAATTAGCTGTAGAAACACATCTTATTCTATAGGTAAGTAAGAAAGGAAGGGTAGAAAAAAGGAAGAAATGGACAAAAAGAAGCATGAATTTGGTTGTGGTAAGCAGTAAGAAAAATATTTGTGAACAGGGAAAGTCTAAAAGGGAGAGAAAGATTAACAGGAGAAAATAATTTGTAGAGGAACACACAGTAATGATAATTATGCATGTGAATGGGATGAACTCACTCATAAAATAAAAGATGAGAGCATAATGGATTAAAAGCCAGAATCTCAGTACATGCTGTCAATTAAAAAAATCCGTCATATTTAAATAAGGAGAAACACAGTGAATTAAGATAAAGGATTAGGACAGAGTCCACTGCAACTCAGGTAAAGTTTAATAACAAAAACAAAAACAATGCAGGAGTAGCAATTATGACTGATAGTAGTGGAATATGCTGTGTTATAATAAATGACAAATAACATGATCACCAAAAAGAAATCTTGTAAAGATTTATATGAAGAAATGCAAAGTGAACTGAGTAGAACCAGGAGAACTTTGTCCACAGTGTCTGGAATGGGATTCTGGGGTTTCTTGATGTAGTAAGATGCACTCCCTTTAATCATTCAAATAATCAGAGAATCCAGGATAAGATGCAGACATATGCAGCTTTATTGCTTATCATGCAAAGTTTAGAACATTACACTTAAGTCAGAGACTCAAAGGTAATGCCTCCAAAGATGTACTGATGAACTTCCAATTTATGGAAAACTAATACAATGCCCTCCACCTGTGCAAAAGAGTACTAATTAAAGGTTTATGTGAGAAACTGGGAGGGGGAAGGATGAAGGGAGAGTGAATCTCTGTCTAATAATAAGCTAATGATTCAACCTCTACTTGGAATTTCAGGAATATTGATCTGAAATTACTAATATTGTAACCACTACTAATCAAAACTAATTGAGAATAATACACTAATCTCTCATTAATTCTCACTCCATAAAACAGTTACAGAAACAAAGTACAATGATCAGTTGTAACTATTAATTATTCTCAGTAGGGCAAGGATGTAGGATAACTCCAAGAAACTCAGAATGAAAAAGGCTATCCACCAGTATAGGAAAAGTTGACAAAAGTCTGAATGGAGATTAAATCCTACCATTCTTCACTTTATTTCCTTCATGAATTTTTTTCTCTCTAGTATAATCAATATGTGTCTTTTAAAATATGATGAATATAGAAATTTGTATTCTAACATATGTACACCTTATATGATATTACCTGCTCTCTTGGAGAAGAGAGAGAAGTGGGAGGTAGGAAGACAACAGAGACTAAAATATGTCAGGAAATTATCATTGAAAATTATATCAACTGGTAATCTGGAAAGAAATATTTGTAGTGGACACAGCAAAATTTAGAATTTTGAAGATCTATTAAAAAACAGCTATTAAAGAACAATATGTAAGGGGGTTGATGTTGGGCGTTATCCAAAATTGTAAATTTTTGTTGTATTATTTATTATTCAAAAAGGACAAAAGAAATGTTATTCAAATTAAGGGAATAGAAAAAAGTTGAAATATTTCATCAAAATTTCAAGATTTAGAAGGGAGAAAGTTGTAGGTAATGCAGGGATTATAACTCAGGGAAAAATAATGAGGAATGGAGTGATTAGAGGTCATTGGTAGGAGAGAGACCATGATAAGAGATAAAAAGGTAGAAGGGGAAATGGAATGATAAAATATTTTTTAAACCCTTACCTTCTATCTTAGAGTCAATACTCTGTATTGGCTCCAAGGCAGAAGAGTGGTAAGGACTGGGCAATGAGGGTTAAGTGACTTGCCCAGGATCACACAGCTGGGAAGTGTCTGAGGCCAGATTTGAACCTAAGACCTCCTATCTCTAGGCCTGGGGCTCTCAATCCACTGAGATACCCAGCTGCCCCCAGAATGATAAAATATTTTTGATGAGATGAAGGAATCTAAAAATGCATACTTGTATATAGTGAAAAGATCAGGGGTATGACCATCTCTGGATTTATTTAAAGTTGAATGTTTCGAGT
This sequence comes from Gracilinanus agilis, assembly GCF_016433145.1. NCBI lineage: Eukaryota > Metazoa > Chordata > Mammalia > Didelphimorphia > Didelphidae > Gracilinanus > Gracilinanus agilis. Next base: position 274,915,581 of record NC_058135.1, read on the forward strand.
AGGTTATATGAATTGAATAGAATGAAAGACTAAGAAGTCATAGTGTTTCAGATAATGTCACTATGAATTCCAGGGCAGGAAGTGAACCAAAGAAAAATATGATGAGGAAAAAGCTCATTGAGGAAGGGCTACAAATGAGCAAGGGCTGGGTAGATAACAGGTATGAGAATCTTAATTATGTAATAAATTTTAATTGACTGAATCCTAAAGAAAGTAGGTTCCTAGGTAATGTTGGTATTGGGAGAATTATGTGTCACCGAAGAGCAGGGAAGGTTATAACTATCTTACACATCTTATACAAATAGTGTAAAAAACTTGAATGAATCCAAGTACAACTACTATGAAAAAGGATTATTAGGAATGCAATTTCCACCTGAGCAAGTATGTATAAGAGACAAAGAATGGCAGAAATATAAAAAAATGCAAGTTTCTTAATTCAAGTACTGACAGCATAATAGAATGAGTAGAGAAATCTGAAGTGGGATATTGGAGAATTGGTTTGACATGTATGGGAGCAAACAATCCGGTTTGTATTATAATTTAATGCGTAAGTATTTTCAAGCATTCATCTTTATTTTTGCAGTAATTCTTAAACATGAGGCAATGGAAACAGAAGGCAAATATTTTATTGTTTGGATGCCATAAGCACATACTCTGCTTCTATGGAGAGGCAACATAGTCCAATAATAAGAATCTTATATCTGGAGTCATAACTACTGTTCAAGTCTTTTATTTACTATTTATAATGTGATATTTGAAAAGTATCTTCTCTTCTTTGGGTCTCAATTTTCTCTTTTGAAATATAAAGGGATTAAGTCACATATTTTTCAGCTTTGCAGCTTTAAAGGTATCTATGTTTAGCGACAGTGAGAACATTTCAAATGATGAAAATAAAGAGTTGAATTATGAGTTTGAGATCCAGTCATTTTGTGATACACTGTGGTAGGTATTTGGAATAAAACAGAGATTAATGTTGGAAGGACATTATATGTGAATGTATAAGTAAATACATATTATACATATAATGAAAATACATACTATATATATACATATATATATATAAAGCAAATTCAAATTAACTTTCAAGATGAGGAAAAGCGGAATCAAGAGAAGTCAAAGCTAGTTGTTGAGGTGAAAAGTGGTGGTTGAGCTAGGCTAGATATTTAAATTCATGCTATTTAATTATTATGACTGTGGAGGAAGTGGTGAGAATGTTGTCATCAAATGTCTGAAAGTCTGTCCTGTAGGTAAGAGCTACATGTTATTCTGCTTAGACCCAGAGGTTTGAATTTGGAGCAGTGAATAGAAATTGAAAAGAGACAATTTTCACTTTAATGCCAGAAAAACTTTCCAACTACTAGAACTAACTAACAATGGCTAATTCTGAAAGCTAATTGCTTTCTCCCTTGGAAATCTTCAAAGAGAATATTGATAAACTAGCTTGGGGTACACGGTAACATTAATCTTCTTTTTAGTTTAGAAGGTTGGATGAGATAACCAAAGATAATCCTTCTAATTATGAAAATATATTGCTTCTAAAATATAGCAGGAAAGAGAAGTAAACCAGACATTGAAAACAATCATTTGCTGGTAAGTTAGCATTGAATATTTTTATCCCCTACCCAAATATACAAAATATTCTTCTTCCAACTTAGATGCCATTCTGATTCAGTTCCCAACTGAGTATTCAACACTAGAAGGACAGAACTCTCTGAGTTTAATAACTGAAGCAATCGTTCAAGTTGATTAGACCTTATAAACACTTCTGTTTCAGATCACTGAATGGGCAGAAAGTCTTCTATTTCATTTAATGATAATGGTTGAGACTATATCAGCTTATGAGAACTCAATCCACAGAATTCACTTTCCTTTGGAAAACAGTTTTTGTAGCCATACTTTCCTCATAGCATTCTTCATGTCAGTGTTTCTCAGGGAATAGATGAGAGGGTTGAACATGGGGGCAATGATGGTGTAAAAGAGGGCAAATATTTTATCATCACTGAAAGAATTGCCAGTAGGCACATATGTGAAGATGAGGGGCACAAAGAACATGAGAACTACAGTAATATGTGATGCACAGGTAGAAAAAGCCTTGTGCCGACCCTTCGAAGAATGAGTCCTCAAGGAGGTCAGTATAATGACGTAAGAAATGACCAAGACCACAAAAGTCAAAAGAGCCAGCATCCCTGATGTACCAATTATTACAATAACAATCAAGAAAGTATCTGTGCAGGCCAGCTTTAGCAGAGCAAATACATCACAGAAATAATGGTCTACTTTATTGGGGCCACAGAAAGGCAGCTGCACAACAATCAATATTTGCATGATTGAATGAATGAATGCCACTATGCAGGAGACCAGCAAAAAAAGATAGCATACCCGTCTTCTCATGATGACTGTGTAATGTAGTGGCTTGCAGATGGCAATATAGCGATCATAGGCCATTGCCACCAGGATGAAGATCTCTGTGGCTCCAAAGAAGTGGGTATAGAACATCTGGGCCATGCAGTTGTCATAGGAGATGGTTGCTTTCTGAGCCAATAAATCTATAATTAGTTTTGGAGCAACAGTGGAGGTGAAACAGACATCCATGAAAGATAAGTAACTTAGGAAAAAATACATGGGCTGTTCACTGAGTTGACTAAATCTGATGGTGGTCAGGATGAAGAGATTTCCCAGCAAGATCAGAAGATAGCAAAGCAAAAAGAAAATAAAACAGGCTTCCTTTACCTCTTGATTACTGAACAGACCCAACAGGATAAATTCAGTGACGTTGTTTCTATGTCCCATAACTTCAGCACTAAGATGAATATGCAGGCAAAGTCGAATATGCCTAAAGATAGAGAAAACCAGAATTCCATGTTATTTATTTAATACCACTAATTACAATCTGAAATTACTCTTAACAGTATGTGAGAGAGGGGTCAGCTGGGTAGCTCAATGGATTTAGGGCCAAGCCTAGAGATGGGAGGTCCTAGGTTCAAATGTGGTCTCAGACACTTCCCAACTGTGTGACCTTGGGCAAGTCACTTGATCCCCACTGCCTACCCTTATCACTCTTCTGCCTTGGAGCCAATACACAATATTGACTCCAAGGTGGAAGGTAAGGGTTTAAAAAAAACAGTATGTGAGAGAATATGATACTTATTAAGCTCTTGGTTCAGATTGAATAATAATCAGTCAGTAATCATTGAGTAACTGCTTAGTCCCAAGAACTATACTAAATAATGGAAATACATAAAAAGGAAATAATATGGTCCCTGCATTCAAGGATTTCATAGTGTGATGAATAATTCAACTTACATCCAGCAATATACATACAAAACATACAAAGTATTAAAAAATAAGTAATTACAGGGAAAGTTACTTGGAATGAAAAATAGGGAATAGATCAGAGAATAGACCAGAATTTTAAGTGAAGCCAGAGAAGCTCAGAGATAGAAGTAAAGGAAGAGTGCATCCTAGACATGGAGACAATAATCAGAAGTAATGGAGTCAAGATATAATGTGCTGTGTGTGAAGAAAAGCACATAGGCCAGTGTAGCTATACTGTAGAGGTCATGGAGAAAATTAAGTTTAAGAAGATTAGAAAGGACACATATAAAACCAGTGGAATTGTGCATTGGTTACAGATGAAGGGTGGGAGGAGGGAAAGGAAAGAACATGAATCATGTAACCATGGGAAAATTCTCTTAATCAATTAAATAAAATTTAAAAGCTAAAAAAAAGACTAGAAAAGGTAGAAAAAAGCCTGGTTGGGAAGAATTTTAAATGTGAGAGAATATTATATTTGATCCTGAAAGCAATATTAAAACCAATGGAATACTTTCAATAAGGGATAGATTCCTGTTTTTAAAATATACCGTGCAGATTCGATGGTTTAGAATGAATAGACTTGAGTAAAGGAAACTTTGCAGTAATCCATATATGATGAGATTACATCCTGCCCCATGTTAGGCACAGTATGGGTAGAGAAAGAGATCTATTTGGGAGATATTGGTAAAATAGAAATGACAGTACCTGCTATCAGATTGAATACATGTGGTTGAAGTGAGTGAGTAATCAAAAAATACATAAGGGATGTGAGTTAGGTTACTGCAAGAACAATGTTGCCCTGAAGAGTAACAAGAAAGTTAGGAAAAAGAGAGTTTTCAGAGAAAGATAGTAAGTTTTCTTTTGGATGTGTCAAGTTTTAAATATTTTTATGAAATCCAGTTCCAGATGTACAATAGACAGTTTCATGACTGTACCTAAGTAAAGAGACTATTGTTTCACATACAGATTTGAAAGTCATCAGTATGAAAGTGACAATTAAATGTTAGAAAGTTGTGAGTGTGGACATATAAGGAAAAAGAATATAAGGATGCCATATCCTTGGAATAATCCACAATCAGGTCTATGACTAGAATTATAACCTTTAAAGAAACTATTTTGTTATATTACCTCACATTCATCAAATTGCTGAAAATGATGCAAGATGGGAAAATTCAGTTTCAGGAAGACTGTGGAAAGACAGTATACTAGGCCAGGACTGACAGTACTGTGATTTGTAGAGGTATTCTGGAAAACAATTTAATATTATATAACAAATTTATTATAGTCTAATATTTTAACTTCAGTGACATCAAATTCTTCCCTTAAATAAAAAAAATAAAAAAAATTCATCTCTTTTGAAACAAAATTCCCTTAACATTTTATGCCTGTAAATACTAGGATACCACAATCATGAAAAATCATGAAAAAGTGAAAAATTCAGGTCATCCAAAGATAAATTGACATGTATGTATAGAGAAGCAAAAAGAGAAAGAAAAAAGATTATGCATATATGTATATGAGTACATATTAATATGAATCAGGGACAGACAAGTAGAAACAGTGAAAAAGAGTAGATAGTCCATATCAGACCCTGATGTCTATGAACTTTTTAAAATGTTACAAGTTTTCCTGTTCACTGAGTGCACACTCTTGACAAAATTTATAAGAGAGAATTAAAAATTTCAACACCAATGAGAAATCCCGAATGAGATTTTTATTCTCATTATTGGAGAGGGTATTTGTATTCATGAAGCCTTTCAGATATTGGTATACTGAAGTGGAAAGTCTATTATTTAGTTTAATAATTGAAGCTCCACAGACAAGAAATACAGCTTCTTCTTGAGTAAAAAGATAACTTTCATTAGCATAACACCAATGGGCTCTTACTGTCCAGAGTCCCTGCTGGGAAGTGTCAGTAATATTTCTCTCATTTTATACAGGAGTAAACTGGTACCTGGAAAGCTTAAGAGACATTCTCAAAGATTTATAGCTAATTAATAACTGGGTCTCTAACAGAAATGCTCTCCCTCCTGATCCAATATTGCTCCTCACACCAATATATTTTGCATCATTTTCCAAAGACTTTAAGACAGTTGATCAATTTTCAAGGTTAGAAATGGACTGTTGAATTGCCTTTCTAGGCTTTCAAGAAATAATTTTCCAAAGACATGCAAGATGACCAGTAAAAAAAGTAAAACTTTATTGAAGGAAGGGCTCCTTCCTTACAGTGAGTCACAGCAGAATAATACCTTCTTGGTCAAAGGTATAAAACATAATTTCAACTCATTACCAATTAGTTTCTGAAGTTGAAACTCTTATAACAGTAAAGAAGTTGCCATCATTGATAGAAAAATAGCATATTATAATCCACAGCTCCATTTAAAATATGATTATGGAAATGTATACACATATATGCATAGAGGCACTAGACATACATATATACATGTCATGATTGAAATAATTGAAAGAAAATATTTCTTAATTTTTAACTATTTATTATTTGACCAGTCAAGACATCTTAATTAGGTTAAAATGACTCTCTTGACCCATATAAGACAAATTTTAACTCCTGGCCCAGTTACCTATAATTATCATCGTATCTTATTATTCAATTTCTTCATTGAACATAGCAAGAAATTTCTTAAAAGTACTCAGGCAATTAGGATGTGGTCCATCAAACTCTGAGCCCTTCCCCAAATTGACTAGTAAAGTTTTGTATGCTAGAAAATCATCACTGCAGAAAATTCCTTAGTCAGAATCTGAGAAAGGATCACAAGAGAACAAAGAGAATGTAAAAATCTATAGACTGAATGGAGTCAGGACTGAGACATAGCTTGGAAATTCTTTCTAATATATTTTCTTGACACATCTGGAAATCTCCTAGAGAAGGGTAACCAGGTTAGTGAAGGACTTCAATAACTTCTCATTTGAGGATTTATTGAAAGAATTGTAAAATACTAATTCTGAAGCAAAGAAAATCTTGATTGTGGTCTCCATGAATAAAGGTTGTTTATAGAAGAGAAGATTGACTTAGTTTGCTTAGCCCAGTGGAGAAAAATAATTGCAATTGTTTGAAGTTTCAAAAGTTCCAATCAATTATATAGAAAGAAAAGAAAAAACCAAAACAAATAATTGTAAACAATTAGTGTTATCCCACAATGTAATGAGAAGACTGGTTGACTATTCATCCATAATGTTCTAAGTGTTGATGTACAGTAATTAGCTCTGTGATGTTCCATTCAAATGCAACATTTGGGGTGATTCATTGCCTGATAAAGATGCCATTAAAAAAACTTACAAATTAAAAATAAAATAATAAGTATATCACTGCTAATTAATTCAATATAAGAAAATGAGGATGTGAGCAGATAGATCCAGAAAAAAAGTCAATTGGTTGAATTTCTGAGGTAGGGAAGATGAGGTAAAAACCAGGTAAAATATCAATATTGATCGCTTCTATATAATTCACCTTTGTACAATATGGGCCCAGATCAGACGTCCCTTTCATATTGGATGGATTAGGAATGTCTCCCTCACCATCCACCACCCTTCATCACTATCTGGAAAATCCATGTAAAATTTTTTGACCCTCCCTTCATACCAGAGAAATTTGATTTTTTCTTTTTTTTTCAATTATGGTGTGTTTACAGCACCTTATTATAAAATTTTGGTTAAATATTTGGTCATAGGCTATATGTAGCTCAACGTTAACATTTCTAGTTTCTAGGTATGCTCTGCTGGCTTTCATATGATTTTCAAAAGTTTTAAATTTTTACTTAAAAATTTTTGTATATTTATTATATTAAAAGATAAAATATGGTGATATATAATACTACATATATATTTTATGTATATATATTACATATATATTTTATTCATTTATGAATTTCTAAACTTTTTCTGCATCATCAACTGGACTTTGCATATCATCTGTAGCTTCTCCAAAACTCGAAAAAATTCCTATTAATTTCTTATGCTGAGTCATGATACACTGAAACCACAATGGTGATGTGGAATGGATGTTTGTATTTCAATACAAATAATACATGCAATCTATAACTATTAGCTAACTATAAAGTAGAATGTTTCCTCCTTGTATCCCTGAGGGCATACTTTACTGATATGAAACCTACCAATATTGTTCATCTTGATTTTATTTCTATTTCTATATTTATTGACATATCTATCCACATTTGTATCTATATCTTTTTCATATATGAATGGACTTGAGATCATTCTAACATGGCTTTTTGAAATATTACTGGATGAAATGACAGTTATCATGTGACCATGCTCAGATGTCCTTGGTTCACTGAAAGGAGGGTAACAACTTTGGGTTTGATTTGGTAGAAAAGAAATACCGTTATCCATTAATCATTGTCACAATGCTGATAATGTGTTTTGTGTTCTTTTGTTTTCTCTTGGAAAGAACAGTATAGTTTTGGCACAAGACTACTGAAATTTTTCCAGGTAAAGTATAATGAGTTTCTCAGGGAAATTATAGATGTCATGAAAAAAAAAAAAAACAGTAGCAGTGTGGCTGTCCTCTCAAATGACTCTCAGGGAAATAGATTGAGTCTCTGAAGACCACCATCTCTACAGCTTCCAGAAGATTTGTATCCAAGGAAACTTGTAGAAGCTATTTTGATAAAAGACTTTTTCAGCAAGGTACTTTGGACATGAAAACTCTTTCTTTTTTCCAGAGATTCTACCATTGACTAGCTTTGATTCATCTCAGATTACTTAGAATTCACCTGAAAGCTTAATTTTACTCTTTGGAAAACAAAGGAAAATCTTAAATTTTCCAGGAAGAGTAACCGAAAGTTCCAATTAGAAAATCCAGATGGATTTTCATGTACAAAAAAAGCAGATGAATGGCCTTTAGGTACAGAATAAAATAATGGTAAATGCCTGGACCTTTTAATACCTTGATTATATAGTAAAATATGCTTTTTAAATTCAGGTCAGGATTATGCATTCACCAGTTTTGTTTTTTCACAATTTCATTTATTAAATGGAAAGCAAAGCAATCTATTTTTAATTAATTTATTCCAAGTCAGTGCTGTCATTTAATGCCATTGCTATCAGAGAAAATACTATATAGAGGAAATAAATATTTGATTCCAGATTTTTGGTACATTTATATTTCAAAGAGTTTATTTCCAAGGGTATGTGGTTAATCTCTTTAGTGGAATGAATAAATCCTTTTCATAACACCAAAAAAAATTTTGGTTCAGGGATCAGAGAGCATGGGAACAAATTCTGCTTTTTATACTAACAGTATGACTTTTACTGTTAGTTAAATCTCTCTTGGCTTTACTATTCATATCTATTATGGAATTAAGTTTTATGATTCTAAAGTCCCCTACTAGCTCAAAATCTGATACTATTTAGTTTATTTCTTCAGTCTCTCTTTTTTTCATTAAATAGAATAGAATTGAAATCCATGATGATGAAACAGATTGAGAACTGTTCTAATTGTTAGGAAGATTAGAGATAAATTCTAATAGCTACTAGTTTTATGTGACATTGAACTTGTTCAGTACTCTAAATAGATTTCCAACCATTTTAAGTGATGGAAAAGCTGTCACAATCAAAATCAATAAAATCGCAAATCCAATCTAACCTCCCCAACAAAATAATAGAATTGTTTAATCTGAAAAGGTCCTCCTCAATGCCTGCTACTTACTATATGTTACAGGTTTTTTTTTTAATATTACAGAAAATACCACTCATTAAAATAAAGTATCACATATTATGTTTTAAAACTTTGGTTAGTAAAAATACTTCTGCAATATACAATTTCATCAATAAGTTTAAAGCTTCTTGAACCTAGTGTCTGAGAATACAAACAACTGTGTATATATACACATGTAGATATATATATATATGAAATATATATGTGTATATATATATGAACATATGCATGTACATATACTTATTGAATAATTTAGTGAACCACTTTTATTCTATTTATTTGTCTTACTTTTCCTGTTTTCAATTATTTCTTTCAAATGATGAAAGTAATCCCTCACTGAGAATGTCTTCATTTTAGTATATTTTAGCCATCTTGATTATTCTCAAGTTCTTTGTTGTTGCATAGAATGAAATAAAATATTTCATAGCCTTCATTAGCTAACTCTTAAATCATCAAATAGATCTGGGATTGTTGACCAACATGGGGCCTCTAAATATCTAGTACAGACACTTAATTTTATAGATGAGAAGAATAAAGGTCCAAGTGGTAAAATTACTTTTCCAAGATTACACATGTGTTAAGTAAAAGTGCTGAGACTTAAACCACTTGCTTGACCTCTGAATTCAATTTACTTTCCAATGACCCACATTTTTAATGGTCAGAGCAAGGATTTAAATGGAATGGTACTATGATTATATTTTGTATATCACTAGCCTTACTTTTCTCTTCCTTCCTTCCTTCCTCTCTTTTGTTCTGCCTTTCCAGTAGAAAGGGAAAAAATATAACAGTGGCCAGCCTCATATGTACTCTGGACTGAAATCTATGAACCTCTTATCCTATTCCTATTCCTACTTTCTACTAGCTGTGTAATTTTGCCCAAGATGTTTTGTTTATGACTATTTCAGTATCATGATCTGAGAAAAAATAAACTAAGAACTCTTCATTACTCAAAGAGAAAGTTGCAAAAGAGAAATTCATATTAGAAAACTTACATCTTTTTGTTCCAGTTGTACTTTTGGAAAAAATTTCTTGATTTCCTCACCTTATACCATGAAAGAAGCAAAATTTCAGAGTGCATAGAATACAGGAACCAGAGTCAGGAAACCCTGTAATCACAACTCATCTCTGGCACTTTTCATCTGTGTGAGGTTCTGAGATTCATTTAGTCTAGTTCACTCTCAGCTTTTTCATCTGTGACATAGAAACATAGAACCTGAAGTATCATCCTTTAGCAGTAACATGTAAAATTCTTAAATAAGGTAATGGAGGAAATTGTTTTTTGCAAATTCTATGTTAGTAATTACTAAGTTAACAAAGAAAACAGCATTAGCATCTTGACAAAGACATAAAAAGTAAAAGTAATTAGGGTATTATATGTACAAAGCTTATTTAAAAGGTCTGTCTCAAATAAAGTAAATGATTAGTGCTATATTCTGAGGCATTCAATACTAAGAAGTAATATGCTTAATAACAATGAAAATATTATTACATATATATAAAGAGAGATATGTAGATACATTAGACGATTCTATGAAATAATTTGATTCCCATATCTTTTTTTCCCTGAGAAAACAAGAATAAGTTATTTACTATCATTTGCCCTCTATAAAATTAAAATTACTTTTCAGATTTTTTCAGGTAATATTTTATGTTAAGTAGTCTTTTTAAACTCTGTATATGATTTTAGATCCTTGCCAACACTCATATTTATATTCTAATATTACCTCTAGAGCTGGCATGCTATCGTTCTAAGTTCTGAAATATATGCTTTTCCAGTAGTAAAATTCCATCTTCTGTAGAAATTTAATAAGATGATTTATAGTCAACAGAGATTTCAGGACTACTCCCATAGGCACTCCTTGACTATCTTGAATGAAATAGGTAACTGAATCCAGTCATAAACAACCATTTTAATACAATAATTAGTATAGATTAGAATAGGAGAAGAACATAAAAGTTAAATAAAGTACAGTGAAAAAGTCCAAAAGAGGAAATGTAAGTTTTTGACTAGGGAATTACTGCAGGTTTCAAGGAAGATGTGCTATTTATGGTGGGCCTTAAGTATTAATCACAATTCCAAAATCAGATAAAGAAGTTAAAACTTTCTAACAATAAGAAATAGGATAGGCAAGGAAAGGGAAAAGGAATAGTCGTTGAATAATTTAGGAGTATTCCAATTAAGAGCATAGAAAAGAAGACTTTGAAATGTGGATTGGAGTAGCCTAAGACAAGGCTACAAAGGTAATAGGGCATAAGATCATGGTAGAATTTAAATACAAAGGAGTCTGAAATTTACTTAAGTGCAAAGTAAGAAGATTATAAGGTTTTTATGCATGTGAGCACCATGTACAGATTATTATTTATAAAAATAATATTTTAGTAGTTCAGTGAAAGATGTATTATCAACTGAATAGAGAGAGAGATTTGTTAGGGGGCTATAATAATCATCATAAAGGAAGCCAATATTCTAGGGATAGAAGGGGAAATAGAAAGGGACAATCCAAATTTGAGAAACATTTCAGAGTTAGAATATTCTAGGCATGCATATTTAATAGATTTCTAAGTGTACATATAAATAGACATATTTAGTAAGAAGTAGGAGATTGTCATGAACTCAAGAGATGAGTCCTAGAGATAGATTTAGATAAATTTTAGAGTATCAATTCAATAAAGGTATTATTTATACATTTAGGGAATGTGTGTTTGTATGTGTGTGTGTGTGTACATACATATGTATGTGGAGTTTCAGTTAAGTGGCACAGTGGTAAGAGCACTGGGCCTAGAGTTGGGCCTAGAGAACAAATATGAACTCTGATGATTACTAGTTATGTGATCTCTGGAAACTCACTTTACCTGGCTTGCCTTAGTTTTCTCATGTTTAAAATGAACTATAGAAGCAAATGATAAGCCATTCAAAAATCTTTATCAAGAATACCCAAATTTTGTCACAAATAGTCAGACACAACTGAAATAAATCAACAACATATATGTAAACAAATGACTGGAAGAAAGACAGGTAAAAAAGAGATTCAGAGTCTGAGATAGAGAGAGAGAAACAGGGAGAGAGATAGAAAGATAGAGGCAGAGATAGAAAAAGATACAGGTTGGAAGAAGGGAGAGAATGAAAAAGAATAGGACAGTGTATAGTTAGAAAATCTTGAACCCTTGGACTCCATCTCCCAGAATTCTTTTTCATCTCCCAGAATCCCTTTCCTCCTTCATCCCCACCATGAGTGCTTAACTTGTTTGTATATAGTTGGTTTAACTATGCCTCTCCCTCATCCCTCCCCACCACACCCCCCCCCCATGTGGGGCTGGGTTGGCTCCCTCTTTGCCATAGCTTTTTACTTTCCTCTTACTTCAAGTTATTGTTAAAAATTTTATTAAATATAATACTTGGAATATTTGGATATTAATTTTCCTTTTTACAACACAGAGTGAGGGAAAGACAAACACAAAAGAAGAAACACACAGAGAGAAAAGTATAAAATTGAGGGTAGAACTTCAAAGGGAAAACCACTGTAATCTATCAGAAAAGACAACATTCTAGGAAAAGACACAAAGGGAAAGCCAAAGAGTTTGGAAGATTAACTGGAAAATCTAGTCTCCTGAAACCTAAAGAGGGACGGTATATATTTTATTTGTTTTAAATTATAATTCATGTTTAAAAGCATCAATCACATTCATAGTTTAGCAACATATTATAATAATTCCCTCAGCAAGCAAGTTATTACATTAATAGAAGTAACTCAGGGGTTAGAGCCATGATCTTATAGAAGATACACAGATACAGCTGATTTTTGTCAAATTGTACTCCAAAAATCTATGATATAAAAACTTACAACAGATTCTGGAATGGCATAATCCACAAAAAGACAGATTGAAATAATTGTTTAACCCAAAATAACATAGAAAGCCATCACAAAAGATCTATTGCACAATGATGGAAATAGAAAACAAAACAGCATGGTAAGGATCTGGAAAATAAATCCAGGAGACATAATGTAAGAATGACTGGACTTCCAGGAATTCATGATAAAAAAAGAGTTAAGATATCATCTTTCAAAAAATTATGAAGGAAAACTACCCAACTTCTTCCTGGTAGTCCAAATAATCTCTTCTTGACAACTCTTTCTAAAGCCTCTCCAACTGGAGGACTCCAACCTCACTGTGGGTATGAGATACATCTTCTGAATTTTAGGAAGTCATATGGGGCAAGAGACAAGGTTCTCCCACATACCAGTAATCAAAAGACCTTTAGAATAGATACCTAGTGAGCATGCTCACTTTTCTTTACCCTACTCTCTTAAGAAACTTATTTATAGGTAAACAATAGGCTTTATCTGCATTCTTATTCAAACACCTGGTAGGGTAAGAAGCAGAGATGTCATTTCAATCTTAATGTTAAACCATTCTCCATTTTTAGAATATAAAGTTTATGGTGACATATAAAAGAAAGGGGTACTCATAATCCTCCCTCTGATTCTTTGGGAGATTTGTTAGTCTCTCCAAACAAATCATTCCATATATTTTATCTATATATTTCAGGACTACCTCAACAGAATATGTAAGCGTCCAGATGTACAATACATTTCATAGAGGATCTAACAAAATTTGTATGTTTATTAACATATTAAAATGATTAATAGAGGCATTGACAAGGAAAGATTAAGTGCCCAACTTGCTATCTGAAAAATAAAATGAATATTTTTTGACATTGGGAGAATTATACAGGTGAAGCCAGAAGTCTCATACCACCCTTGGGGAAGGGTAGAGAAAGCTAAGGAGTTTACAGACAGTGAATTGCTCAGAGCTCATCACATCCCATGGGAAATCTGTCTTTAATTGTGATATGGTAACATATTTAAAAGATATGTGTTCATATGACTTATCCCTTATCTTATTGAGGCACATCTTAGGGCAGATAAATGTTGTCATAGGGACTGGAATAGTGAAATTATCTCCCACATATCTACTACCTAACAGGCCCCAATATTTATTTACATATAGGTCAAAGGTGGGTAAATAGTCAGTGAGTGGGAGTGAGAGTTCTCATATATCTGAAAGTTACCTTGGAGGATATGTTAAAATCTACTGAGATTTGAGAAAGTGTGAGTTTTTCATAGGTAATTGTTACTGGGTAGATGGGCTCGACCTGACACTAATAATGCAGCATATTACAAAAGCAAAAGGGACAAGTTATTTAGTCGGCAATATATGATCCTCACAAGGCACAAATTGTTGCAAAGTCTCATTCAAATGGACTGAAATTTCTGCCCATGATAAAACAGAGGAGCTGGTGAAAAACCTAGCATCCATAAGACTAGATAACCTTACCTTACTGAAGAGATAGAAAGAGCTGTGGCTGAAACAGCCTGAAGGCAGGATGGCACTCCAGAAGCCTGTAAAACTACAGAATAGTAGACTATGGATGTTGTACAAGTCCCAAGCCTTATGTTAAGATTTTAGAAGCCACCCCCTTCTGTTCATGTATACATTGTAAATTACTTTCTATAGTCTGAAACTCATAGAGCAAGGGCAGACAGAATAGCCTGTTTTAATTCAGTGAGAGCTGACAACTGTTGGGAATCTAAGTCAAGAGGTTCATAGAATAACTTTTTATTCAGTGCTACAGGAAGCTTAGTAATTTCCCCATGTTAGGGCACCTGTTATTTACAGAACCTTATAGCTCTCAAGATTACTTTTAATAGAGAAGTAGAAGGGGAATAATAAATGAGGTGGTGGGGAGAGGATTAATAAAAGGGAGGGAGATATTGGGTTTGGGACAACCAAAAGGTCCTATAGTAAGAGGGGAATAAGAAGGGAGGTGGTAGTAAGTGGAGTAGTATAAGGGAAGGGAAATGGGGGGATGACTAAAAGCAAAACACTGGAGGGAAGGGAAAGAATGAAAAGAGAAAGGTCAGGATTGAACATGGAAGCCAAAATGGATAGGAATACACAGACCATAATCACAAGTGTGAATATGAATGAAATAAACTCACCCACAAAACAGAAGCAGGTAGCAGAATGGATTAAAAACCCTATGATGTTTACAAGAAACACAGTTGAGGCAGGTAAACACATACAGGGTAAAGGTAAAAGGCTGGAGAAGAATCTATTGGACTGTAACTAAGATAAAGAATACAGGGATAGCAATCATGATATCAGACAAAACTAAAGTAAAAATAGATTTTATTAAAAACGACAAAGAAGGAAATGATACCTTGATAAATGGTAGTAAAAATAATGAAGAATTATCTGTACTTAACATATATGAATCAAATGGCATAGCTTCCAGATTTTTAAAGGAGAAACTAAAGGAGCTTAAGGAGGAAATAGATACTGAAACCATACTAGTGGGGGATGATAAATTTCCTTTATCAGACCTAGACACATCAAACCAAAAAAAAAAAAGAGAGAGAGAGAGAAAGAATTAAGGGAAGTGAAAGCAATTGCTGATTTCATTTAAGTGAATGACAATGAGGAAACAACTTCTTAGAATCTATGGATACAGTCAAAGTAGTACTCAGGGGAAAGTTTCTATCCCTGAGTGCCTATATCAACAAAATAAAGAGGGAAAAGATCAATGAATTAGGCATGCTACTCAAAAAACTAGAAAAAGAAAAAAAACTAAAAAACTACATATAAAAACTAAATTGGAAGGGGGTAGCTGGGTAGCTCAGTGGATTGAGAGCCAAGCCTAGAGACAGGAGGTCCTAGGTTCAAATCCAGCCTCAGACACTTCTCAGCTGTGTGACCCTGGGCAAGTCACTTGACCCCCATTGCCTACCCTTACCAATCTTCCACCTATAAGTCAATACACAGAAGTTAAGGGTTTAAAATTTATAAAAAAAAACAAAACTAAATTGGATAACATGAAAATCAAAGGAGAACTTAATGAAATTGAAAGTAAAGGAACTATTAAACTAATAAATAAGATTTCCATTCGGTTCTTCTTTGACAAAACAAATAAAATAAACCATTAGTTAATCTAATTCAAAAAAAGAAAGAAGAGAATCAAATTAACTATATTGAAAATGAAAAGGGTGATCTCACCTCTAATGAAGAGGAAATTAAGGCAGTTATTAAAAGCTATTTTGCCCAGTTTTATGGTAGTAAATATGATAATAGGTGAAATAAACAAATATTTTCAAAAATATAAATTGTCCAGAGTAAAAAGAAGAGGAAATAGAATACCTAAATAATTCCATCTCAGAAAAATAAATTGAACAAACCATCAAGGATCTTGCTACAAAAAATAATCCCCAAGACGACATGGATTCACAAGTGAATTCTATCAAAAATTTGAAGAATAAATAATCCCAAAACTATACAAAGTAATTAACAGAATAAACAAAGAAGGAGTCTTAAGAAATTCTTTTTATGACACAAATATCGTGTTGATTCCCAAGCCAGGAAGATCAGAAACAGAGAAAGAAAACTATAAAACAATCTCCTTAATAAACATAGATAAAAAAATCTTAAATAAAATAATAGCAAAGAGACTACTGCAAGTTATAATAAAGATTACTCAATATGAACAGGGAGGATTGGTACCAGGAATGCAAGGATGGTTTAATATTAGTAAAACCATCTACATAATTGACCATATCAATATTAAAACTAATAGAAATCACATGTTTATCTCAAAAGGTGCAGGAAAAGCCTCTGACAAAATACAACAGCCATTCCTATCGAAAACATTAGAAAGTATAGGAATAAAAGGGCTATACCTCAAAATAATAAGCAATATTTATATAAAATCATTAGCAAGTATCATCTGAAATGGGGATAAGTTAGAAGACTTCTCTCTAAAATCAGGAGTGAAGCAAGGATACCCATTACTGCCACTATTATTTAATATTGTACTAGAAATGCTAGTGGTAGCAATTAGAGAAGGAAAATAAATTGAAGGGATTAACTTATGGAATGAGGAAACTAAACTATCACTCTTTGCAGATGATATGATGGTCTACTTAAAGAATCCTGAAAAATCAACTAAAAGGCTCATGGAAATAATAACTTTAGCAAAGTTGCAGGACACAAAATAAACTCACATAAATTATCAGCATTTCTATACATTCCCAACAAAAATCAGCAGCAAGATTTAGAAAGATAAACTCCATTTAAAATTACTCTAGACCAGTGATGGGCAAACTACAGCCTGTGGGCCAGATGTGGCCCCCTGAAATGTTCTATTTGGCCTAGAGACATTATTCCTAATCTAACAAATACAATGAGTAGGATACAATAAAATGAAACTTCGAAAGAGTTACCTTAGAAACAGACTGACAGATAAGCATTTCCTTTCCTTTGGCTACCTCTTTAAAAAGTTTGCCCATCACTTCTCTAGACAATATAAAATATTTGTGAATTTATTTTCCATGACAAATTGAGGAATTATATGAACACTACTGCAAAACACTACACAGAAATAAAACTATATCTAAACAAATGGAAAAAAAACAAACAAATATCAATTGCTCATGGGTAGGACAAGTGATTTTAATAAAAATGACAATCCTACCTAAATTAATTTACTTATTCAATGGCATATCTATCAACCTACCAAAAAAAAACTTTTTTCATAGAATTAGAAAAAAAATAACAAATTCCATCTGGAAGAAAAAAAGATCAAGACTATCAAGGGGATTAATAAAAAAAAATGTGAAGGATGATAGCCTGGCAGTACCAGATCTTAAATTGTACTATAAAGCAGTAATCACTAAAATAATACAATACTTGCTAAGAAACAGAAAGATAGATCAATAGAATAAACTTAGGGAAAATGACTTCAGCAAAATAGTGTTCAATAAGCCAAAAGATCTCAGTTTTTTTTTTTTTGTTTTGTTTTGTTTTGCAAGAAACCACTATTTCACAAAACAAAACAAAACAAACAAAATAATTGCTGGGAAAATTGGAAAAGAGTAAAGGAAATAGTATGTATAGGTAACATCTCACACCCAAGTTAAATTCAAAATGGGTAAAATACTTAATCATAAAGAGGGAAATTATAAGCAAATAAGGTGAACAAAGAATAATATACTTGTCATACCTACGGGAAAGGGAAGAATTTAAGACAAAGCATGAGATAGTCAATATTATAATATATGAAATGGATAATTAAGATTATATTAAATTAAACGATTTTTGTACAAACAAAACCAATGCAGCCAAAACTAGAAAGTAAGCAGTAAACTGGGAAAAAAATTTAAAAACCTCCAATAAAGGACTAATTTCTCAAATATATAGGGAAATAAGACAAATGTATAAGAAATCAAGTCATTCCCAAAGAGACAAATGGTCAAGGGACATGAATATGCAGTTTTCATATGAAGAAATCAAAACTATCAATAATCACGTGAAAAAGTATTCTAAATCTCCCTTTCATTGAGAAGTGGAAATCTAAACAACTCTAAGGTGCCACCTCAAACCTAGCAGATTGGACAATATTAAAAAAAAAGAAAATAATAAATGTTGAAGGGTATGTGGCAAAATTGGGACACTAATGCAATGCTAGAGGAGTTGTGAATTGATCTAAACATTCTGGAAGACAATTTGGAATTATGCTCAAAGGTCTTTAAAAGACCACGCCTTTTGATTGAACAATTCCACTACTAAGTTCGTACCCCAAAGATGCAAATATAAATTTGTAAAAAAAAAAATTACAGCCTTTCTGGTTATTGTGGTAAAAAAGCATGGAACATGGGGGGATGTCCCTTGATTGGGGAACGGCTGAGCAAATTGTAGTATCTGATGGTGATGGTATACTATTGTGCTGAAAGGAAAAATGAACTGGAGGAATTCCATGTGGCTCCTTGGTGGAAGAGTGGTAAGGGTGGGCAATGGGGGTCAAGTGACTTGCCCAGGTCAAACAGCTGGGAAGTATCTGAGGCCGAATTTGAACCTAGGACCTCCCATCTCTAGGCCTGACTCTTAATCCACTGAGCTACCCAGTTGCCACATAATTAATTAATTAAAAAAATAAGTGTTAAAGCTAGCACCAAATTAGAAGAAAAGTGAGTAAAGAAAAATATATTAACAAATTAGTTACTTTGGTTCTAATGAAAAAGAAAAAAAAAATTAACGCATTTCATATAAAGTTAATGGCTTGCTTTTTAGTCATTTCTGGCAATTTAGACAGTAGCCCTTGTTCCCATGAGATAAACAGTCTATGTAAAGGAGATCCTTGTGGGATGAGGTTCTCACTGCATTCATTTCCTATTTCAAAATAAATAAATTAATCAGAAACTATTGGTTACTCCTTAAATTTCTACCTCAGTCTCTCCCTGGAAGCCATGTGATATTCTTGAGCCACCAATGCCCAGATTAGTCAGTGTTTTCTTGACAAAATGAGAGGATTTTTAAAAAATATTTATTTTTTAGAAAACTTATCATGCTTACATGATTCATGTTCTTACTTTCCCCTTCAAGCCCCACCCCCATAACTGATGCACATTTCCACTGGTTTTAACTTGTGTTATCAAACCTTATTCCCAAATTGTTGATAGTTGCATTGGTGTGGTAGTTTCCAATCTACATCCCCAATCATGTCCGCTTCAATCCATGTATTCAAGCAGTAGCTTTTCTTCTGTGTTTCCTCTCCTGTAGTTCTTCCTCTGAATATGGGTAGCATTCTTTTCCATAAGCCCCTCAGAATTGTTATGGATCACTGCATTACTGCTAGTACAGAAGTCCATTACATTCTATTTTACCACAGTGTATTGGTCTTTGTGTACAATGTTCTTCTGACTCTGCTCCTTTCACTCTGCATCAGTTCTTTCTTTCTAGTTCACATGGAATTACTCCAGTTTATTATTCCTTTGAGCACAATAGTATTCCATCACCAACATATACCAAAATTTGTTCAGGCATTCCCCAATACAAGTGTATACCCTCGTTTTCCAGTTTTTTGCCACCACAAAAAGTGTGGCTATAAATATTTTCATACAAGTCTGTTTATCTATGATCTCTTTGGGGTAAAATCCCAACAATGATATGGCTAGATCAAAGGGCAGGCAATCTTTTATAGCCCTTTGAGCATAGTTCCAAATTGCCATCCAGAATGGTTGGATCAGTTCACAACTCCACCAGCAATGCATTAATGTCCCAATTTGGCCACATCCCCTCCAACATTCATTACTCTCCCCTACTATCATTTTAGCCAATCTGCTAGGTGTGAGGTGATACTTCAGAGTTGTTTTGATTTGCATTTCTCTAATTATTAGAGATTTAGAACACTTTCTCATGTACTTATTAATGGTTTTGACTTCTTTATCTGAAAATTGCCTATTCATGTCCCTTGCTCATTTATCAATTGGGGAATGGCTTGATTTTTTTATACAATTGATTTAACTCCTTGTATATTAATTAGGGGGTAATTAGACCCCTCTCAGAGTTTTCTGTTATAAAGATTTTTCCCCAAATCTTTGTTTTCTTTCTTTTTTGTTTGCATTGTTTTTATTTGTACAAAAGCTTTTTCATTTAGTATAATCAAAACCATTTATTTTACATTTTGTAATTTTCTCTAACTCTTGCTTGGTTTTAAAATCTTTCCTTTCCCAGAGATCTGACAAGTATCCTATTCTGTGTTCTCTTAATTTATTTATAGTTTCCCTCTTTATATTCAAGTCATTCACTCATTAGGAATTTATCTTGGTGTAGGGTGTGAGATGTTGGTCTAAATCTAATCTCTCCCATATTGTTTCCCAATTTTCCCAGCAGTTTTTGTCAAAGAGTAGATTTTTGTCTCAAAGGTTGGGCTCTTTTTTGTTCATCATACACTGTCTTACTGAGGTCACTTACCCCAAGTCTATTCCACTGATTGTCCCTTCTGTCTCTTAGCCAGTACCATATTGTTTTGGTGACTGCTGCTTTATTGTATAGTTTAATATCTGGTACTGCTAGGCCACCTTCCTTCACATTTTTTTTTCATCATTTCACTTGATATTCTTGATCTTTTGTTCTTCCAAATGAAGTTTGTTATATTGTTTTCCTAATTCAGTAAAGAAGTTTTTTAGTAGTGTGATAGGTATGGCACTAAATACATTAATTAATTTGGGTAGAATGGTCATTTTTATTATGTTAGCTCATCCTACCCATGAGCAATCAATGTTTTTCCAATTGTTTAGATCTAGTTTTAATTGTTTGGAAAGTGTTTTGTAGTTGTGTTTGTATAATTCCTGAGTTTGTTTTGGTAGATAGATTCCTAAATATTTTATATTGTCTAGGGTGATTTTAATTGGTGTTTCTCTTTCTACCTCTTGCTGTTGTGTTGTGTTGGAAATGTATAGAAATCTGATGACTTATGTGCATTTATTTTGTATCCTGCAACTTTGCTAAAGTTGTTGATTATTTCTACTAGCTTTTTAGTTGATTCTCTAGGATTTTCTCAAGTATACCATCATATCAGCTGCAAAGAGTGATAGCTTAGTCTCCTCGTTGCCTATTTTAATGCCTTCAATTTCTTTTTCTTCTCTAATTCCTACTGCTAGTGTTTCTATTACAATGTTAAATAATAGAGGTGATAATGGGCATCCTTGTTTCATGCCTGATCTTACTGGGAAGGCTTCTAATTTATCCCCATTGCATATGATGCTTGTTGATGGTTTTAGATACATTCCGTTTATTATTTTTAGGATAGGTCTTTCTATTTCTATACTTTCCAGTGTTTTCAATAGGAATGGATGTTGTATTTTTTCAAAGGCTTTTTCAGCAACTATTGAGATAATCATGTGATTTTTGTTTGTTAGCTTGTTGATATGGTCAATTATGTGGATGGTTTTCCTAATGCTGAACCATGCTTGCATTCCTGGTATAAATCCCACATGATCATGGTGATTAATCCTCTTGATCACTTGCTGGAGTCTTTTTGCTAGTATTCTATTTAAGACTTTTGCATCTATGTTCATTAGGGAGATTGGTCTATAGTTTTCTTTCTCTGTTTTTGATCTATCTGGATTTGGAATCAGTACCATATTTGTGTCATAAAAGGAATTTGGTAGGACTCCTTCTTTGCTTATTATATCAAATAATTTGTATAGTATTGGGATTATTTGTTCTTTGAATGTATGATAGAATTCACTTGTAAATCTGGCAATTTTTTCTTAGGGAGTTCTTTGATGGCTTGTTCAATTTCATTTTCTAATATGGGATTGTTTAGCTATTCTATTTCTTCTGCTGTTAATCTAGGCAATTTATACTTTTTAAAATATTCGTCCATATCATCTAGATTGCTATATTTATTGCCATATAATTGGGCAAAATAGTTTTTAATGATTGTGTTAATTTCCTCTTCATTAGAGGTGAGGTCTCCCTTTTCATCTTTGATACTGTTAATTTGGTTTTCTTCTTTCCTTTTTTTATTAGATTGACTAGTACTTTTTCTATTTTGTCTTTTTTTCAAAATACCAGCTTCTAGTCTTATTTATTAATTCAATAGTTCTCTAACTTTCTATTTTACTAATTTCTCCCTTGATTTTTAGTATTTCTAATTTAGCTTTCATCTTGAGACAAACAACCCCCACTTCTCCCTAACCTCATTCCAGTCCTCTGTTCACAGATCTCCTCTTGTCAAAGGATATATAAAGCCCAGAATCCATCTTCTTGAGGAGGAAGTGCTCTACCTATATTGTCCTCCTAGCCACTTCAACATGAATAGTAAATTATTAAATTTCTCTTTTTTATTTCTAAACTAATTTTGGAATTTTGAATTCTTGTAAAGGGTACCTGAACCTGGGGGTTCACCTCAAGCCCTGCCCCAACAACAAAAGGATATGAACAGTCAATATTCAGACAAAGTACTTGAAGCACTTAATAGTCATGCATAAATGGACTTTATCACTATTGATTAGAGAAATAAAAATTAAAGTAACTCTGATATACTAACCCTCCCACACCTATCGGATTAGCTATTTATATAGATAAGGAAAATGACAAAAGTTGGAAGGGATGTGGAAAAATTGAGATACTAATGCTCTGTTGGAGGAATTGTGATTCAAGAATTCTGAAAAGCTTTTTGGATCTATGCCCAAAGGGTTATAAAACAGCATATATGATTTAATCCAATAATATCAGTTATAAAGTTTTTATCCCAAAGAGATAAAAACAAAAAAGGAAGGACCTATATGTACAAAAATGTCTAGATCTCTTTATCATCTCTGATAATCTTATAAGGACAGTTTAGTTGATAAGCAAATAAGGACTAGACAGGGGCATTGTCTTTTATCTCATGCTTCCAGTTCTGGCTCCAGTAGCATGGAGTTTATTGTATATAGTTCAAGACTCATTTCACACAAAGGAACCCCCCCTGAAACTTTGCAGATGCTCAGAAGTTACAAATTATGTCACACCAATACACAAAACATTGGCTTCAGAATAGACCAAGGCCAAGGCTGAATTTTGACTGGTTCTTATTAGAAAGCCAAGTTGGGAGTATTTTTCTCAGGATTGAATTGCCCCTTGCTAAAGTTTTGGCCTTGGTTGTAGCTGCATTCCTGGGCAAAGGGTAACAATATTAGCCCTTTAAATTCAGGTTTTCTAGGAACTTAAAGCTTTTCAATAAGCTCATAATACTTTTCAACAAGAAATCACAAGGATCACAAAAGGGGTCAAAAGAGAAGTCTCATATTTTTATCTATTCTCTTATTGGCTTCCCACACAAACATATTTAAACCATATCTCTTTGTGAGTGTAAATAATTGAAATGTAAAGAGATATTCATCAATTCGGTAATAGCTAAATAATACTTTATGATGTTAATAGAATTCTATTGTACTATAAGAAGTAATCTCAAAAAAACCTCAGAAGACATACAAATTGAAGCAAAGTATAAGTAGAACCAAGATAACTTTGTGCACAATCATTGGAATACTGTAGTATTAACCACTATGAATAATTTTGTTATCTCAGCAATACAATATCCAAAAGATTCATCATAAAAAATAAATAAAATGCTATATGCTTCCAGTGGGGGGGAGGGAAAACAAAACCAAAACCAAAAACACTCTGTGGTCTAAATCCAAACCAAAGCACATTTTTTTTCACTTTTGTTATTGATTCAAAAGGATGAATATAGAGGGAAAAAATGTTAGCCATGATTTCACATGTAAAATCTGCATCAGATTACTCACCATCTCAATAGGGGAAAGGTACAGGGAGGGGGAAGGAAAATTCTAGAATTGATATTACTTTTTAAATGATGAAAATTTTATTTTACATATAATTGGAGAAAATTAAATTAAATTAAAAAAGAAGAAACTTTAAATAAATTCCCTCCAATGATGCTCTGCACCTTTGAGTGCATATCCTATTTTTTTAAACCCTTAACTACTATGTATTGTCTCCTAGGTGGAAGAGTGGTAAGGGTGGGCAATGGGGGTCAAGTGACTTGCCCAGGGTCACACAGCTGGGAGGTGTCTGAGGCCAGATTTGAACCTAGCACCTCCTGTCTCTAGGCCTGATTGTCAATGCACTGAGCTACCCAGCTTCCCCACTGCATATCCTATTTTTGAAACATTTCTCAATTCTGACTGAAACTTTCCTTTTCACACTGCCATCCAAAATAAGAGACCTTTAGCAATCTTGTTGACCATTCCTACCAATAACTAAGAAAGAGTTATTTGGGGCAATGAGATGTTTAGTGACATATAAAGAAAGGGCGACATATTCAGTGTGGTAGAGGTAAAACTTGAGTAAATCTCTTTTTGACTTGGTGTCAGCTTTCTATCCAGTGTGCTACATGGTTATTCCTTAGATATTCTTCGTTTTAAACAGTAGAAATTTCTAAATACCCAATTCCCCTTTTCCATCCCTAGAAATATACTCTGGGAAGGAAGGAAAAAAGGAAGGAAAAAAAGAAGAAAAAGAGGAAGGAAGGATGGAAAGAAGAAAAAAGATATGCATTCTGTGTTCAAATCCTGTGCCAAGCACTAGGGGTATAAATATAAATTTAAATAAAAAAAAGTGTTACTTCCTCAAGGAGCTTGCATTTCAAAGAGATGATTCACAAAGGGGAAATGAAAAATAGAAGACAAATGATGTATGGGAAAAAATTCAAAGCTCAGTAAATTATGAATAGAGTAGAAAAAATGTGTGTAGTGCTGTTGCTGTGATTTAATCAAAGTATGCAAAAAAATTTAGTTATGTTTCCTCAAATGCACTTCTCTGGGATGAAGAAGGGAAATGTCTCAATAACTGGACTTCAAGATTATCATTGGTTGCTTTTTCATTTAAGGTACTAGTTTCTTTTGTTGTTCTTTGAATTACATTGCCATAGTAACCATGAATATCATATAGGAACTTCCAGAAAGCCATCTATTTTTATGAGATTCCCCTGATTAGTGGAGAGGATTTGATAGGATGTTTTCTGTTTTCCTGAGGGGCAGTTAGCACAAAGAACTCTGAAAGCTTAAACTATACATTATTCCTTAAACAAAATCATTCAGGGTTCCAAACTTTATATGGGACTAATATCAGACAGAGAAGGGATAATACCCTTAAAAATTTTAGGGGAAGTCTCGAGATCTATTTACCATCTCCAAATAGTCTTATAAGTAAAGCTTAGTTGATAAGAAGGTAACAGACAGGGAAGATCTTTCAGCTCATGGTTCCATCTCTGTCTCTGGGAGCATGGAGTTTATTATATATATATTAAGACTCATTTTACACAAAAAGCACAGAGAAGGAATTAAAGCTGTGTAATTTGTATAAATTATACAAAAATCCATTGGAGGCTTCAAAGTAAAAAGATAGGTCCAGGGTGTAAGGCCAAATTCCAGCCACTCATTAGCAGAAGGCCAATTCTGGAAGTAGCAACTACATTCTATAGATATCCTAAATAAGTTGAATCTTGTACTCTTGATTTACAGGATTGCACTGGTCAGATAAAGTCTTGTCTAGCTTTGTCCGGTTCTGACCTTGACTGTCTAAGTGTCTAAGTAATATTTTTTTAGACTTCAGGCTTCTAAATTATCAAGGAGAGAAATTGTTGAATCTGTAACTGTTGGTTTTCTAGGAACTTAAAGCTTTTCAATAAGGCTATAATGTTTTTTAAAAAAGGTGTGGATCATAAAAGGGATCTTAATGGCTCCTAACAGGGAAGCTGACTAATCAAACCATACTTGATTTGCAGCTTCACTTCCTACAGATTTTGAAGAATTTGCCCTTTGAAATGACATTGAACCCTTTCTCAGTTGAATGTCTCATCTCCTATCTAACAAATTCATTCATTTTTGTCAGTCACTGGCATATTCTAATTTATATAACTTCTTTGATTTCCATTTGGTATTTGCTTGAATGAATGGATGTACTCATTTATTATTTATGGTTATCTTTTGTGTAACTAGTATTTGATGGGAAAGAGTGGTCTGCTAGATTACTGTTAAATTGTAGCTAGGAATTTGTCCAACCACAGTAAAACTACTGAGGTAGGGCTCTGAGCCATTAAATATTTAGTAGAGGAACCTGGCCCTCTTCAAATAATTGTATCCCAGACCTTCCTCATGATCTGTGTAAGGACAGATTTGCAATAAGTGGGACTTTAGAATGTTTGGATCAGATGAATGACAAAAGAGCAGTTGAGTCTGAAGCAAAGGATTGTGGGAAAGAAGAAACCTGGAAGGGGGACATTGATCTGGGATCTCTGAGGGGAGAGGAAGGACTCTTGGGTACCTCTAAATCTAGCAAAGGCTATCAAAGGATTTCTTCGAGACAGTTGGATACCTCCAAAGACCTGTACTGTTCCTGAATCAATCTGAGCCCATCAAGGAAGAGTTCCAGGATATACCAGAGACTGAAGTGTCAATGAATACCTCTCCCCCAGGCCTCAGGCCAACCGTGAATATTCTCAGTCTATCTTTCCTTACAACAGAGACCCCTTATAAAAATATTAATCTGTATTTAGCACAGGGATAAGACATAGGGAAAGGAATGTGAATTCCTGGTCTCACTGTTTGGTTTGACCAAGAAGGACTTTGATTTGGGTTAGAATTAAGGATCCCTTGTCATCACTGCCCTTCTTCCATTTCCTACAACATTAATAACAGTAATAATAAAACTTAGAAAGGTAGTCAGATTGAGATATCCTTGGCAAAGGGATACAGAGTGAACCAGAGGGAGAGGGAAGACTTCCATCTCAGGCCTTGACTTCACCGGACCAAGGCCTCCTTCTGTGCAGCTGACCTGAGAAAGGGGCTTGACCTGAAATGGGGTTCCTCAGCCTGCCAAACCAGGAACCTGATAATATTATCCCCTACAGGAAACCCTTACCAGATTACCATCATCCACCCATCTCTGTAATACATCTTATACAGAGAATTCCCCTCACCCTCTCAGTAAGGATGTATAGTAGAGTGGCCCAGACAGATTCCATCATTCAAGTCTGTCATCCCATTAACATCCAAACCCTCTCCAAATATATCTTCTTACATTGGAGACCTCTACCTTCACCAGAATTTAACTTTTCTTCCCTTTAGTGTCCAGTCCAATCCTTTGGCCAATCTAGACACTAGTGAGTGATCTCATTAATGAACACTCTTAGTATGTCATGCTGTTGTCAAATAGTAGTTAGTTCATCACTAGCTTTATCATCAGATCTATTTTATCAATAGATACACTTTAATTTCTTGTTTAAGAGTCCAGCTTGCTTAATAAGGTTCACAAAAGAAGTAATACTCGTTAGAAAGACTCCCCATCTCCCATATTTAATATATCATTGGACTTTCCAAGGAAGTTATGACATTTGGGTTCAGTGTGCCCCCAATCCCAGTCATGTTGACTCTTTTCAAGTCATGTTGATTAAGCTAAAGTCTGATACAGAACTCCTGGGGGGAAAGATTCTGGTTTTTATTAATCATCAAACCATTAATTATAACTGGAACTATTAATGATTTCTGATTACTGTTTGTTAATGAGCAACTGATAACTATTCTCATGGAATTCATTAAGTTAGATAATATTAATTAGAACTAATCAGGGATAAAGTTATTTATTTGAGATTGCCAAGGGTCTACTAAAATATAATAGGAGTAAAATTATTTTTCATAATAAATCTTTACTTACAAGTGAATAGATATTATATGTTATATATAATATAATGTAATATCATATCATAACACAAAACATATCATATAACATAACATAATATATTGTAATGTAATATACATGAACTTAGTCAATCAACTTCACATAGCAAAATTTTCTTTCAAAATACTAAGAATATTTCCTGTATCTAAAATAATCAGGGGAGAAGTTCTAAATAAATTAATTCATCAACAAAATATTAACATTTATATATCTATGTCTATGTATTTCTCTTTCTTTTATATAATACATGTAGATAAATAGCTATTACAGTCATATATGTGTATATTCATATATATATATATATATACATATATATATATATATATACAGAGAGAGAGAGAAGAGATAGATAGATAGACAGACAGAGCCAGGCAGATAGAAACAGAGAGAGACAGAGACAGTGACAGGCAATCACAGAGAGAGGCAGAGAGATTCCTATTCCAAAAGCATATATAGCTCAGAATAATACTCTATGGGAATAAAATTTTTGACCTTTCTCTTTTGATCCAGGGAATAAAAATGGGAAAGAGAATAAAGATAGTATGATTATTTCCATTAATTTGGAAAAAAATGTCTCTGTAGAGGCAAAAAGTAATTCCAGGTAATTAAAATGAGCTAATATAACATGCCCTATTTGGATAAAATTGTTTTGTTTTGTTTTTTTTTTCCTGAGAAACATGGCAGAATGACCAGGTTGTCAAGAGTCCAGAACTTTAATTCAGTCAAAAGTAAATTGATAACCATTCTTATCTCTTTTGGAATTTGATTTTATGTTAACACATTTCAATATCTTTTTTTTTTCTTTCCTCCATTTTCTCCAGACTCCAATGATTGTGCAGAGAAATCTTACTACATTTGCATATTTAGAGTGGTAATTAAAGATAAGCTTATGTCTAGTGAGAAGAGAAGGGGAGTGTATGGATCAAAGTAATTATTACCAAATTCCAAAAGTTAGGAATAAAGCATAATGTGAATAATAATCCTACCATTACATTTTGACCTTCACTCCTCAATTTATCCAGTAGAAATGGCCTCATAGGGGCAGCTGGGTAGCTCAGTGGAGTGAGAGTCAGGCCTAGAGACAGGAGGTCCTAGGTTCAAACCCGGCCTCAGCCACTTCCCAGCTGTGTGACCCTGGGCAAGTCACTTGACCCCCATTGCCCACCCTTACCACTCTCCCACCTATGAGACAATACACCGAAGTATAAGGGTTTAAAAAAAGAAAAAAAAAGAAATGGCCTCATATATGTGTATGTATGTATGTACATAACATAGGTTAAAGATATGTTATACTCATTTGCACTGAGTACTCAGTGATGTGAGAAGGAAGAGACTATTTACATATGAAAATGTATTTTCCAAAATTTGTCACCAATCCAGGAGTATTTTTTTC
This sequence comes from Gracilinanus agilis, assembly GCF_016433145.1. Lineage (NCBI taxonomy): Eukaryota > Metazoa > Chordata > Mammalia > Didelphimorphia > Didelphidae > Gracilinanus > Gracilinanus agilis. Next base: position 274,945,070 of record NC_058135.1, read on the forward strand.
TATCTTGCTCCACTAAGAAGGCCTACTTCCTATTCAACAATTCACCTCTTTAGGCTGAAGATGATTTCTTTAAAATCTCACACTCTTCCTGAAGAGTCCCTTCATTTTGGTGAATTATATTTTCTATTATAATCTGTATAATTTATTTTTTGTTTGTTTAATATTTACTTTGATAAAATGGTTTATTAGTTATTATGATGGTTTATTGTGTAATCAAAGGGAAGGAAGTATCCTTCATCCTAGACTTCAAAATATCTTATAGTTTTGGGAAAAAAAAACTTTGGAGACTTAGTAGATCGATAAAATCATTACCTGATACCCCTCTTGGAGATAGGTAAAGGAATGAAAGAACCCATGGCTATAGAACTCCCTCTCAAACCTGAAATTATAATTTTCATGATGGACAGGGTAAATCAAATCTCAGATCACTTGCCTCTACCTGCCTCATGTAAGGTGTGTGATTTCTATATTTATTGAGCCCAACATACACATATGTTTTACATGCATATTTTTCCTTGAGAGAAATGCCATCGATGATTTGTTTTAATTGACCATAAAGTTTGAAAGTGAGAAAGGACTTAAGAGATCATTTTAACAAAGGTCTTTTACAAATAATACAATTGATGATGAGAAGTTAAATAAGTTGGTCAAGAAAAAGATCACAGGAATTGTTGCATTCAGAATAAAAAATAGTGCTATGAACAGAACAGTGTTGAATAATATAGTAGGGACATTTTTTCTTCTTCAGAGACCCAAAATATTTTTAGGGAATTATCAGAATTTATATAATTCATTATGATTAGCTGCATTACATATACTATCTTCATAGCTATTTTGGGAAGTAGGAACTATGACAACACAGTTTTATAGATGAGAAAATAGAGGCACAATGAAGATAAATAATTTGTCTAATGTCGTATTGTTAATAAGTATCTGAGGCAAGATTGAAATTTGGGTCTTCGGTACTGTAAAACCAATGTTCTATATATTACAACACTTTGCTGCCTGACACATAACTGAAAGAAAAAATCTTGAAGGCATTCCTTTAGTTCCATATAACTATGGGGTCTGGTAGGCAGAATGTTCCCTTCTCACTGCAATTTTTTAGACTATTTAAACACTTAATTTTTTTTTTGTTATTTGAAAGTTTCTATAAATGTCCCCATGGGTAGTTGAAAGTGACTCTATTCCTGAGTTAAGAACATAAAATTTGGCAAACCACAAAAAATTATTATTTAATTTTCAGTGTGAACATTTAAAACTTAAAAACAATTAGTTATATTGAATATTATTTAATACTATGCTAGAAATGCTAGCAGTAGCAATTAGAGAAGAAAAAGAAATTGAAGGAATCATATTGGGCAAAGAGGTAATAAAACAAGATTGTGGACAATAATATATATATATATATATACACACACATACATAGACATATATTTATAAAACCCCTGAGATTCAACTAAAATTAGTTGAAACTATCAAGAAGTTTATTTAAGAAGCAATATGTGAAATAAACTGACATAAATTATTGGCATTTTTATGTCACCACCTATGTCCTGTGAGAAGAGAGAGTAAGAGAAAACTCATATAAACTAACCACAAATAGAATAAATATCTAAGAGTATATCAGCTAAAAAGTGATGGAAAAATGATAAAGCAAATTAAACCTAAAAATGTGTCATATGCTTTTTGTGTGTGTGTTCATGGGCGGTTTTATATAAGTATATATACATGCATATGTATATATACATATTATATATATTTCAGGAAAAGAGTTTAAATATTTTCCAGTTATTCTCAATTATTATTTTTTCTCCATTTCCTTACCTTAATATAAAATTCTCATATGCTCATAATAATATTATATCATTTTAATATCATTTATTATAATCTATTATATTATAAGAACTATCTTTTGAATGTTTTATATGTCCATTGCTTAGTATACTGCTTGACTCATAGTAGGTAATTAATAAATTTGATTGACTAATTTATTCTTTTTAAAAAGTAATATCTCAAGCACGTGAAAATTTTTCCTGGCAGAACAGGTAAATGAGAACAATTTGTTCTGAAAATTATGAAGTTGACTGAAGCAGGCCAAGGGCTAGAGCTTGGTCACATATCAAAGATGCCAAGGTCATCTACTGTATCTCAGGCCATTACCAGCCATTATGATTTTTGTCCAGCCACTGGACATTAATGACTCTGGAAGAGAGTGAGACTTTGGGCACCTCTATCTCACCTAAATCCAATTTGTGTTCAAATCAAGATATCATCCCATAATGCCACTGGTCCTCTTTAAAATGATGTATGAACATAACCACTGTGCTGTAGCTATTCACAGCTTTGTGTCTCAGTCCACCAAGTTCCAGTATTCATATTTTTAAAGTTAAGGGTTTTGTCATAGGCAATTCTTCTGAGTCCTTGAAATTTAAACACTTTGTTTAATGTAGGGACATTATTCTTAATAATAATATATTTAAACACATGATTAACTTTTAAATGATGTTGCTTTGATATTTTTTTTATTTATTTCCATTGTCAAGTGGTTTGCCTGACACATGGTAGGATTTTTTAAAAGTACTCTTGCTATTAATGAATTAAACAATAATCGAATCCTTTTGATACAAAAATTCATTACAGTATGACTTTGGTCATTTCTCAGGGAAAGTAGTCATTCCCAAAACTTCACTTTATATGAATCAAGTAGGAGAAAATATGATTACCCAATATATAACAGCCAGTGTTGGGATATTAGAGAAATAACTGGATTCTTTTATTAGAATACTCTAATTTGAAGTACTTGCTCTTACCCAAAAAATAATGTATTTACAACTGGTAAGTCCTTTTGTATCCCTGTGCCCAGTTTCTTCATATATAAAGCAGGGGAATTAAGTGATATTTTTTGTCTGTTTGTTTGCTCAAATTCCTCTTAGAAACTTATTATCTGGAAACTTGAAACTGGTTTCAAAGCAATAGTGTCAAAATGTACCATTCAAACAACAAGGAAGTCTTGAACTCCCCAAATGCTTTTAATGCTGTGCTTCACTGATTTTAGATAATTCTCCACAGAGACTTACTCCTTATAAATGCAATTCCTTCTAAGGAGCAAGGTGGAACAGGGACAAAATCTGTTTGCCTCTATTAAGCTGAATAATATAAAACAAGACTTAGATGAAGGAAACTTTCACTAGATTTCAACTTAACATCACTGATTCATCTCCAAGGAAAGCACTATGATCTCTACCAAAATTGCTTCTGGGATACAGGTACAGATGGACAGATTCAAACTAATCTGCATCCTTTTTAGCTTTGTGTTCTGATATAGGGGCAAAAAATTATTGCAGAAATATAATTTGCAGGCAGAGAAAGACACTTCAACATATACATGGTATATTTTTGTAAAGAAAGTTTTCAAATAGGGATTTTTTTCTTTACTATTTCCAACTCCCTCTACCTTGCATACGATTATATGAGACCTCAAAATTGACGTTTAGGGATTCTATGATGCAAGTCCCCCATTTTATATTTGAGAATACTGAGGCTCAGAGATGGAAAGTTAATCAAATAAAAGATCATTGTACTCATGAATCATGTCACATTCTCTTTCTCTTATCACTTTTTCCCTTTTCCATACTCTTTCTTTTTCATTCTATATTTATTCTATTTCCTCTATTTCCTCTCATTCTTCTACAGCTCTCATATTTGTGAGTTATTCTACATGTCAAAAAATTAAGTTCCATTAATTTAATACATTGAGAATTTGGGAGCATCTCCTAGACAGGCTTTAACTGTTATAGTCTTCTAATCTTTAGTAAAACCAAAAGATTTCATCAATTCTTCCAGAAGGTCCAGTAGTTCCACCAATGCATTTATCATATTTTAAATGCAGAGGATTTGATGATTTATTCCTCTTGTTGACACTATTGCTTGAATCTCATGCAGTTACAGTCTTCAAATATGCCAAAAGTAGGCAAAACAGGGTTGAAGGCAAAAGTACATCAAAAAAGTGTATTATGAAGACAGAAAGTATGGTCTGAAAGTCTGGAGACTTCAGGACTAATTCAAGGGATAAAGAATTAATTTGACCTCGCATAATTTTATATCCCAAACTGGAAGAATTTCCTCTCCTATGAAATTTGTTGTTGTTGTTGTTGTTGTTGTTGTTGTTCAATTGTTCCTACATTACCCTATGGAGAGTGATACCTACATATTTAAAAACTTGTGACATCTCATAGAAAGAAATGAAGAATTCCATTTTTCTCTTTTTTCCTTAGGTTTTATGTTCTCTGTGTGCTGCCATAGAGTTAACGTCAGTATATATTGATGATAAATATAAAGCTATTCACGTAAGTTAAAAAAGTAAAACCAAACTTTGTAGAATTAACTGAATTTTGGCAACAGCTGCCTGAGTCCTAGAACCCTACTCCTATATTTTAGAATTCCCATAATATAGTTTAATAAAGAGCAGAAGATTAGGCATGAGAGCACCTGGATTCAAATTCTCCATTTTATCCTTAATAACTAACTGTGTATCTTTAAAATGATCACATACTCTCTGTTAATTTTTTTTTCTTAAAATTAGATGAACAGGTTAGAAAACCTCTTAAATCCTTTCCATCTCTAAATCTATGATCTTAAACTGTGATCTATAAGAAAGTATTTATTAATTACTGACTCTATTATATATATATATAATATGCATGTGTGTCTCCACATATATATATATATATACCTATAAATAAAATATATATACATACATATCATGGTGGCAGGGAGCTAAAGCAATGGTAGCACCCAGAGATCAGCATGTCTTTTATGTTGAAAAAAGTACTTTAAGATTTTAAGAATAAAAAAAATTATAATTGTTATTAATCATGAAACAAGTATTGATTTTAATGTATACTCTACTTTTCATGCTTTAAAGAATTTTTCATTCAGTATTTGAAAATGCATCCTTTTTCTTAGGTAAGGCTAATTTGTTAATGTTGTAAATACTAAAATTATAATGGGTAGAGCAAATCTGAAACAAATATTGAGAATATAACCTTCATTCAACACCAGTATGGCTTTGATAGCAAACTTATTAGTGTCTCTGATGTGGCTAAATCCAAGTAAGTGCTATTTCAGTTTAAAGTTACTTCCAGAAATTGTCTTATTTGAGCTTCTCCTTTTTATAAACCTTTCCCTTCTTTCTTTAAATCTTAAGTGTGGGTTCCAAAACAGAAGAACTGTAAGAATTAGATAAATGAGTTTAGATGACTTGCCTAAGCTCTTATAGTTAAGAGGTGTCTGAGACCAGATTTGAACCTAGGAACTCTTGTCTCCAGGTCTGGTTCTCTAACCATTGAAGTACCAAGCTTCCCCTGACTTTATCTTTTACTTATAAATGTTATGTAATACATTGCTCAATGCATTGAGAGCTAGGCCTAGAGATGAGAAGTCCTGGGTTCAAATATGACCTCAGACATTTTCTAGCTGTATGACCTTGGGCAAGTCACTAAATCCCCATTGCCTAGCCCTTATTGCCCTTTTTCCTTAGAACACAGTATTGATTCTAAAACTGAAGGTAGATGTTTAAAAAAATAAAATTTAAAAAAGTAAATCAAGATTCTGAGAATCAGAGCTCAGGAACATATGTGTGTTGTTCAGCTTTGAAGACAAAAGGCTATAGTTGAGACATGGAGAATAAAAAAGTATTACATGAATAAGTTTGATTTGATTACAGTGTACTGAAAGGGGAATAATGTAATGAAACTGAGGTTGTAGACAGGTAGTAGAATATACAAAATTAAATTAGAAGTGAATATACTTAAAATAAAAGAATAGAAGAAGCTAATGCATTTGGCAGTTTTTGTTCTGTCGTTTTCTGTCAGATCTGACTCTTCATGACTCCATTTGTGATTTTATTGACAAAGATATGATAATTATTTTATTCCAAATCTGGTACTTTATTCACTATACCACATAACTTTCTTGATTTGATTATAGGAGTTTGAATATAGTCAAACTTGTTTTAGGAAATCCACTTTGGGGAGAATATATAGGAGAGAGAAGAGGAAAAGTCTTGAGCCAGTAAGGTCAATAAGGAAAATATTAAAATAGCCAGCATTGTGGATTATGTGGGTTTGAACCATAATATTGACTATATATGATTAAAGAAGAGAGAGATGCAAAAGACTGCAGAGGAAGGAACATCAAGAATTAGCAAGTGACTGAATGTGTGTGGTGAAAGAGAATGAGAAGTTAAGTATGACCAGTATGTGAATATAATTGCCTGGAGGGGTAGTAAAATTTAGGAGTGTACTGGAGCTAGCTTTAACCAGTTTGAAAGAGTCAAATTACTAATTATTCCTTAGGAACATATATATCTCAGAAACAAGAAATTATTACAATTCAGGATCTGATGTATTATTTTTGTTGATTATCTAGATTTAAGAAAATACTGATAATGCAGATTACACTGAAAACTGCATGTGTACATTCTTTTTAATTTTCTCCAGAGCCAAAATTTTATATATTTACCAACACATCCTTTTATTGTTCTATAAACATTGTTAAATTTCAGTTGGAGTTCAGTAGATGGCTAAGGGAATGTGATCATCACCAGAGGCTTGCTTACCAAGGATAATAAGAATAATAATGAGGATGATGATGATAAGAACAAGTGATAATGATAATGTTTTAAGTTTTGCAATTTGCCATTCATATATCATCCCATTTCAGCCTAATAATGCCCCTGATTGTGATTAATAGAGGAAAAATACTAGAATTAAGAGAAGTTGGAAAAGATAGAATTTCCTTTGTTACTAAAAGGAAGATAGAAATGTCATTAGGCAGAATTGAAAAGGTCAAACATTCCAAGAGTGAGGGACAACTAGGGAAAATGTCTCTAGCTGAGTGATGGAGTGTCTTGTTCATGGAACAGGAAGGAAGCCAATGTTTTTGGATCAAAGATGGTGGGAGTAAGGTACAAAAAAGACTAGAAATGTAAGAAGGTCTTTGAAAGTCAAACAAAATAAATTTTTCTTTGATCCAGGAGACAATAGAATTCGAGTTTATTGAGTAGAAGAGCAACATAGTTGGATCTCTTCTTTAGGAAGACTACTTTGATAGCTGAATGAAGAATGAAGAATGAATTGGCATGGAAAGAATCTTGAGGCAGGAAGACCCACTACTTATTATACTATTATAATATGCTATATATAATATAATATAATATGATATGATATGATATGATATAATGTAATGTAATGTAATATAATATATAATGTAATATAATGTAATAGTTTAGTATAATATAGAATAAATAAATACATATATATTTACACAAACTATTATATTAGTCCATGTGTGAAATGATGAAAGCATACATTAGAGTGCTAGGAGTGTTAGAGGTGAGGAGTGTATACAAGAGATGTTGCAATGGTGAAATTAACAGCCTTGGCAATAGATAGGATATAGAAAGTGTGAGATAGTAAGAAGTCCAGGAGGACTTTGAACTAGCAAGTTTGAGGCACTGGGATGATGGTTCTTCCTTTTATAGAAATAGGAATAGGGTATGTGGATGTAGGGGATAAAGATTAGGGAAAAAATCATATTCAGTCAATACTTCTACTATATACTGAAATATCATTTTTAAGTTATTGAAATATTTTTGCATTTCTCCAGATCCTGTGAATGGGTTATTATGTAACATTGTCCTCAATTTGTGTTTCCTATATTTACTTATTTTTTTATATCCAAACAGGTTACTCGACTGGTCATTCTTCATGATGAACAATGAAAAATTGGAATAATATCACTGAATTTGTTCTCTTAGGACTGTCTCAGAATAATGAGGTTCAGATTTTGTGTTTTATCCTATTCTCTTTTTGTTATGTGGTTCTTCTAATGGGTAACTTGATAATAATGATATCTATTCTGTGCAGTAAGCTCATTGACCAACCCATGTACTATTTTTTAACTTACTTATCCCTTGTGGATGTTTGTTACACTTCCACAGTAACTCCAAAGCTCATCAGTGACTTGTTGGTTGAAAAGAAGATAATTTCCTACAACAATTGCTTAATCCAAGTTTTTACAATGCACTTATTTGGGGCCATAGAAATCTTTGTCCTTACAGGGATGGCCTATGACCGGTATGTGGCCATCTGCAAACCTCTACATTACCAAGTTATTATGAGCAGGAAGAGGTGCAATATAATGGTCTTAGCTGCTTTTGGTTGGGCAATTCTACATTCATTTTCTCAGTTTGTTCTCCTCATATTATTGCCCTTCTGTGGTCCCAATGAGATAAATCATTACTTTTGTGATGTATATCCATTATTGGAACTTGCCTGCATTGACACTCAAAGAGTGGGACTCCTTGTGGTTGTCAGTTCAGGGATGGTTGCTTTGGTAGTTTTCATTGTAGTTATGGGTTCATACACTATGATATTATATACCCTTCATGGACACTCTTCTGAGAGTCACCACAAAGCTCTTTCTACATGTGGTTCTCATATCACTGTTGTAGTCTTATTCTTTGGCCCTGTACTCTTCATTTATATTAGACCAGCCACCACTTTCAAAGAGGATAAAGTATTTGCTCTTTTTTATACCATTGTTGCTCCCATGCTCAATCCTTTCATCTACACACTGAAGAATAAAGACATGAAAAATGCAGTAAAGAATATATGGAGAAGAAACAACTTTTTAAGAAGAAAGCTTATTTTCTAAAAAAAAAACTGCTTCCCATGGAAGACTTTCATGATTAGGAAAAATTACAAACTGCTCATTAAGTGACCATTTAAGTTTCCTCTTGAGCCAATGGGATTTAGACTAGAAAGGAAAAAATCTAGGGAATGATGTAGTGTAATATACTCTTTTTCAAAAAGACAAAACTCATGGCAAGAGAAAGTAGATGACTAGCACAAGATAGTAGGTGTCTAAAGAGTGACAAGATGAAAATAGATCCAACAATACAATGTTGGATAATAGATCAGGAAAAAGTTTGTTCACGGACATGTAGCTAAAAGAAGAAGTTTACTTCCCTTTCTCTTCCTCTAATAGTAGACTTTTTAAATGCTAATGAAAATAACACATTTTGAAAACTGTTCAACTGTTTTTAAGGATAAAATAACATACCCTTTAACCCAATAATGTTATATAAGCATTATAAAAGGATTAAACATTTTTATGACTTGTTTGATACAACTTGTCATCTTTAAAGTTAAACCTTGTAAAGAAAATGTTCTTCTGGCTCTGTTCCTTTTGCTCTACATCAATTCCTGGAGGTCTTTCCAGTCACTGAGCTTTAAAATTTAGATATGTGATATAAACTTCCTGTGGACATTTAGGGGACTTGGAAACTACATTTCCCATGATTCCTTTTATGTAGGAAGTGTGATTACATAGACAGAGATATAAGACTCCTGATGTGATTGAGAGATGCTCTTTTTCATATGAAGCAGCCAAGTGGGAGAAGGTAATGGCACATGATTTGAATTAGATCTTATCAGGCACGTGGCTATAACTATCAAAATGACTTTAAATAAACTATTAACACTTAATATCATCTATATCAATATTATTCATAACAGGGGAGAAGTGTAAGAGGGAAAGAAGAAAGATGGTAAGGAGAAAATTCGTAACAAAATTTGTAACATTTTTCCTCTGCTTAACTTTCACACTATTTTAAACTACACTGACTTTTGGGACATTTTGTGTAGTGAAGAAACATTGAGGGATTTCCATTTTCACCACTATTATTTTATTTAATTATGGAAATGCTACTGTAGCTATATCAATGAGAGCCAAAAAATAGGCAGAATAAATGTAAGTTAAAAAATTGAAAAATATTATCTTTTTAGAAAATGGGAAGATTTGCTATGATAATGGTAGGGATTCCTACAAAATGAGTAAAATAATTATTAATTTCAATAAATTTAAAGAATATATATATGTATATATATATGTAAAATCAGTGGTCTTTTAAAAAAATGGGAGAACTGCTTGTGAAAATAAAAGGAAAACTGAGTATAATAATTAGTTGAATTTACTCACACCTTCTTTTTCCCCATGATCCTATGGAACTTTGAAATAACAATAATGCTTTGTAACTGTAAGCTAAGCTTAAGAAACCCCCATTTGAATCCTGACTGGACTGCTACAACTGAACCTGGACTGGGAGAAGCCTTAACAATTTTTCTAGATAAAGGAATCAATAGTTAGATTAGGAGCAACATCAAAGATTTTCCTGATAAAACAACTGTTATTGGCCCATTTCCCCGAGAGTATCCAGGCCCAGTAGAGGAATTTACTGCCACAACATTTACACTGAGCTATGATGGTCTTTGAGCAGTTGAGTACGTCATGGCTCCTTTTCTTTTCTTAGGGGAGGAGCTCCACTTACATACTATTCTGCTGAGAAGAATATAATAAACATAATGCCTATGTCTCTCTCTGGTTCTTGATGTCTCTCAGTTTGACTCTGGCCTATTGGGCCAGACATATAGAAAGGTGATTGGGTGAAAAGCTAGTGAAGTTAAATTCACAGCTAGGAGATTAAGTATTCTATACAAATAATTGTAAAGAGATTTCTGTTAGTGGATCGCAGAATATGTGGAACAGAATAAGTTGTAAAATGACTGGAAAGGTCAGAAAGAGCGCATGTAATGGGGGTTTTAAAAGTCAAGGAAAAGATTTTCTATTTTGTTATGGAGACATTAGCCAACTTCTGTAATTTAGTGAATGGGTAATGGGAGGGTAGCATGGTTAGACCTAAAATTTAGAAAGGTAACTTGGAGAGCTGAGTTGGATTTAGACAGGAGTGGGAGAATCTGGTGGTCAGTCATCTCAATGGAAAAATGAGGAGAGAGGAGTAGGAAAAAAGAGACAAACATAAGATTTCAAACTATACTATTAAACAAAAATCATCTAAAATTTGTATTAGCATGATAGAATCATTCAAACATAGTTATGTAGGTTAAAAAATTAATATCCCAAAATACTCCAAGTATTATGCTTAATAAGATTTATTAAATTTAACTTGAAGCAAAAAGAACAAAATCAATATTAGGTGCATTGAGAAAAAGCTAATTAGGGGGCAGTCCCCTTTGTCATAAGAGTGTACATTCAAAACAAATGCATTCAACCCCATAATGTTCAAATTAGCACATCCCAAAGTTCACTTGGATCTTCTGGTGCAGCATGTGGTCTCTGCAGGCATCTTCATGGAGCCTTCTTCAAACAGTTTGCCTTCTGGATTCTGGGAGATTATTTAGGATACCCCTAGAAATTAAAGTTGCCTAGAATATTAATGATCACAGAAAAGGATGTAACCTATAAGTTGATCTTTAGAATAAAAAAAAATCCTAAATGCACTTAAATGTACATGAATTATATTTTTAACTTAGTTGACTGTAATGTGAGTTTAAAAATTAATATTAAAAATACTCCAAGTATTATATTTAGTAAGATTTATTAAATTTAACTGGAAGCAAAAAGGGAAACTAAAAGGCTAGAATCAAGAGGGAGCTCATCCAAGCCACTCACGTGGAAGAGAGAGCGAGGGAGAAGCTTACAGAACTATATAAAAAGTAATGTAAAGATGCACATAAATGAAAAGGGAAAAAGGAATTTGGGGCCAGGGAAAGATTTCTGAGAGATTGAGTCTAAAGGTACAAAATTTCCAATTAATACAGTTACATAATTGTTCATGAATCTGGAAAGCAACTGTTTGCATGAGACTATCCACTTTTATTGAAACTACAGGAAAAACTGAATAACCACTTAGCAAGACTAGTTTGAGATTAACATTTTACAGAGTTAGGATTAACATGCTCTGGAGACTGTATATTAATATATATTTATTTATTAGATAGTGAAATAGGGTTAGAAGAGAAAAGACAGAATCACATGAGCAATCACCTAGCTAATCTGAGTTGGCCACTCACCTCATATCTCCTTTCACTAGCAAAGAGAGCTTATGAGGTGCCCCATCAGGAACTTCAAAAAGATAGAGATTTGTGGTGTTTCCTCAATCCCTAATTTATAATCCCAGTAATATCACTTTTTCTGGGCCTTTCTGGTTGGACAGATTTGACCTTATTTCAGTTCAGATGCCGGACTTCTGGATGCCAAGAGTCATGTAGAACCAGAAGCAAGCATCTTTCAGGAAGCCATGGAGCCTCTCATAGTAGACATGCAGGCCCAATCAAAGGATGTAGCTGAGACCAAACTGGATTTTCAAAACTTTCCTTTTCAAAAGGAAAGAAGGATAAAATTGATATTAAATTAATACCACAAAATATGTTACAGTATACTGAAAATGATACATGAATGAAACATATAGCAATTTCTATATTATTAGCATGGTGTTGCTGGCAATATTATTCTCCATTGTCTACAAGGATCAGAGATTTTATATTTTATGGTGGAAGTAAGAGGTTAACTGATGATTATATAATGTAACATTGGTGACCTATGAGATTAGTAGTAAGAGACCTTGTTTCTCTCTCCTCTACTGGAAATATGGGAACATGGTGGCATAGAATGAAAAGATCTGACATCTTGGACAGTAGTAATACTATAGTCAAGCTAGTTGGAAGTCCCAGTTATAAACGTTTGTGGGCACTCTTTCCTAATTTGGGAATTACTACTATTATTGATTTCAGTAAGAAATTTCTCATCAGAGCTTGAGAAATTTGCTCAGGATATTTCAATCGCTATTCAAAATATTTCAAGCACTATTCATGGATTTCTAGCTGAAATCTATTCAGTTGCTCATATAGTTATAGAGAATAGTTTGATATAGGATCTACTGACAGTAGCTCAAGTTGTAGCTTGTGCTGTTAGTAATGAATTCTCTAATTCATACATCAACAAATCAGATGATGTTATGAATGGCATTAGGGAGTTTCAGAAGCTGTTTAATGACACTTTGCTGATGCCATCATTTCTTTTTGGGGTATTTTCTTGATTCTCCTGTATAACAACCTAGTTAAGGAAAGCTGGTATTTTTGAGAATCTCATAAAGTAGATCCTAATTATTTTGAGAATGTTTATTCTTTTGAAAATACTTATGAATTTCATTTCTAATTGTATTACTAGATGAATTGCCTTTGATAAATAAATTGATTCTGTATATATCTTCCAGTTCTAGCATCTTTATTTTTCTGAAAAAATTTTCCAAGATTTTATCAAGGTTTTGGATGAAATTTATATTCCTATTACTGTACTATTTGCAAATATTAAATTACAATCTGGTTCATTTAGGCTGTTTACTTTCACTTTATATTATTTAGAAATTAATAGCATTCTTTTATTGCAGTCTAATTCAACCTGGTTGATGCCATCATAAACATTATAGTCTTTTAAGGAACTTAGAATTTTTTTTAGTGATGGTTTAGCAATTAAAGATGAGCTTGTTGCAACTGCTACACTTGATTGCATTTCTTCATTAGACATTTTATCAGACACTATATGGGAAAAAATAAGGGGAAGTGATTCATTAATATTGGAAGTGTCAGGTTTGTGAGATTCAGTCTGAATATCAGCTTGGCTACCATTATAGAACCACATATTATGCTTGTTCAATTTTTTTGGGGGGGAGACACTATTCAAATTTGCAATAATATCTCCTTATATGGAAAGAAGAATAGAATACATGTTACTTGACCACTGAAACAATAAGAAAATGTGCTCCCTGTAGATTTAAAAGGTGGCTCCAGATAGGCACAAGAAAGAAAGATCCTATTTATACCTCGCCTTCTGAGGTTAAAAGATCTTTAAGGACATTCCTCAAAAACTCTTCTTATACTTTATGGTGTTGAATGTGTGGAGGCCATGTTTTTGTAGGCTACAATGCTTTGGCTCTTTGCCTCATTTATTCCTTTAAGCCTAACAAGGAGGAAGAGGAAGAAATAGGCTTTGTAATGGTCCCTCCACATAATTCAGTTTAATTTCTTATGTTGTCTATATTTGCTTTTATAAGTATAGCCTTTTTTACTTTGCATATCACTACAATCAATTCTCTATAAGTTGCACCCATTCCTTCAGTCTTAGCTGAATAGTTGTCCATATGCATTTCAGTAGACATCTTCCACCTCTGGATTTGGCATCCAGCCATAGCAATCTACCTTCTTTGGGAAACTATTGTAAACATCCCGTGTTGTTCATAGATTGTGATGATCCACAGGAAAAATGCATGCCTTTTCCTTTAAATCAGAGGAGGGACTAAAGAGAATGAGAACTCCCTGACCCCAGATTAAATAATCACCCTTGGTATTAGAATAAATCATTATTAGCCAAAGGAAGTGATTAATCTGGCATAATCATTGACTAATGTTTAATATAATTATGGTAGCTATATTTTATAAGGTTATTCAGCAAACTAAATGAAATATATTTAGATATTTATAGCCTTCTAAAAGCCAGAAATTTTTAATAGGGTGTGGCCACACTCAAGCAGAAGGCCTGTGTACCATAAGCAGGAGATTACAACTAATTTGTGGAGAAACTAGAGTCCTCTAAGTGGAAGGGCTATGGGTTGTGACCTCTGAACAGGGGCTTCAATTAGAACTGCCATACAGACCATATAAGCCATATCTATCTTATTATCTAGGGTGTGTCTGGAGTTACAGGGACAGCTACAGGCCATGTAACCTGTTATGATGTAATGGTAAGTACATAAGTAATGGAAAACTTCCATTCAATTGTCATAGATGTGAGGAAGTCTCATAACTAAGCTTTGTTGAGGGTCATTGATCTCTGTCAATTAACCTATGTTTGATTTGAAATTTGCTTCTTTGTTTTCTTTCAGAATGGTAGAAAAATATTCATCACAGATTTAAATGACTCAAAACTCAAAATGATTTTTCTTTAATCTAGCAGACACACCTGGACTAAGGTGGTCTTTATTTACATAGTAAGAAAACCCCCATCAACTCACTTTCCTATCTATTGTCAACCCACCATCTTCCTTGGTGTCTGAACTCATGGGAAGGTATTTGACACCTTGGTCCTGGAGTTGGACTGAGCAAAAGACACCAGAAACAGAAGCCTAATGGGATGTTATTATTTTAAAATACTGATGGTTTCTATTACGTAGGAAGGAGGAGATGTCCTCTGAGAGGCTCTAGAAGGAAGAAATAAGAACACTGAATAGAGATTCTAAAGAAGTCAGATTTCTGAAGGAATTATTATTTCCATTCCTCTAACTGTTGGAGCTAAGGTTAAAAGACATATGCAAAATTTATTGAATTTAATTATGGATAGTTTATGTGGGAGGTTATGGCAGATCATCCAAAAGGGAAAATAACATGATTTCATAACTATAAAATTAAAAGTAAATCTGACAACTGAACATTGTATCCAAAAGTTCATAGATGCATCCATTGACATCATGTTGAGTTTCTGCTCACATGAACCTAAGACAATTGGCTAACAATCAGTTTTGAAAAAAAGCCTACATCATAAATTATGCAATCTATGCTAAAACTGTGTTTTCTAGGATCTTTAAATTTTATGAATTTCTTTGTATCACAACATTTGTCTTTGATATTTATTTTCCTATATAAGTGATTCTGACTGTTTCCAGATTAGTTAAAAATATAATGTAATCACCAAATCCAGTAAATCATTATTGCATGAAGCAGATCATATTGATTTGCAGTTACAAAGGCCCCATTAGCATCCCATTTCTGACACTTTCTGTTTACTCAATCATGGTTATATATCACTGAAATTTTCTAGGCCTCAGTTTCCTCATTCATAGAGTAAGGGACATGATGAAATATATGAATAAAAAATGGTTATTCTGACTAGTCACCTGAAAGTTGATTTGGATGGAGGAGGGAATGAAAAGACAAGCATTTGTCAAGAGGATTTAGGGATCAGTTTAAAGTGTCCTTAGAGAACATTGAGTCCAATCCTCTTAATTAATTTAGGAAGAAATTGTAACCAAAATAGGTTCTTTAACTTACCTAGGACTACATATCTAATAAATATTTGAAGCAGGATTGAAACATAGGTATTTCAGGAAAATGTTGGTATCATAGATGAAAATATTCAATTCAAAAAGGAGATGGTTAGTGATGTTACTTTTGGATATATTGAGCTTTTGATGTCTGTGTCTTCCAGATAGAGATGAGGGCAATTTGAGATGCATTTAAGGAACCCAGCTAAAGATGATTTAGATAAAGAGACTTAGAGGAGTTGGCAATTGAGTCATATGTGTTCATATATTTCTAAGCAAGCAAACATAATGATTGAAGACAAAAAAATTTGAGTGGAGGGTCTTAGACAGCTTTTCTATTTTGATTTTCAGAAAAACATAAAAAGCTTTAAAAAGATAAGGTAGGTTCCATTAGAGAGGCAAGAGGATAACCATGAGAGTATAGTATCTGAAACCAAGATTGAGAGAATACCTAATGGAGATGATAAACATCTGAAGCTATAGTGGAGTCAAGAATGAAAAAGACTGAAAAACCCTATTGAATTTGGTGATTTAGAGGCTATCAGTTACTTAGAAGGGATTCAATGCAATGATTGGGTAGAAGATACCATAATGAGTTGAAGACTATGTAAGCATTAAGGAAGAAAAGACACTGAATATAGGCAGTCTTCCAAAGAATACTGTCAGTGAGTGTAGGAAAAAATAGTTGGGAGAAATATAGGTGCAAGGAAAGTTCTGTTTCCTTCTTCAATCTTGTTTAATTTCATTGTTCTTAAGAATATTTGTAGACAAAATTTCAGTATTCAATGGAGAAGTCAATATAGAAAACTCATGACAGTGGGATTATCACTGGAAGAAGTAGATCTTCATGACTCAGGAACAAATTAGGTTAATAATTAGGAAACAGAACTAGCCTTAATGATCAAGAAGACTGTCTCTTTAGGGTACAAAAGGGATATTTGGGATAGATGAATTAATAGTTACTGAGAGAAACTTTGAGGATTGGTGAAAGAGACCAATGATTTATGTTTCAATGACTGCAATCTTCATTGCAAATTAGAAGGCTAGATGTGGGGATTTGATGTTAAGAAGTTGTGAACTAGAGGAGAGATCTTAGGTTAGTCAGAGTCAGTATCCAGAATAACACAAGAGGTAAAGTGTTGCGTAAAAGATACATCATTTGAACTGCCTGGGTTGAATTATAGTTCATCTATGCCCACTTCAAAAAATCCATAATAGAATGTGAAAAGGACCTTGCAGTTCTAATATAGGGGTAACATTATTTCTTTTATTTAGAGCATTAGTTCCTTGACTATTATATTATACAACATTTTAGGGCTTTAAGTTTCCTAATTCAAACTGAAAATTGATCATCAAATATGATCATTGCACCAAAAAGATAGGATTCTTCTTTCTATCCCAGGAGTATGCAGGGGATGAATTAGAGTCAGATGGGAGACTGAATATTATTATAATTAGAGCTAATTAATTTCAAAATTAGAAATATATTTGGAATTAGAACACCGAGAGATTATAGAATGGTTTCATTAATGAATATGAATACTAAAAAACTTAATAAAATAGTTACTAGGTGACTACAAGAATTTATCAAAAGATTATATATTGTAAACAAATAGGATTTATAATAACAATGTAGGGATAGCTTAATTTAAGGAAAATTACCAATATGAGGGATTATCTTAATTAAAAACAATAATGAAACCCTTGTGATTATATCAATAAGTGCAAACCTTTGACAAAATTTAGCACTCATTACTATTAAAAATACTGAAAAGTATAGATATAACTTGTTTTTTTCTTAAAATGACTTGAAGCATCTACCGAAAATCATCTGCAAGTATTAGTTATAACAGGGGTAAACTAGAAAGCCTTCCAAATAATATCTCAAGTGAAACAAATATAACCATCACCAATATTATTTAACATAGTATTAGAAACGCTAGCAATAGTAAAGATAGAAAAAAAATAAATTTGAAGAAATCAGAATGAGTAAAAAGGTAATAAAACTATTTCTGCAGAAATCATGGTGGTATAAGTGGAAAATCCTAGAAATTCAGGTAATAGGTTGTTTGAAAATATCAATAATTTTAACAAAGTAGCAGCATATGAAATAAATTCACATAAAGTATCAGCATATTAATATATTACTAAAAAAGTCTTGCAAGAAGAGTTAGAAATAAATATTCTATTTAAAATAACCATAGATAGAATAAAAAATATCCGGCAGTATACCTGCCCAAACAAACCTAGGAACTATAAGTAAATAATAAAATATTTTTTACACAGATAAAGTCAGATTAAATAACTGGAAAAATATTGTTAATAGATGGAAAGAGCCATTCTAATTAAAATGACAGTCCTATCTAAACTAATCTACTTATGCAACAAAATCCTAATCTGATTAGCAAAAAATATATATATTTTATTGAGCTATGAAAAGTAACAAAATTCATTTGAAAGAACAAAAGATAAAAAATCAAAAGAATTAATAAAAAATGTAAAGGAAAGAAGTATAGTAGCACAAGATTTTAGTGTATTATAAAGCAGTAATTATCAGAACGATCTAGTCCTGGCTAAAAAATAGAAAGATCAGTAGAATAGGACAAGACATACACAAACAGTAAAAGATTATATAACCTTTTGTTTGACAAAAGTATAGATGCAGATTTGGGGGATGAGAAATCACTATTTGTTAAAAATTGTTGAAACCATTGGAAGAAAAAAGTTTGATAGCAGCTAGGTTTAGACCAATATCTCACATCATTCATTAAGATAAGGTGGATACATGAACTAGACATAAAAAGAGAGATGATAAATAAAATTAAAGTACCAGGAACATATTACCTAACAGATTTATGGACAGGAGAGAAACTTATGAGTCAACAAGAGACTGAGAGCATTGTGAAATGTAAAATGGATAATTTTTGAGTGCACTAAATTGGAAAGTTTTTATACAAATAAAACAAATATTTCCAAAATTAGAAGGAAAGTATACAATTAAAGGAAAATATTATTTATAGACAGCCTTTCTGATAGAGGTATTTTATTTTTAGAATGATCATTGTGTAAATGGAATTAGCTCACCTTCATTTATTTGTTTAGACTCTAGCCACCAGAAATAATGTCATCCCACCCAACTTAGAATTAAGTGGGGAGGGGGAGATCTGTTACCCACGCATGATAGTAAGTGACAAATAAAAAACAAGAGGCTGTCCTTTGGGCACTCCAAAACAGTGTTGAGGCTGCCATTTGTCCACTTGAAATTGGAGGTGGATGCAGGAAGTGAAAAAAGATGCTATCTTTTAAATATAATGGTAACTTCCTGTGGAGGGAGTTGTGCTTTGAACTTGGTGTGGAAGGATATCTGGTGATACCTCAGACTGCTTCCCTTTGAATTGTCACGTGGGTAAGTTAGGCTGACTCTCTTTCTCTTCCTTTGACATTTCTGGAGGCTCTAGACTCAAGGAGGCCTCTCTTCTTAGAGGAGGCCTTGTGACTAGAAGACTTGTTAAATTAACCTCTGTGCTCCTCTACTGGGGGCTCTAAATTCCTACCTGGTTCAGCCTCTGGTCTGGGCCAGAGTTTCTCTCTCTCAACTTCCCTATCTTCAACCTTCCTAATTGTAAATAAACCACCCTAAAAGTCATCCTGACTTGGGTCTATTTTATTTTGAATTCGAGTTAATTGATTTCTGGCAACTATACCTTAAATATCTAGTCTCCCCTCTTACATCACCAAATGATAAATGGGTTAAAGAAAGGAACTGACAATTTAGAGGTGAAGAAATAAAATCTACATATTTTTGTAAGATAAATGAATAAGATGTTTAAGATTAGTTATTTGGGAGGCTTAGCAAGCAGGGCTGGAGAATTCTAAATGGAACAAAGGGAAGAAAACTATTTGCCCTTGAGGACTCTGGTCAAGCTGGGAAAGGGAGAGGTTGTAGATGCCTTTACCTGCCCAGTGAGGAGCCCAAGGAGTGTGGGATACCACTGAGAAGGAGATTTTGCAAGGAAACATCATGACCTAGGTTGAGGATAGGACTGGGTTATCTGTTGGTGGACAACAGGTCAATCTACCTTACTCCCTGGTGTCTGTTTTGGATTTACTGGCTGCTTTGAACTTGTTCCTGTTACATCTCTGACCAGCTTCAAGCATCTCTGAACCTGTACTGTGAGAATACCTCTCCACCCCTCTTAGTTAGTTAGAAACCAGGTTAGTTAGAAATCTAGTTAATTAAACTATTAGGTTATTCTTTAGAATAGAAATACCCCTCTCTCTACTTCCCTCAGTCATTACCATTAAACACAATGTTATTAGCACTTCCTGTCTCCTCTTAGTTATAAGAACCCACTACATTGGTTTTTCCCTGGTTGGCAGTTTGTCAGTTACAAGTCAATTGACATTCCTGAAACTCACATCCCCATTTGGTTTACCTGTGTTCCCCTGTCTGTCCTTCCCTTGGGAGGAGTGAGTATGTCCTCAGTTTATTTTTACTTCCCCATTCCCATTATCACCTTTTTCAATATGGGTATATAAAAATGTTCTAAATCACTACTGATTAGAAAAATGCACACCAAAATAATTCAGAGATACCATTTCATAACCTTTGGTTTGGCTAAAATGACAAAAAAAAAAAGGCAAAATTACAAATGTTGCAGAGTGTGGAAAATGTGGACACTAATATACTGTTGGTGGAGAGATGAAATGATCCAACCATTTTGTACAGCAATTTGGAATTACTTCTAGAGAGTTCTAATACTGTACATACCCTTAAAATCAGCAATACCTTTCCTCCATCTATTTCCCAAGTAAATCTGGGAAAAGGAATAACTTATATGTTCCAAAATATTTGTAGCAGCTTTCTTTATAGTAGTAAAGAAAACTAGAAATTGAGAGGATGCACATAAGTTGGAGAATGGCTAAATATTGTTATATGATTTTGATGGATTACTATTGCACCCAATAAGAAATGATAAGCAAGCCATTTTATTTAAATGTGGAAAGGACTAAATGGAATAATGAACAATGAAATGAGTAGACAAAATGAACATTATACAAAGTGACAGCTTTAGTACTTGAAGAATAAATTCTGAATATCACCTCCAGAGAATGACCTAAAAGAAGGAAATAGGAAAGACAAAATATATACATATTTATGTAGACATAAATATACATATGTATGCCTATATAGTTATATGCCTCCTGGATGATGCTTCCTATGATGTGTGGAAAGGAAGGAGGGGCTGAAATACTATAAATAAATCCTATATTTAAAAAAAAAACAGAAAAATGAAATGAGAATTAAAAAATCAATACTAAGAAAACTTTTATACTTGTATTTTTATTATATTATCTAATACATCATCTATAATATATTATTATATACATAAAGTATGTTTATTTAAAAGCAGATTTACAAAGTCAGAAAATATTACATTAATTATACAGAAATTATATTAAAAAATAAGGCATTTTGTCAATTGACACAATATATCCTTTTAATGGCTAGTACTTTCAATAAACCAGACTGCACTAAATATTTGAGGTACAAAATAAGGAAAAAAGATGGTCCTTGCCTTCTAGGAGCTTACAAAGCTTACAATAGGGAAAGATAGGAAATTTGGGTATTGCCCTAAACTGAGGAAACTGAGCTTTGATAACTTTTGCAAAGACATACACAAATAAGTGACTGAGGCAAGATATTAAGTTGAGTCTTCCTGACTATGGAACTGAAACCCTAACCCCTATGCTATATAACTTCAACCATAATGTCAAAATCAGCCACCAAAGGCTTTATGTAAAATTTAAAGCCTAAACATAATTTTTGGGAGGATAATCCCTTTTATGATTTCCCAAGTCTTCTTGCTCTTTACCCGTTAAAAATATAACTTGAAAAAAATTGCATAAAAGAAAAGCCCATTCAAAGAAATTTGAAGTGGACTTGGTTTAGAAAACCCAAGTTCTAGTCACGATGCATGTGGTTGGCAGCGGTTTCTTAATTTAAGAAAATCCTTTCAACCTTCTTGAACTTTATGTATAAGATTATGGTACAGGTGAACAGAAATGGAATTAAATTAAAACATCCCTAAAGGTCTTTTCATCTTTAACTCACACAAACATCTGGAAATTAGTGGTGTACTGTGGTGTCACAGTGCCACCTAGTGGACACTGTCCTGCAACTACAATATGATACAATACAATACAAGATATTGCTAAAGGTGTTGAGGGATGATAGGTATGAATAAATTCAATCTCACTCTCCTCAGATAGTTGTCCTATGACAAAAAGAAGGAGAGCAGGTGGGCATTGCCCTGAGGAAAGCTAGAAATAAATCCAAAGAGCAGAAGTTATCCAAAGTGTGAAAGCTAAATTGGGGTTCATAGCTCTTTCTATTTCTGAAAGGAAAGATGAGATTGCTTCCCTAGTATTCTGCTCTACAAAAAGAGAAAGATGTTATTTTTAGTTTCAGTGGGTGATGTGATTAGTACAAATCAAATATTGATGGGTTTGTAAGCTTTCGATTAATGCCCACATATCTTTCTAAATTACACAGATTAACTCAATCCCAATAAAAACTTTGCATCTGAGGAGTAGAAATAATTTTAGGTTAGTAAACAGATTATTTGAGCAAGTCACTTTTGCTCTTGAAATTTCATTTTCCTTGTCTGACAACTGATTATAGCAATAAATGGATTACTAAAGCTACAAGATACTTATGGTGATCAAATGGGTAAAAATAATGTCTAACACTCTGTAAAGCTTAAATTTAAATCCAAGGTATACTGGAGCAAGTGTCATTGACACAGTGTTGTTTATTCTGGATCCTACACTAACTAAGTGAAATGCAAAATGACTCAGTTTCCTCCTCTATGAAATTATATCATCAAACTGAATGCTATCCAATTCCCCTTCATTTTCATAATTATCAATCCCCAATTAAAGAATAACCTCAAGTCAAAATGACTTTTATGGAAGTTTATTAAAAAATGAGAAGAGGAAGATATAAGAAAATCAGAGAGAGGATAGGATAGGATAGAATAAGTAATCTAACACACTAAGTAATTTTTCTGGCTTCATTGTTCAACCCAGACAGATCTAATTAATCCTCAGTTGGAGGAGGTTCAGCCCTGAGCCCAGGGCCAGAGGGCTGGAGGGCTGGAGATGAATGAAGCAGAAGTTTCAGTCACAGAGTCTCTTGAAAGAGCAATTTCTTTAGAGAAGTCCAGGAAGATTTAATCTTTACACTCACCACTGTAGAAAAATAGATAAATAAAGATAATGGAGACACCAGGGATGTTATAATAAGTCCAAATGATTGTAGGTACACACACACTGTGTTGTTGGAGAGACTATACCAGGTTGGGAGACCAGAGCAGCTAAGCTGTTCCTAACTGTCAAAATGGCTGTTGATCAACTGTCACCCTGGGCCAGAGGCTTTGAATCCAAGAGGCAAGGTAAAAGGGATTAACTGGTTTTAATTATGTACAACTAAAAGGTGGGATAGGGATGTCTACTCTAAAACCTTAAAACCTAAAGACAAAAACCACAGAGAAAGGGAAGGATTTCCCTACACTAACTTAGTGACCTAAACAGACAGTGCCCAAGGAGCTGTAATGGAGTCTCTGGGCGACTGCCTCAGACCTGGACATGCCAGGCTTGAGTAGCACAGCTAAGGGCTTATGTGGCTTTGGGGTTCTCACTGTAATCCACGGATGATCTCTGGATGCCAAGAGCCAAGGTGGTCTCAAGTACCAAGTTGAGAGGGGCTGCTTTACCACATCCCAAACTTCTCCTCTTCCTTTGGAACTGCACTGTAGATCTTGTCCTCTTTGCTAGATGCCACACCACACAGGATCCCAGGGAAAATCAGGATGCAGGGTGTCCTTTACTCTGAGATCTCCCAGGGCTAACCACAGTTTGTACTAACCCCTAATGGAGTCCCTCTCAGAGTACAAGTCACTTCTTCCTGCTCCTTCATTCCATCTTGGAATTCCCAGCTCCATCTCCTTCCTGCTAGATATACCTTAATTCTTAATTACATAATCTAATCTTCCTCACAACACCACATGTACTTCCAAGGGAGAGATTAACAGCAGTCTCATTTAGTCCAAGGTCTCAGCTAATGGTTGGAGGTCCTATAGGTCCTAGTCACCCACCATAAGAACAAGCAAGCAGCCAAGAGCCAGGAGATCAAGTCCCCGGAAGTGCTTTCAATTTATATAGGCCATTTCTTTCATCATTCCTGTGCCTTCCCTTTAGTTTATGTGTCCAATCATGACAGATGCTTTTCTTGGGACTACATAGTCAATTCTGATTTGTCACCCATTCTGGCACATGTGGGTCATAGACCCCTCCACTTGAGAATTAAGTGAAGTTGTTTACACTTTTTGTGATTAGATTTAAGGATAGGCAAGGTAGATTTAATCTCATCACAACATAACATAATATAACATAACATAATATATTAATCGGGCAGCTGGGTGGCTCAGTGGATTGAGAGCCAGGCCTAGAGACTGGAGACCCTAGGTTCAAGTCCGGCCTCTGACACTTCCAGTTGTGTGACCTTGGGCAAGTCACTTGACCCCTATTGCCCACCCTTACCACTCCTGGGCCAAGGACTGTCCCTAGCCCAGACGAAAAAGGAGGAGGGTTGGGCGTGGGGCTAGCTAGCAACCCCACCCTGTAAAAAAAAAAAACTACATCTGCTAAAGAAACTGCAACCTAAAGTAGGGGCAGCTGGGCTAGCTCAGTGGATTGAGAGCCAGGCCTAGAGACAAAAGGTCCTAGGTTCAAATCGGGGCTCAGACACTTTCCGGCTGGGTGACCCTGAGTGACTGTGTGACCCATTGCCTACTGGTTGTGGCCCTATGCTCCTAGAATGGAGTCCCAGGATAAAAAAAAATATATATATATATATGTTTATATATATATATTAATCTTCACTGCTTTGGCTCATAATTTTCTCAGTTACAAGTAGAGACAGGTGCTCTTTTTCCTCTGTTCCCAATTTTTATCAGATTAAATTTTGAGATCAGATATTTCATTACTTCATAGTTTCCATTTCCAAGTTAGCTATCCCATGAAAGAAGAAAATATTTCTAACTTCAACTGTTGATCATTACAGACTGTCCTTTCTAAAACGAAGAGGATATTTGAATCTCAGTTCTAGAAAAGTAAAAGAGGGAACAAATCTTAAATTTATCTCTCAAAAATATTGTTTATATAAATGAAAACTTCATTTAACGGAGATGATATACAAGAATTCAGAGGCATATCCCATGTTAGAATCATAGATATATTTTTTAGAGATAATTTTGAGTAATATCTTTATTTTTACAATCTAAGAAAAAAAATATGATACACAGGTTAATTAGCTCCATATGACTGTAGAAATAAGAGTAGTTATTAAGGTAGGTATTTCCTGTAAAATGTATATATACATATGATCATTTGATTATATCTCTTTTACGCTGCTAATATTTCATTCATAATTCATGTATTAATGAACAAGGACTTGTTCTACTCTTTTATTTTTTTAACACCATAACCTTCTGTCTAAGAATTGATACTAAAGATTGGTTCCAAGGTAGGAAAATAGTAAAGGTTAGATAATTGGGGTTAAGTCACTTGCCTAGGGTCACAAAGCTAGGAAGTGTCTGGAGACACATTTGAATCCAGGAACTCTCATCTCCAGGCCTAGATCTTTTCCAACAAGACATTTAGCTGCCCCAAACTGGTTTGTACTTTAAGGAAGTGTCTCCATGGAGGAAGAAGTTTCATTGTCCTGGGAAAATCTCATTTTAGCATGGATTTCCTGATCAAATTGTGTATTGTTCTAAGGTAGAATAAGTCTAGTAGCTCCTGAGTGTAGTTTTATGATAATACAACAGCACTACTTATCTAGTAGCCCCTTATGTATATAATATAGTTAAGATTTGTCTTGTAGTTTTCCTTTAAAAAGATGGAATTAAAGAGTGGTTCTACTCCCCAGTGTCAGTGTTATCCATGTCATAGGTGGACATACTCATATTATAAATACTAAGGAGGAAAATTGTGTTCAATTATATTTTCATTATAATTACCATTTATTATATCATCCTAGTAATTTTTTACAAAATTCCTTCTCACTTAATTAAGATTAATCCAAAATTATCATTAGAATGGTAACTTCCAGAGAGATTTGATGTAACTCCTCCTTTGAGGTGGCAGAGGAGACACAAGCTTCCCTCTGTTGCTTTGTTTTGCAGACCAGTGGGAAATATACAATTGAGATACTCAAGATTCTCCTTCCCAAAGGACTTGGAGAAAAAATGTAAGATTGCCAACCTCTTACCCACACTCAGACTCTGTTTTATTTCTTCCTTATGGTCTCCTCAGTGATCTGCTGTGAAAATAGACAAAATTTTATTTCCTATACCATATTATAAGAATTATTAATTTAAATATTATCTGTCTATTTTTCCACTGCTGTACAAAGCACAGACTGGTAAATTTGTTCTGCTTCTTTTTGTTATTGTTCTGCAATCATGGACATACTTTTCCTATCAAGACTATTCCTCTTAAAATTTCAGCACTAAAAAATGAATGTACACAGAGAGGTGTCTGCATTCTGGTAAGTCAAAGTATTTAGAGATTCATTCCCTTTTCTGTCACATTACCAGGGACTCCACACGATACTTTACTCAATAATTCAAGTTAATTGGGAATATTTATTATCTATAAGACCCTTGTGGATTAACAAAACTTTTGAGAAAAGGACCTTAACGTGTTCAAATGTTTGTTTAATTATCAGGGTCAAATTCCTGACATATACCCATGTGACTCTATTGGGCCCTAAGATACAAAGAGTCATTGAACATAGTACCTGCTTAGTCTCAATTTAACAAGGTGGGAAATTACGTAAAAAAGTTATATTCCATATAGTTGATGTAAATTTAGAATCCAGGTATTGTTAGAGACAAGCAATTTCATCTAGCTTGGAAATATTAAGTAGTCATTGGAAGGCAAGATGTGAAAACAAAACTATCCAAGGAGGAGAGATTTAAACAGGCATGCAAGAAAGAGGAGGATTGAAATGTAGGTGAGGAGGAAGGACATTTTAAATTGTGCAGGGAGACATTATAATCATAAATGCGTTTACCTATTACTTTCTGTATTTTTCTATGACAGTCATATATTTCTAATTTAAAGGGAGAAGGAGGAGGAATGGGGCAGGGAGTGATATGATTTCTCTGTTTTCCTCTAGAGACACCAGAAATTATGAAGCTTACACAGAGGAGTTTTTAGAGATTCTTTGAAAAAATCTTGCTTTCTTGTTGTAGATGTTTTTATCATATTGGTAAAAACTGGGAAGGATCACCTGGCTTTATTACTTCAAGTTATTTTAATACAAGGAACCTAAAATATCAACGCCAGAAAGAATCTTCGAATGTAGAACACAAAATTATGGGCTTTGATGGAATTTTCAAAATAAGGAATTTAAAGCATAAATGGATTTACTTATATATGAAGTAAAAAATTTATAATGGTCTTTAAAGAAGAATTTTGCCATTTATGTATAGAATGTAACATTTGTAATGGATTTTAGAAGATAGTTACTAATCAGTCAAAGCTTGGAGAGAACCAGAAATAGACTTAGAGAATAGAACAATGGTTTTGAAAGTAAGAAAGAACCTTAGAAAAAAGATAAGATACTGAAAATCTGGAAAAGATCTTAGTTGATGGAATATATAAGATCTGGAATGGTCTGTATAGACTATACAATTAATATATATATGTGTGTGTGTGTGTGTGTGTGTGTGTGTGTGTGTGTTTAGTCCCTTCCTGTTTTACTTTTGGAGTAGGCAGAGGAAGGCAGAAGATATAATGGCTCCATTTAACTTCCTTCATGGAATTGCTGTGCCTTTACCATAGAATTTCTTCAGTTCATACCAATGCTCATATCCCTATTTTTTCTTATATCATTTCAATTGTTTTACTCATTCTTTTCATTTGCAGAAGTCTATTATAAATTGCATTTTTTATGTTGTAGAAATTTAGAAAGGATAGCTATGCAAGGGAAATTTGGAGAAGATTAAGGTTATATGCATCTTAATCTGTTTAAATCTGTCTGTGTCTCCTATTTCATGCTTATATATGGTTCCATTTGAAAATATCATCTTCCATTCTTGTCTAGATTATTGGCATAGCTTCTGAATTAGTTTCAATTTTTGCAATCTATAATCTTTACAAACAAGACTTCACATTGCTGATGAAGTAAGCTTAAACTTAGAATAAAATAATTTCATTTTTAGATGATATACATATTTACCAACATACTCTCTCTCCTTATGATTAAGCTCTTATAAGAATTTAAACTTACAAAAGAATAATAATTCTGTAATATTAACTAACATATTGAAAACATAATCAACAATTCAACACCGTAATCTCCCATTGCTTCAAGGAAGATTTATAATATGCTTACCCTTCTGTCTTCTTTATGTGCAATCCTATTCATTATACTATTGCAGAATTCAGTTCAATAGTTTTGTTCTTGTTTCCATGTATACTCACAAATATTTGTATAATTTTTTTAATCTACTAGTCTTTTAATTATATCTTTATATGCTGTAGCAAAAACGAGTTCTCTTTACTCACTGAATAAAGAAAAATATCTCAGTTCTTATCATTCCATATCAACTTCTAAACATATTTCATGCTCATACCTTCATGCCATTTTGTTACTCTTTTTGGACCATTAAGTATATCATACATCACATTTAAGAAATATTTTCTTATATCTCCATATATTTTATTCTTCCATTTCTCCAAGAAAAAATTTCCTCTATTGTCAGAGACCACGAGGGACCACCTGGCTAGGGGTCCAAAAAGGTTAGAATGGAGATGGACTCAGAAAGGTTAATGGCAAGTTTATTTGTCATAGTTACGAGTAATGTAGAGTAATGTTACATAAGCTAAAGGAATAGGAAATATTTTTCATGGACAATGGTTAGTAATGATTTACAATCTTAGTATAATGACTTAATTTACTTCACTGAATCATAGATAGAGTTTTCTATAGGATAATAAATCACAGGTAAATATGTAACCACCTAGTGCAGATTCTCAGGGAAATAGTTGCTTCAGTGAGCTTGTCAAGACAACCAATTATTGCCAAGAGCAGCAGAGGATGGGTTGCAAAGGAAGGATTCTGGGGACCTCCTAAGGCCCCCTGATTCTGGCCAGACCATGGCTTTGATTTTACTGGGGTCCACTCTCGCTACTGGGGGCTGTAATTCATGATACTGTCTGTAAATCCTTTCCCTTCACTACAAGCCCCACAGATATAAGTAATTACCTCTTCTCTAAATGTTTCCCATTTCAGTCCTCATGTTCTTCTCTTTGTGTTTTCAATAATATTAATTATCATGGAATACGCTGAGAAAACTGATAACTGCTCATAGGAGCTGATTGTTAAATTAAAGTATAAAAATTGAACCCTCAAAAATTAGACAAAATTATAAATGAAGGCTTATTTTTTGTTTGCTTTCTTGATTATTTATATTTGAGAAAGTGATGGAGAAAATGCTTGCAATTAAAATTTAACTAATATTGGCCATCCATATATGTATTTTTTTTATTTTGAAAACCCAGTTATTTGTGCCACTATACTCTTGGAATATGCAATGAATTGTGTATTTATACTTGCTTATTTATATGTCCATCCCTCCACCATACAGGGACATTCTATGTATTGTTTTTGTTGGTTTGTTGGTATATTTGTTCTGTTTTGTTTTTCAGTAAAAAGTCCTTGAAATTAACTCTTCATCATATCTAACTCTATTATAAGGTTGCTAAGAGAACATCAAATGAATAGGTTGTTTAAAAAAATCTATCTAAGACATTTGAAATGGATGATGGCCTTGAAAGATCAAGCAGGGGGCAGCTGGTTGCTCAGTGGATTGAGAGCCAGGTCTAGAAATTGGAAGCCCTAGGTTCAAATGTGGCCTCAGAGACTTCCCAGCTGTGTGACCCTGGGCAAGTCACTTAACCCCCATTGCCTACCCTTACCACTCTTTTGCCTTGGAGCCAATACACAGTATTGAATCCAAGATGGAAGGTAAGGGTTTAAAAAAAAAAGATCAAGCAACTTGCTCAAAGTTATTTTGGTAATAAAATGGAACAACTTTATATGTATTAATATGTGACTATGTGTTTTTAATGGAAAAAAAATTATTTTTCTCATCCATGCTCATCTGATGTCTGCAGTGATGCAATTTATGACTAATTCAATGGTCTTTGTTTTTCACATTCTACAAGTTTACCTTAAACTTGTAGATGTTAATTAGAGATCCATGCAGGGAAACTATTCTACCTCAAGTATTACTGATTTGCAGGGTACCATCTTCTTTAGATAAGAAAAAATGGTGCATCATGTCTAAACTACCTACAGGTAGGAGATATCAAAGAGATTAAAGTACATCAAAGCAGTGTACTTGGTCTTTGATTCTACAGATTATGCCTCCAAAAGGATGCATACAGGGGAGCTATCAAACACAAACTTCGGTTATATCTGGGGTCTACTCCTACAACTTTTCCAAAGCTCCTTGTCCAATGACCTTAGCAGTGAGAAATTTTGGTTCCTATTAATTTCTTGCTACTTGTGATTTTATCCTTAAGGAGAGATTATTTTATTTATGGAAGGCCTCTAGAGACCTCAAGTCATGCAAGACATTAGTCTCATGGATTTCACTTAGACTTTGTTAGATGAGATTAAAGAGTGAAATATAGAACTTATTATTCTCATTCAAATACACAAGAAATGTAAGTAAAGATTAGGATAGCATTGGGAAATAAGAAAATAGACTTGTATAAGGAAACCAAATAATTATGTGGGTACATGATAGAGAACATTTGAGTGGATATCAGTGGTGGCAAAAAAAATGATATAGAAATCAAATTTAGATATGAATCCCAAGAAAAGAAGCCAGAAATGAGGAAGTAGAAGAAAATGTCAGTTATTCATAGAGTTAAATTAAATAATTTTTGCATAAACCCAGTTATCCAAAACTGAGTTGAACTGTGCCAAAAAATAAAATAGGAAAAAATTTTTCATTTCTTAAAAATTATTTCTCTTTCAAAAAGTAGAGAAACAATAATCAAACATTATATTTTGGATATTATTTTCATCATTATGAAAAAACATATGATGGAGAAAGTAGATAAATTGTGGCATTATTATTAGGCTACGTTAAAAAAGAAAGTTAAGACTTAAGAGTCTAAAAGGAATGTATGAATTGGGCAAAGAAGACTTCAAAGGGTACACATCAATCAGAAGAAGAGCAGGTAGTACGCTAAGGAATATAATCTTGAAGAGAATGCTGGCATAAGAATAATATGAATCTTGAAATGAAAGAAAATAATACAAATAGTCACCATTAAAATTTAAAAAAAAACAGAAAAATGTACAAAGAAATCATCAAAATCCTGAAATTAAAGGGAAAAGGTAATAGAAGACTAATACAAAGGTATAGTAGAATACCCTGAGAAATATTAGAAATGTTAAAAATCAAGATGAGTTAAAGTTAAATTTGATTAATTTTTTAGAGGAATATTGTATCTAAAACTAAAAATATATGTTATAGTCTAATTAGTATTATTTTAAAAATACAAAAGGCAATTAATGTGCAAATACAATATACATATGTATGGAAGACACAAGATAAAATGTGTACTTTAAGGAAATCATATGGAATAGATATTAGTCACAGAAAGAAATAGAAGTGATAGGTAGAAATACAGAGAAAAAAATATATATTTAATATATATTTAGGCTTCATCCCATTAAAGCTACCCAAATCATATGGGATGCTTTTAGAAACACTGAGTCCTCTTCCACCTTGAAAATCTTCAAAAACTAATCTCTGACTTCTTTCCTTCTTTCCTTGGTTAACTTCAAGTATGAAAGAATATATATATATATATATATATATATATAAATATATACATATATATATTTATTGTCATTGTTATTGTAATGTATATGTATGTAATTGTCATTGTGATGTCATGTGATTGTCATTGTAACAAATATTGCCATTGCAATATATAATGTATATTTACATTACATATATTATATAAATGTACTATACATGCATTTATTATATATTATGTTTTTATTTACTTACATATAATATAAAAATATACATATATTTATAATTTATATTACAAAAATCTCCATGAATCTTAATGAATTCTAGTGTCTTCATTTGGGAGATTTTCCCACCAATTTATTCAGGATATGGTTTATTTGTAAAAAAGGTGGTTAGATATCAATTGTCCCTTTATATTGTGAGTTCTCTGAACTCACTATTTGTCTTAAAACTATTTGTCTTAGTTTGTGTCTTAAACACTAAGGACTCTACCTGTAATCTAGTAAGTGCTTTATAAATGCTTACCTTGTAGGTACTGAGATATATTACAATTTTACTAATCTTGTATTCTGCAATTTTCTCCAGTAGGAACCATGAGAAATGCTGACCGCAATCAGAGTGATGCCATCATCTTCATCCTTCTAGGATTCTCTGATTACCCAGAGCTCCAGATCCCTCTGTTCTTGGTATTCTTGATGATATATATGATCACTGTAGTAGGAAACTTGGGCATGATTGTGATCATCAGGATCAACCCCAAACTCCATACCCCCATGTATTTTTTCCTTAGTCACTTATCTTTTTTAGATTTCTGTTACTCTACTGTGATTACACCCAAATTATTACAAGTCTTGGTTGTGGAAGACAGAACCATCTCTTTTGCTCCTTGTATCATACAGTATTCGTTTGCTGCCATTTGTGTGGTGACAGAGGCATTCTTATTGGCAGCAATGGCCTATGACCGCTTTGTGGCAATTTGCAATCCCTTGCTTTATATAGTTGTCATGTCCCACAAACGCTGTGTCCTCATTCTGACAGGAGTATATGCATGGGGCCTAATTTCTTCTCTCATATTCATCTACTCTCTCCTTATATTGTCATTTTCTGGGACCAACATCATTAATAATTTTCTCTGTGAATATTCTGCTATCCTTTCTGCCTCCATTTCTGATAAGCATGTTACAGAGCTAATCTTTTTTGTCCTTGCTAATTTTAACACATTTTCCACCCTCATTATTGTACTCACATCCTATCTTTTAATTTTTATCACTGTCCTGAAAATGCAGTCAGTTAGTGGGAGATATAAAGCCTTTTCTACTTGTGCCTCCCATCTGATAGGTGTTACCATCTTCTTTGGAACCATACTCTTCCTCTACTGTTTGCCCAGTTCAAAAAGCTCTTGGCTTCTAGTCAGAATAAACACTGTATTTTATACAGTAGTGATCCCTATGCTGAACCCTTTAATATACAGTTTGCGAAACAAAGATGTGAAAGAATCTATCAAGAAATTAATGGATATCAAAATATTTTCTCACTAATAATATTAGTATTTATAATTCATCTCCTAGTTTTCATATTTTTTGATAATTAGTGGAGACATTTACTTAGTATATTCATTCCTTCACAGTGTCCACCACTTGGGTATTAAAAGTATTCATAAGAGATCCATACACTTATAAATAAAGGAAGAGGAAATTATATGTAGCATGAAAAAAAAAGTTAAAAAACAAAACAAGTAAATAGCCACATTCAAAATTAAATATTTTATACGTAGCTTAATAGGATAAATCCAGCCTTAGACAAAAGTTGATCTTCAAAAATTTGGGGGTAAAATAAATGTATTCATTTCACAAAACTGAATATTGGTTTTCTCTCAGTGACCTTGTCATTTCACTAAACTATGAGAAAGAAAGAATGAAAAAATGAGGTCTGACTTTGAAGGTATTTACTGAATTGTGGTTATGACAGATTTGTTTTGGTAAGGCAGTGAGAAAAGCACATTCTGTACCTTCCTAGGTGTCTGGCCCCATGGAATGGAGTCAAACAAGGTGAGAGAGAGACCTAGAGAACCCTAGGAAGACATATATGCATTATATGTATGATGTTCTCAGCAAAATGTGTGAGTGTGTGTGTGTGTGTGTGTGTGTGTGTGTGTGTGTGTATGTGTGTTATGGAAATCTAAAGGGATCTTGAAATAAGAAGATGTAACCTTTTTAGCCACTATTCAAAATGAGAGACTGGGGAAATCAATCTTTAAAATGGAATATATTCTATTGAGGGAGGGAGAGAGAAAATGTTGAGCAATGTCTCATATTATGTACATGAGATGATGTCCCCAGATTTACAGAGAGAGACATGTGGTCATGACCCAAGTAATTGACCAGAAGCAAAATGTCCCAAGATTTATAGAAAAAAAAATGTATTTGTAGAAAATATCATTCCCCATTTAAAGAGCACATTCAAGCCTTCCTTCCAATTAACATTTTTTTTTAAAATGGTCAAGTGTTGGGGACTTAAGTTTTGATACAGACATAAAGACCAGTAATGTTAAATTGACTAACTTTACAGTGGATACAAAGAGAGGAGGAGATCAGGTCTGAATTACTTGGGAGAGACTAATGTTTTACAATGAATATGAGGAGATGACTCCAATCATGGGCTTGATC
The DNA here is from genome assembly GCF_016433145.1 of Gracilinanus agilis. NCBI lineage: Eukaryota > Metazoa > Chordata > Mammalia > Didelphimorphia > Didelphidae > Gracilinanus > Gracilinanus agilis. The sequence goes on from NC_058135.1 coordinate 274,979,614, forward strand.
ACCAGGGAGAGATTCCTAACACAGTGGGAGAAACTCCCAGGACAGTTTGGTCTAAAACAAGGCCAGTATGGGACCTCCCTTAAGGCAGTGTACAGTAGCCAATTTATTAACATCTTAAAGTACAAACTGGAAAGACACAAAGCCAAAACACTTACAGGCTGTTCCTATCTCCCTCAGTCCAAAAGGGGATTAAGATACCTTTGCACTAAGGATTAGGGTGGGGCAATCATCCAGGATAGACTAGTATAGGGGATAGGAAAAACTAACTTTACTAACCTCTACTGAGATCCTAGGGTATTGATCTTGGCCCTTACATTATATTAAAGTTACAAGCCAAAATGTTACTCTGAGAATAATATATTCATTCCACCTAACACATGCTGTAGGAATTGTTCTCAATGAAAAGAGCCCACCAAATACAGGCCTAGCCAATATTTTAGCATTTCAAGATCACCATAGATAAAGTAGAAGGATGAGAAAGCAATTTATAAGAGTAAATTCTTTGTGAGGAATAGGAAAATAGGCCATTATCAGTTGTTTAATCAGGAGAATCTCTGAGTAGAGATAGCAATTGCTTTTTTTTTGAAAAGTTACTAAAGCTATTCTCCCTACAGGGTTAATGTTAATAGTCTGGTCAGGATTCAGTTGGTGGTCTGGGTCTCTCAATGTAAGCTTATTCCAAAGGATTATTGTTATGTATCAGAAATTCCTAGAAAAAAATGGAGGCTTCAGCAAATTGTACTAATTATTATAGTCAGTTTTCTTTTCACTTTCACAACCACTGAATATGTCAAAATAGATTTAGAGTTGACTTTAGAATCCATTTTAAGTAATTCCTTCACTTGCCCCCTAGCCTAGAAATGGGAGATGAGAAAGCCCTAAGCAGCAAATGCATTTCAGCTAAGTGTAATATTTAATTACATTTTAAACAATTAAATTAAAAATGATTATTCTTTGCTCTATTCAGTTACGTATTTAATAAATAGTGATTTGCTACACTAACCAATTACACAATTATTCAGATTTCAAAAGATATAATAACCCTAACCCAATTCAAATATTGTTCAGAAAGGTATTAGGCTTCCTGTGATGCTCTCTCTTGGGAGCCACCCAGGGGTGCCACACCCTAGGAACATCTTCCCAGTTCCTCTGGTATGAGATTGTTATATGTCTCATCCATCACATTTTATAAATGCAGAGGTGGAGAATATATAATTATCACTGCAGCTACCAAATGAACCCTTATCTCTTGTTATGAGGAACTCAGAGGCAAGCAAATGATCAGAGGTAGTGGATGCTACTAAGTATCTAAAAGTTATTTCTGAAGGCCCCTTAAAATTAATTTAAATTATTAGGTCATTAAATTCTCCAAAGGTTGTATACAGGTTGTAACCAGGTTGATAGAGTCCATCCATCATCATCTATGTGACAATTATCAAACAAATTTAATTCTTAAAACAATCAGTGAATGGATTCTGAAACGGCTTAAAATTGAACTCCAGAATTATTAAATTTCCTTCTCCTCCCCAGTATCATCATCCATCTAGATTTGCTCTGGTCACACCTCTGGGGAATCCCCATATTGGCACTGAGCAGGTTGTGGACAAACCCCATATTGGGAGTGTTGCAGATTATTCAGACTCTTTCTCAGTCTTCTCTTAAAGAGAGACAGATGAATGGCCACATATACTGCTATCATAACCATACCCAGCATCAGTGTTAAGTGTATCCACTGTGATATATTCTCTGGGATTATAAGCCAATTTAAATACCAAAGAGACAATGTTGTTCCAGCTTGGAAAATGTTATCAAAAATCATTTTGAATGTTTTTCTTATCATGTTTAATTAGTAGATTGCTTGTATTTCCAGTTTTTGTCAGTAGATGGCATTACTGGTTAGCTTTTCCTTTGCCTAAGGGTTTAGGTCAAGTTGTGAAAATTCACAAGTAAGGGTGTGGTCCTTTTAAGTACTTCACACATTTTAAGTATGTCACACTTTGATTTAATGATTTAATTAACTTTTGGGCAGGCTAGGAATATTTTGCCTGAGGCTAAGTATGGGATTAACTATACATAGGTATAGATTAAGTAGCTGGTAAGGGTAAAAAACTCCCTAGAGTCCACATGCTTCCTAAGCACCTGTTTTCTCTTTAGGGCAAAATGGGCTTTTTTAACCTAAATTAATCTAAGATTAAAAAGGAAACAACAAATTGGAGGGAAATCTTCATAGCAAAACTATCTGACAAAGGTTTCATTTCTTAGATATATAGAGTACTGACTCAAATCTATAACAATAAAAAGCATTTCACAATTGTCAAATGGTCAAAGAACATGAAGGACCATTTCTTAGATAAAAAATAAAAAATGTTTTAAATCATGTGAAAAAATGTTCCAAATCACTTTTGATTAGATAAACAATAATTTAAAAAACTCTGAGATACCACTTCAAACCTTTGAGTTGGGTAACATCCTAAAAAAAGGAAAATGACAAATGTTGGTGGGGGTGTGGAAAAATTGGGATACCAATACATTGTTGGCAGAACTGCAAACTCATATGATCATTCTGGAATGCCATCTGGAATCATGCTCAAAGGATCAACAAATTTTGCAGATCCTTTGACACAATAATATTCCTACCAGGTATATTAATGATAGGGGAAAGATCCTACCTAAACAAAACAAAAAATATTTATAATACTTCTTTTTGTGGCAGCAAAGAACTGGAAACTGAAGGGATATTCAACAATTGAGGAATGGCTGAACAAGTTGTGGTATATGCTTCTAATAGAATTATATTGTGCTACAAAAAAATTACAAATAATCTGATCATAAAAAGACCTGAAATGACTTATGTGAAGTGAGCAGAACAATAATATTGTACAGAATAACAATAGAATATATGATGATCTATTAAGAATAACTAAATATGTATATATGTGTGTGTGTGTCTTTGAGATAACTTTGGCCAATATCTTCATTTTTTTAATGTAAAGAAATATATGGTATACAGGTAAACCAACTCAGTGTAGCTGTAGAAATGAGGGTAGTTATTAAGGTTATTCTTTATAAATAAAGATATTTATTCTTTCCTACTAAATGATATATGATCATTTGATTTGGCATCTTGTAGGATTCTCTTTGTAGCATTCATGACTCATGTATTTATGGACAAAGAGCTAGTTCATTCCTTTCTTTAAACCTTTACTTTCTGTCTTAGAATTGATACTATATATCAGTTACAAGGCAAAAGTGTGGTAAGAGTTACATAACTGGTTAAGTGACTTGCCCATGATTACACAGCCTATCTGGGTTCACATTTAAATCCAGGACCTCTCATCTCTAGGGCTAGTTCTCATCCAGGAGGTACCTAGCTGGTCCAAACTGATTCATTCTTGAGGGAAGTGTCTCCATTGAGGATTAACCTTCTTGCCCCTAGGAAAAATCTCATTTCAGCACTGATTTCTTAAAGAAACTGTATAAGACCAGGCTTTCCTTAGGCTAGTTTTCATGTTAGTTATATACAACAACAGAACTAATTTTATGAAACTATCTGAACCCTTATATACAACTCATAATCAAGAAATGTCTTAGAGTTTCCCTCTAAGAGCATAGAATTAAAGGATTATTCCATTTTCTAGTGCCATTGTTGTCTTTATTGTGTGTGGGCACATTACTATTATAAATACTGTGGGGAAAATTGTATTCAATAATACTTTCAGTATAATTACCACCTATTACACCATCCTGGAAAATTTCTATGTTAATTTTCCCCAAACAGTTAAGATAAAATTAAAACTATCTTTGGAAGGATAACTTCCACAGTGATTTGAGACAACTCCTCCTTTGAGATGGCATAGGAGATACAAGTTTCACTCTGCTGCCTTGTTTTGTGACCCACTGGGAAATATCTAGTTAAGATACTCTAGATTCTCATTCTCATTCCCAAGGGTCTTAGAGAATAATGTAAGATTACCAGCATCACCTCCAGACTTTGACTCTGGTTTATTCCTTCCCTTTTTCTCTTCTTAGGAATCTGCTATGACATAGACAACTTTTTATTTTCCTGTATCATATTATCATAGTTATTAAAGTTTTAAAATAATCACTCTTTATATTTTCACTGCTATCTTAAACAAACTCTGAAAATTTTGTTGTGCCATTGTCCTTCATTCATGGAAAAATTCTTTGAACCAGGACCATTACTCCTAAAATTCCAGCCCTAAGAAATGAGGCATATAGAAAGAGGTGTCTTCATTCTGGTAAGTCAGTGTACTCAGGGGTTCATACCTCTTTCTGTCACTTTTTCAGGGACTACACATCAGACTTTTCTCAATAATTCAAGTCAATTCAGAATATTGATTGTCTGTAAAATCCCATGGTGTAACAAAACATTTAGGGACAGGAATTTGAGGGATAACTTGAAATGGTCAAATTTTGTTGCTGTTTTTTGTTTTATTTTTATCTTATTTAAATGTTTATTAGGGTAAATTTAATGAACTTTTATTGGTTATATATGTATATATTGGGTGCTAAGGTACAAAGTATGATTGAACATAGTATCTGCTTAGTCTCAATTTAACAATGTTGAAAACTACATAAAAGATCACATTCCACATTAGTGAACATAAAGTAAGATCCTAGTTAGTTGAGCTTGTAAAGATTAAGTAGCAATTGGAAGGCAGGGTGTATAAACATGATTCTCCAAGGAAGGTGATTTAAACAGGCATATAAGTAAGGAAAGGACTAAAGAGTAGGTGAAAAAAAGTGGACATTGTAGAGTGTGAAGGAAGTCATTGTAACCATAAATGTTGCTGCTTACTTCTTTCTTTTTAGTTCTATGATAGACGTATATTTTCTAATTTATAGGGGGAAAGCTGAGGGAGGGGTCAGGGTGTAGAATGATTTTTAAAAGAAATTTCTTCTGTAGATATGAGACATTGTAAAACTTAGTGAGATTTTTCATAGGTTCTTTGACAAAATATTTTGCTTTCTTCTTGTTATTTAAATTGCCATATCAGTATAAACAAGGAAGGATCATTAGCTTTATCACTGTAAGATATCTTAAGAACAAGAACCTAGAATATCAAAGATAGAAAGAATCTTAGAATATAGAACACAAAATAATGGACTTTGAATATTCAAATAGGAACTTAAAGCACAAATGGACTAATTTGTATTGGAAGTAAAAAATCACAATTGACTTTGAAATAGAAGTTTGCATTTCAACCATAGAGTGCAACATTTGTGATGGATCTTAGAATGTAGCAAATAATCAATCAAAGCTTAGAGAACATCCAAAAGTTGGCAAGGAACTTAGAGAATAGATCAAAGCTTGTTAAAACAGGAAGGAACCTTAGCAAAAGGAAAATGAATGAAAATCTGGAAAGGATCTCATCTAATAGAATATACAATATTAGAATCAGAATAGTCATTATAGATTATACATTTCAAGAATGTATAGGTTCTATAGGTGCCAGCCAGTCTTACTTTTGGAGTCAGAAGAGGAAAGCAGTAAGCATTATGATTCCTATTAACTTACTTCACTGAATTGTGGATTTAGCATCAAATTTCTTTGGTTCATGACATTATGTTCCTGTTTTGCTTTATATCCTTTCAATTGGGTTATTCATTCTTTTAATTTGCAAAGGCCCATTTTTCATTCTATTGCTTCTGCTTTAGACATTTCAAAAAGTTCAGGCCATATCAGTCTTAATCTGCTCATCTTAGTCTTTGTCTCTATCTTTCCTTTCATACTTAGAAATGGTTCCATTTAAAGAGATCAGGATCTATTCTTGTGTAAATTATTGGCATAGCTTCTGAATCAATTTAAATTCTAATCTATAATCTTTACAAATAAGACTTCACACTACTGTTTAAACAATCTTACAGTAAAATAAAATAATTTCATTTTCATATGATCTATATTTATCAACATACTTTCCCACCTTCTGTTTAAGCTTTTATATTAAGAATTTAAAATTATCAGAATGAAAATAATAACAATTAAGTAGATATCAAAATAGTGTCCTTAGTCTTTGATCACAGAGGTTGTGTCCCCCTAAAAATTGTGTATGGGGAAGGTGTCAAATACAGATTTTGGTTGTATTTGGAGTCTTTTCTCAAAGTTCCATGTCCAAAGACCATTGCACAGTGAGAAATTTCTGTTCATATTAGTTTACTTCCTGCCACTTGTTCCAAAGTGAAGGATATTTTATTCAGAGTAAACCTCTAGACATCTCAAGGCAAGCAAGATGTTGATCTCATGAGTCATTAGTCTTTTTCAGATTCAAAATACACAGGATAGGTAAATAAAGGTTGGGATGACATTTGAAAGTAAGAAAATATATTTGTGTGAGGAAAGCAAGGACATGGGAACATAATGGAGAATATCTGAGTGGATATCAGTGTTGGTAGAAGAATGGATTGATATTATAATCAAATTTAGATATGAATCCCAAATTTAAATATGAAATTAATAATTTGAAGACATCATCAAAGCTATTCTCAGAGGTAAAAAAAATGATTAATCTATTTATCCAAAAATCAGTTGAACCTCTCTTTCCAAAAGATACAATTATTAAAACTTATTTATATGTCTTAAAAAAGGTTTCTCTTTCAAAAATTAGAGAAATAAAAATGGCAAACCATATTCTGAATTTGATTTTTATCATTTTGAAGTAAATATAGGATGAGGAAAAAGTCAATAAATTGTGGTAACATGATTAGGTAATATTAAAAAAAGAAAATCAGACTTAAGGATCTAATAAGAATATATGATTTGGGCAAAGATGTTTTCAAAAAGATCACATAAATCAGATGAAGGTCAGGTAGTATCCCAATGAAAATAAACTTGCAGAGAATGCTGGCCCAGTATGAATATAAATCTTGAAAAAATATAAACAAATATTAATATTTTAAAAAGAATGATGTGGTTGCACAAGGAGATGCTCAAAATGGGGCAGGGATATTAATAGAAGACTGATGCAAAGGTGGAGAAGAGTCCTCTGAGAAATATCTGAAAAGCTGAAAATTAAAAAGACTTCAAACTTATATGAAAAGCTGAAGAGAGCTTTAACAACAACAACAAAATAAACTATTGGGCATATATAGGAAATTCAAAAAAGGCATAGCATTAAGGCTATATATATATTGGAATTGTATACTTCACTTTCATTTTTCTTCCAGATTCTTAAAGCATAGGAGCTTGGGGACAAAATATGAGAGGGCAAATATTTCCAAAAGGGAATAAATACTAACAATTTCATAATGACATAAGAAGAAAGTTGCAGTTGACCTTACAAGTTAGGTAGCCTAAATAAACCAATATTTTAGAAGGTGAAAGAACCAGAGGATATGATAGAAAACTGATTGTTTTCTTTAATTGACCAATTCTTTCCTCTCTTCTACCTTAAAAACAATTTTAGTATCTATTCTAAGATAGAAAGTAAGGCTTTTAAAAAATAAAATTCTATATTAAACTAGAAATATTTATTATAGTCTGATTAGCAATATCTTTAAATAAAAAGGGTAGGAAAATTTAATGGAATAATTTAAGATTATTAGGTACAGGGGACAAAATGTCAAGTCTGCAGTTAAGCGAAAATCATATGGCAGTTATGGGAAAAAAAAATTAGTCCCAGTATAGAGAACTAGCTTTATATTTCCAGAGATACTGAGTGTCATTTAGTGGTGTCAGATTGAAATAGTATGGAGAAAGAGCATTGAGAACAGTCATACTATCTATTAGTTCATAACTGCTCCAACTTGCCATGGAGTCTTGAGTTTAATATATACTGGTTTCACACAAAAAGCACAGAGAAAGAATTACAGCTGTGAAGGGGTTACAAATTGTACAAAAACCCAATAAAGTCTTAAAGGTAGAAAGATAGGTCCAGGGTTAAAGGCCAAATTCCAGGTGACAATTAGCAGGAGGTTAATTCAGGGAGCAGTAATATATTTCATAGATATCCTAAATGAATTGAGTCCTGTACTCTTGATTTACAGGATTGCATCTGGTAAGATAAAGTCTTATCTAGCTTTGTCCAATTCTGACCTTGACTAAGTAATATTTTTTTTAAAATTCAGGCTTCTTAATTATCAAGGAGAGAAATTGTTAACTCTGTAACTTCTGGTTTCCTAGGAACTTAGAGCTTTTCAATAAGGCTATAATGTTTTCCCAATAAGAAAAGGTATGGATCATAAAAGGGGCCAAAAGAGGAGTCTCAGATTTTTTATCTATTTGAGACTCTGTTTCTCTTATTGGCCTCCCACATCCCAGAAAGGAATAAAATAATTGATTGATAGAAATTCAAAGAGGAAAATGTATAGTTAATACATATTTAGGGTTCATTCCATTTAAGTTATCTAAGTCAAATGGGATCCTTCTAGAAACACTGAATCTCCTTCCACCTTGAAAATGTTCAAAATTTTTGATATCTGACCTACTTTCCTTGGTTTACTTCTAGTCCCAACTAAAAACAAAACAAAACAAAAAAATCAACAACAACACATATGTGACAGGAAGTCTCTATAAATCCTACTGAATTACAGTGTCTTTTAGGAAATTCCCCTCCCCCATTTATTCTGGATATAGCTTATTTGTTAATAAATGTTTTTATACTGATTCTTACTTTAAATTTGGAGTTTACGGAGGACATGGGTTGCTATTTTTATTTCTTTGTATCATCAGCAATTAAGACTAGACCTGTCATATAGAAAATGCTTGCTAAATGTTTATTTGACTGATTACTGACAAAATGTTGTTATAGTGACATTGTCTTTCAATTTGGGATTGGAATATATAGCCACTGAGCTGTCTTTCAATTCTATTAAACTTGTTTTTTTGTTTTGTTTTGTTTTGTTTTGTTTTCTCCAGTAGGAACCATGAGAAAAGTTGACCGAAATGAGAGTGATATGATCATCTTCGTCCTTTTAGGATTCTCTGATTATCCAGAGATCCAGATCCCTCTGTTCTTGCTATTCTTGGTCATATATATGATCACAGTAGTAGGAAACTTGGGCATGATTGTGATCATCAGAATCAACCCCAAACTCCACACTCCCATGTACTTTTTCCTTAGTCACTTGTCTTTTTTAGATTTCTGTTATTCTACTGTGGTTACACCCAAATTATTACAAATTTTAGTTGTGGAAGACAGAACTATCTCTTTTGCTCCTTGTATCACACAATATTCTTTTGCTGTCTTATGTGTGGTGACAGAGGCATTCTTATTGGCAGCAATGGCCTATGACCGCTTTGTGGCAATTTGCAATCCCTTGCTTTATATAGTTGTCATGTCCCAGAAACGCTGTGTCTTCATTCTTACAGGAGTATATGCATGGGGCCTAATTTCTTCTCTCATATTCATCTACTCTCTCCTTATATTGTCATTTTCTGGGACCAACATCATTAATAATTTTCTCTGTGAATATTCTGCTATCCTTTCTGCCTCCATTTCTGACAAGCATGTTACAGAGCTAATCTTTTTTATCCTTGCTAATTTTAATACATTTTCCACCCTCATTGTTGTACTCACATCCTATCTTTTTATTTTTATCAGTGTCCTGAAAATGCAGTCAGTTAGTGGGAGATATAAAGCCTTTTCTACTTGTGCCTCCCATCTGATAGGTGTTACCATCTTCTTTGGAACCATACTCTTCCTCTACTGTTTGCCCAGTTCAAAAAACTCATGGCTTCTAATTAGAGTAAACACTGTATTTTATGCAGTGGTGATTCCCATGCTGAACCCTCTAATATATAGTTTAAGAAACAAAGATGTGAAAGAATGCATCAGGAAATTAATGGATGTCAAAATATTTTCTCACTAATAATATTGGTACTGATGATTCATCTCCTATTTGGCAAAATATTGAAGAATTAATGGGGACATTTACTCAGTAAATTCATTTCTTCATCAAATTCATCATTTGCTGCTACAGCTACTCATAAGAGATATGTGAGCCCTTGAATTAATGGAGAAGCAATTGTATGTCATATAAAATTGGTTATTACATAAAAAATAAAAATAAAAGTCAATCAAATTAATAACCACCCCCAAAATAAAACATCATGTACATACCTTTAGAGCATGAATCCAACCTAAAACCAAATTTTCTAAAATTTTGAGGTAAAGTAAAATTATTCATTTCCAAAATCTGAATATCTCTTTTCTTCCAGTAACCTTCTCTTTCCACTAAAATATGAAGAAGAAAGAATAAAAAATAAAACAGAAGTGCTTATATGATCAATTGGGTTTGATAGGGAAGTGAAAAAAGCACAAGAAGTAGACCTAGGTGTCTAGCCCTATGGACAGAAATCAAACTGTAGGAGAAAGACCCCAAATACTAATGGGACAGGCAGAGGCTTATTTTCATTTTATGCATCACAGTAAAATGTTACGCATGCAGAAACTCCTCTCCTAATGAAAAGAGAGCACTATACACAGGACCAGTAAACTTCTTATTTCTTCATGACCACCATACCTGAGAGTATAGGATATTAGACTCCTGATGAAAAATGACCAAATAGTTGTATTATCTGGAAAATCTCTGATGCTGCTCCCAGTGTAGATATTGATTATTTTATCACTAAGGCTGCTTCTAGTCCAAGTTCAGTTGAACAATCAAGTCAGGATTCAGTTTGTGGTTCCAGTTTCTGAAGGTTAGTGTATTCCAAAATATTATTGTTATGTATCAGAAAATCCTTGAAAAAACAGAGGTTTCAGCAAATACTGCAAATTGTTATATTCAGTACTTCTTTCCTTTAATAATCATTGAATATGTTGAAAAAGGCTTAGCTTTGATTAAATATTATAGCAATGAATCAGGATGACTAATTTAATTTAATAACCAGGATTACTTGTATTAACTAATAATGTGGAAACAACAAAAGGTGCCTTATATATACTCTCTAGAAATTAACCAAATAACAACTAAAAAGAAGTTATAAGAAAGGGTCTTTAATTGGAACAGATACATTATAATATAAAAAGATGCAAAAACTGGGAAACAGTATAGGAAAGATTAGATTTAGATCAACATGTCATACCCTATACAATGATAAATTCAGAATGGGTAAATGACTTAAATATAAAGAAGGAAACTATAAGTAAATTAGGTGAACTTAGAATAGTATACTTGTCAAATCTATGGGAAAGGAAAGAAATTAAGAACAAGCAAGAGATAGAGAATATTACAAATTTAAAATGAATAATTTAGATTACATAAAATTAAAAAAGGTTTTTTGTACAAACAAAACCAATGTAACCAGAATTAGAAGGGAAGCAACAAATTGGGAAAAAATCTCTATAACTAAAACCTCTGACAAAGGTCTAATTACTCAAATTTATAAGGAGCTAAATCTATTATACAAAAAAATCAACTAATAAATGGGCAAGGGACATGAATAGGCAATTTTCAGGTAAAGAAATCAAAACCATCAATAAGCACATGAAAAAAGTATTCTAAAACTCTTATAATTAGAGAAATGCAAATCAAAACAACTTTGAGGTACCATCTCACACCTAGCAGACTGGCTAAATTGATAGAAGGGGAGAGTAATGAACATTGGAGGGGATGTGGCCAAATTGGGACATTAATGCATTGCTGGTGGAGTTGTGAACTAATCCAACCATTCTGGATGGCAATTTGGAACTATGGTCAAAGAGCTATAAAAGAATGCCTGCCCTTTGATCCAGCCATACCACTGTTGGGTTTGTACCCAAACAAGATCATAGATAAACACACTTGTACAAAAATATTTATAGACGTGCTTTTTGTGGTGGCAAAAAACTGGAAAAGGAGGATATGCCCTTCAATTGGGGAATGACTGAACAAGTTGTGGTACATGCTGGTGATGGAATACTATTGCACTCAAAGGAAAAATAAACTGGAGGCATTCCATGTGAACTGGAAAGACCTCCAGGAATTGATGCAGAGAGAAAGGAGTAGAGCCAGAAGATCATTGTACACAGAGACCAATACACTGTGGTAAAATCGAATGTAATGGACTTCTGTACTAGCAGCAATGCAATGACCCAGGACAATTCTGAGGGATTTATGGAAAAAAAACTCTAACCACATTCAGAGATAGAACTACAGGAGTGGAAACACAGAAGAAAAGCAACTGCTTGAACACATGGGTTGATGCGGACATAATTGAGGATATAGACTCAAAACTACCACACCAATGCAACTATCAACAATTTGGAAATGTCTTGATCAATGACACATATTAAAACCAGTGGAAATGCACATTGGCTATTTGGGGGGAGAGTTTGGGGGGCCAGGGTGAAGGGGAAAGTAAGAGCATGAATCATGTACCATGTTAACTTTTCTAAAAAATAAATATTATTAAATGTCAAAAAAATAAAATAATAAAAGAAAATAAAAAAAGAAAATGCACAGAACTTCCACTGAACTAAAGAAAAGGGTTTACTTAAATGTATTTGAAAGAAAAATGGATAAGGGTTGGAGTAGAACTTGCAAAGCTTCATTAAGTTTATAGAAGTTGAAAATTTCAATAAATAGGGACTAGGGTTTTTGGAAGGGTATTTAAAGTTTGACTGTTTTCTTTAAGTCCTCAGAAAGAGGAAGTATCAATTGAAGTTAATTTAATCATTGTCTGTCTTCTGAGCTCTTTGTTTTAAAAACCTGGGAAAGAAAATTTCTTGAAGACAAGGCTATCAATTGCCTTTTTAAATATGAAATCTTAATGAAATCTTAGAAAATAGGATCTCATTCCATTTAAAGAAAAATATGCTTTGACTTCTTTCCCTTTAAATAGGAGCTTTCAAAGTTTCTATTCTCAGGACTTCCTTATTTTCTTAAAAACCATACACCTCAAACGGGTCTTGTTTCTTTGAGCAATATTATCATACTCTTTAGAAATTAAAATACCTTATTGCTGTATTTTGCTTCATTTATCCCATAAAATTACCCCATTAACTTCCTCAAACTGGTGGCAATAAGCATTTAATATTTTATTGAAAAGGGGAATGGCATGGTCAGATCTACATTTTAGGAAGATATCTTCAATAGTTGCCAGTGGGATGGATTGAAGTGGTTATAGAATTTTGGAGGGATAATGTAGAATATTGTAATAGTAGAGGGGTGAGATAATAAGAACTTTTCACTCATGTAATGACTGAAATTCTCAAGAGGCTGTATTCTTCCATGTTATACGTACTTTTTTTCCACTTAGAACCAAGATTAAAACAATATGACTTTGTCTTTATGGTGAATGAGGCCAATATAGAAAACCTGTCTATATTTTTGCTTTATACATTGTTATTTTATTGTTGTATTTTAAAGGAAAAGAGTTCAATATTCCTTTTTCAACACTGACAAAAATAAGTCTGTTTTAATTTTTTACACAAAAGGAACAATTAAATAGTTGTATGCTATGCATATTGAAAGGAAATAAATTTAGGGGTTTGACTAAATGGATGAGAATTTTAAAATAATATGATAAATAATATGATACTTGATTCAAAATATTATAGCTCAAATCAAAATTATTTTTAATATCTTTTATTTAGAAAGTGGTAAAAAGAGTGTAAGTAGAGAAATGTAAAAAGAGGGTAGAGAAGATGTGTAGCCTATAACATTAAATATTGCTCCAGTACTAGACTTAACCCTCAACCAGGGGACCTGGTATTCCACTCATGTGGCCTCCTCTAAGAGGGGAAGGCCTCTACAGACCTAATCTCTCCCAAAGCCAAGAAAGGAAGGCCAGGTACTCATTCACCCAAGAGTCATTCTAAGAACCAACATCTCAAGTTCAATGATAGGTCCAAGTCCAAAGTCACCTCCAAGAAGCAGATCATCAACCAAAGCTCCAAGCTGAAGATTCAAACCAAAGACACAAGCAGAAGAAGTTAAAGACTTTTTATAGTCTTTTTTCCATGTCACTCACTGTCCCTTCCCCTCTTCACAGGGGCCAATTACAGATTCCAAATTGCCTAGGACTCCCCAGGCTGGAAATTTCTGGTGGATCCACATCTCATCCTCTGAAGGTGTCATCTCTTATCAAAGGATTCACATGTTTCTGATTGTTTGGGTTAAAAGGGTAGAACTCTCCAAGTAAGTTACTTGTGAATTATCTTACTTCATGGCTAACAAAGTGTTAAGTAGGGGTTAAGTAGGGTTTCTTAGATTGATTAACTCAAAATAGACAAAGAGAATAAAGAATTCTCTTTCACAATCCCCCCTATTATTCTTTGGGAGGCTAGTCTCCCTAATGAATCATTTAACATAATCAGCTTATACCTCTAAAGATCTAGATAAAGGTGCATACCATATTGTAGGTTCTAAGTGAAAACTTCAGGGGTCAGTTGGATAGCTCAGTGGATTGAGAGTCATGCCTAGAGATGGGAGGTCCTAGGTTCAAATCCAGCCTCAGACACTTCCCAGCTATGTGACCATGGGCAAGTCACTTGACCCCAATTGCCCACCCTTACCACTCTTCCACCAAGGAGCCAATACATAGCAGTTAAGGGTTTAAAAAATTTGGGAAAAAAAGAGAAAACTTCAATTGTTAGAGATAAGAGGAGAATAGAAGAGAGAGAGAGCAAAAGCAATGTTTGCTAGGCACATTGACAAAAAGCCAATTAAGGGGCAGTCCCCTTTGGCATAAAAGTTTACATTCAGAATAAATGTGTTCAAACCCCTTCAGTTCAATCAATTACACCCCAAAGTTCATTCTGGATATTCTGATGCAGTGGAGGTTTCTTTATGTCACTTTCTCCAAACATTTCATTTTCTTGATTCAAGGAGTTAGCAAGCTTCTTTTCCTGAAATTTTTCTCAAAAAAATTTAAATCTTGGATTTTAGGAGAATTACAGAATAAAATCCATTTTCAGAAATATTCAAAACTGAAAAATACATGGACAAATATACGTACCTATGGCCAACTCATTACCCAGTCCCTCCCCTGGACACCTTTGAATAGTGATGGCAAACCTATGACATGGGTGCCAAATATGGCCCACAGAACACTCTCTGTGGGAAAGAAGGTGCCATCCTTTCCCCCTCAACTCCTTACTAGAGTGGTAAAGGAGTCAGGGGGAGCTGCTCCTGAATCATGCCTGAACACATCCAATTATAACACACATTGGGTAAGGGGTTGGTGCATAGGAAGCAGAACTGAAGGGGAATGGCATGCTAAGGTCACTCCCTTCCCCCTCTCTAAACTTGCTAAGGACATTCCTCACTTCCTCCATCCAGCAACCCAATGAGAGCACTTCTCTCCTTTATGTGGGGTAAGGGGAGAATGAGGTATACCTGGCACTTGGTGGTAGAGAAGGGGCATGTCACATGGCCTATGGGGGAGAAGCAGGCATGGTACTTGGTCAGGGAGGAGCAGGGCCTGGCACTCTATCTCTAAAAGTTTTGCCATCACTGTAAAACATCTGATTGGGAAAAAGCCACTGAGGAAAGAGACCTCAATTCATCTCTTATTATTTCATCATTAGAGGGGTGTGTCCTTGTTGGTACTAGGAAGATACCATTACATTTTGTCATGTAGCCAGTACAGTATACCTTAATTGAGTTTAACATGACTGTTTGGCTCACTCTTAATCTTTTAGCTGAGTGAGAGTTCATTATGGCTGGCCAGGTCAGCCCTTGATCCTTTTATCTTTTTAAGATCTTAACAAAGGAAAGAAGATTCTGATCCAGTTTCATAGCCTGGGGAAGAAACTAGTTATAGCTTTAACTTAGAAACATACTCACCTTGGAGGGAGAGTGGGCTAATGGGAAAACTATTTTTTAAAAAAATCAAAATTCAATAAATATTATCTATAGTGATAAACAGAGTAGAGGAGACCATTAATCTAAAGGATATGGAGAAGGCAAAATGTATAGGACTCAATAACAGATTAAATATGGAAGTCGAAAAAAGAATAAAAAATTAAATATGATGTTTTTTATTAGCCTGTGAAATTGGGAGGGTGATGGTCTACTTTGTAGTTAGAAAAGTTAGGAAGAGAGGGAAAACTGGGTTTTAGGAAAAAATAATGAGTCTAATTTTGTACCATAACATTTAAAATATTTAAAGTATCTTCAGATATCAAATAAAACTCTGAGATATTAGATTAGCAATATGGAAAAAAATCAAGTTAGATAAATATATGTGAGAATCATTTTCATAAGCATGGCAAATGAATCCATGATAATCAATGAGATCACCAGATAAATGTAGAGAAGAGTATAAATATACTTCTCTTCCTGTAGGATAGATGGTGTTTTCTCAGAGGAATATTTCTGTGACTTTATTCTTGTTGGGGTATCAGGATTATTTTAATTTTTTTCTAACCTGCTTGTTTTTATAGAAAGACAAGAATTTTGGGGTAGCTAGGTAGCTCAGTGGATAAAGAGTATAGTCTAGTGACAAGAAAATTCCTAGCCTAATTTGGTCTCAGACACTTTCTAGCCATGTGACCCCAGAAAAATAACTTAATCTCAATTGTTTAGATTTTACCATTGTGTTGATTAAAATAGGAATTGCCCCTTAGATTTTAATAAAATTTATTAGTATTATTTGGATAGGTAGAAGATGAGAGAAAGAGAAAGATGGCCCTAATCTCACTTTTCCAGGTGACTTCTCCAACAGACCCTGACAAGGAAGTTTGTAGGTAGAGCTCCAGAGACAGAGAGAAAGCAAGAACTTCCTGCTTAGCCCTTTTATGGCCTCCTGACTCCTTTTCTCCTGTCCTAGCCTCTGGGTCAAGTTGAAGCTGACACCAGTTATGCAGGTAGTTGACAGAAGATGATGTCACCTTATGACTCCAGGAGTGGGGAAGGGTAAATTTCCTTTGCTCACTATTCTTCTACCTTGCAACCAATATGTAGTATTGATTCTAAGACAAGATTTTTTTAAGGCAAAAATTTCCATGAAAATTTCCTGATTTTTGAGTAGGAATTGATAATGCAAATGGTAATTAATCACAAAGTAATGTTAAATTGCATTCAAGTCACTCTGTTTGCTGTATTATGGGAGGTAATAATAGAGAAAAACTAATCAATACAACAACCTCCAAAACAAGTAGCAATTATATTTTGAGCCAAATTTTAATCCAAAGCACTTTTCATAAGATTTTTTTAGATACATGGTGAGAAGGTCTCATAGTGAGATTTTATCAAATGCTAAAGGATTATGAAGACTGAAAAACTGTGGTTTGTCCTCCATTTTCAAAAAGGACCAATGACAATTTGGGGTCATGTCTTGACTTGTGAATGATTTGAAATGATGCAGAGTTGCACAAAGTTATTAGTTTCATCTTCTCTTCCAATGCCATCAAAGTTCAGTGGCAAGAAAAAAGTCAGGATGACTGATGATGGTCCAGAATGCAGTGGATGACCTTAGAGTCTTTGATGGCTGACCAAGCTCTACGTGCTTCATATAGTGTTTTTCAGCTTTCTTTATGATTATTATAATGAATTGATCTATCTGCCCATTCTACAGATGAAAGTCTTTACATTTTTGGAATAGATATCCCTCCAATTCACAGACAGCCTTGTGGCCTAAACATTGTTTAGCCCATCTGCTAGGATTGTTTGTTCAATAGGGTTTAGCCACTATGTATGCTAAAGTTTTTGAAGCCAACAAGTGAGAGTGGAATGACAGGTGGACACCAATGGTGTGTGAGTAGCCTTGAAAAGGACTCAGTAAGCCCTCACATCAGAGTTATTAGTCCTCATTGAACACACATACACAAGTGGTGTGCCATCTTTTCTCTTTCAGACATAGATTTCTCTTTTTGTAGATTTGCTTATTTGTTTCATGCATCTTACAAAGATTCTTCAGATGTTTGTAATAAAATCTTTCACAAAGGAAATTTCAATACAAATTAAACATTATTTTAAATATTTTTAAAACTATCAGGAAATCACAATTTAAATTCAAATCCTTTAGGTCTTAACATGTCCTATTAGAATTACTTACATTTGACATACAGAATTATCTAATCTATTGCTTTCTCAAAACTTTTCCTTTTAATTCCTTAAGGACAGTGATGGGCAAACTACGTCCTGTGAGCCAGATGTGACCCCCTGAAATTTTCTATGGCCATGTGACATTATTCCTAATCTGATGAATACAATGAGTAGGAAATAATACAATGAAACTTTTAAAGAGTTGCCTTAGAAACAGACTGACAGATGAGCATTTCCTTTCCTTTGGTTCCTTCTTTAAAAAGTTTGCCCATCACTGCTTTAGGAGGATCATACTTAGGGATCTAACCATATAGGTGAAAATAAAAGCAACAATGTCTTTTGCAAAAAAAAATTCTCCAACCCCAGTTCAATGATTACACAAATGATTAACTCCCAAGACACTAATTGTATTCCAATTAAAACAAAATCTGGATGGGGTGCAGATACTCTTAAGTAATTCCCAATTGTATAGAGAATAGTTTATCACAAATAAGTAGACTTTAGTAAATTATATTTGTTGCTAATCACATTTAAATCTCAAGAACTTCAATTACTATTTCATTCAGTTATTAGGGATATGGAATGACTACACATTAGACAAAAATGATTTGCATTTTGCCCATACCTCCTATTGATCATTTGTGCTGATTATAGAAATTTAATAGAAAAGGAAGAAAACAGAAAAAGGATTATAACATCAACCATGGTTCTTTTAAGCATAAGCTTTAAAGGCACAGAGTGACAACACAGTTTAAATTCACCTAAGCATCAGAGTTATTAATTAATCATGCAGTAACCATTATACTTCACAGTCAGACTCAGAAATAATCAGTTGGGAAATGTTTCTATTCAAATGTCAGAAGAATCCCATTTGAGATGTGCTGAGATTGTTTTTTCAACTTTTTTAAGAACCTGCACCTGTAACAGTTTAGATCACACTCCTGAGTAACACTGGTTTTTCTCTTATGGTGAATTACCACAATGTTCTTACCGTACTTGAATTCAAAACTCAAAATAATATCAGTTGCAATCCCCAAAGTTTTTACCTCAAATGGCAAATCTCACCAATCACAGCTGAAAAATTTATGTTCTAAGTAATCCAATTTCATGTGTCTTGAAATTCCATAATCCAAACCTCCCGGATATATTTTCTAGGTCAGTTTTTTTTTCAATAAGATATTTCATGGTTTTCTCTATTGTTTTTTTTTTATTCCTTTGATTCTGCTTTATTGTTTCTTGATTTCTCATGAAATCATTAGTTTCTAGATGGTCAATTCTGATTTTTAAGACATGATTTTCCTCTGTCAGTTTTTGGTTCTCCTTTTTCTGTTGGTCCATTTCTTCTTGCATCAGCTTCATTTCTCCTTGCATCACTTTTGTTTCTCTTCTTGCATCACTTTTGTTTCTCTTCTCCACTTTTCCTCTGCTTCTCATAATTGTTTTTTGATGTCTATTTTGAGCTCTTCCAGAATCTGTGTCCAGTCCACATTTTTCTTCTGGACTTTGTTTGTGTTTCCTTTGCTTTCATTGTCCACTTTGGTGCCTATACCTTGCTCTTTGTCTCCATAAAAATAATTTAAAGTTAAATGCTTTTTAGTTTGCTCATTTTTCCTATCTAAAGTAGGCTTTGTTTTCTTGGAAGTTGGAGTGCCTTCTTAACTTCAGTCCTTTCTTAATTAAAAATTTTAGCTTATTTTCTGGATTTTTACCAGTTTCAGTTTTTGGAGACTGATGTCATGGTCTGAGGGCTGAAAGCTCTAGAACCCCCTCCCTCTGCTGATTCAATTGATCCTTGGGATGCTGATGGCTTAAAGACTTTTCTCAGAATTGGGCATAAGCTTTTGATGTCACTCTGAATTTGATCAGGTCAGGGGCTGATCAAATTCTAGACCCAGGCTTAGGCTCAATTTTTTTATCTTAATGTATACTTGATCCAATCAGTCACACCTTTGGTTGTCCATTCCTGGAGCTGCCTTTAGTTTTGGGCAACAATATGGGGGGGCCACCCCTGTAAACTCTATCCTCATCCCAATGTATGAATTATGTCCTCATCCAAAAACCCAGACTAGGATCCTTGGCTTTGATTTGGACCCACAAGGCCCAGACTGTTCCAAGCTGTGACTCTGGACTTCTCTACAAGTTTGAAATTTCAAGGGGTGTGGGCAGCATCTCAGGATATGAATGTTAGCTTGGACTTAAGTTCTGAACCTGTGACAGCAGATGTGGGGTGGAGGTGTGTGGCTTGCTCTTGGCTCACTCTTCCCTCCTTGCTATAGTCTCTTACTGACTCTCCTCTCCTCTAACGCCAGTGCTTTTAATGTTGTCTGCCTACCTTTTGGATTTTTATTTTCTTGAAAGTATTTCCATTCTGTCTCCTTATTGGTTCTTTCACTCCTGTATTCATTTACTCTTGATATTTCAATCTTGGTCAGAGAGGATTCTTCTGGTGACATGGAGCAATTCTGGTTCTCTCTGCCATCTTGGCTCCATCCCTGGAAATGCCTATGTTTTTCTCATTGTTTTCATTGTGCTTAATGAAATTATTAATTATTTATATGATTTGTTCCTTGACGCACTCAAGTTTTAGAACTAAGTTATTGAGTTTCCAATCATTTTTTTAATATTTGCTTTAAAGGTCATTTGTTGAATTAATGTATTTCTCTATGGACAATAAAATTGTTGAATATATTTGTGCTTCCTCATTTGCACTAATATATGGTTAATTTTATAAAATTTATATGTACATTATACATGATTATAAAAGAATAAATATACCCATTTTTATTACCACTCAATGTGTTATAATTATATCACAGTCTCTTTCTTTAGGTCCTGGATTACCAAATGGCCATGGCACATGGTTGAGTCAGAGAAATTAATGCCAGAAAGAGTGGACTTGCCTTCAGGATGGTAGATAAGCAAGAAGATCAAGAGTTCCCACTTGCCCCAGCTCTTTAAAAGTCAATAAATTAAGCTCTAGTTGACTTTCTGATTGGGTAGTCTGCATCACATGATGTGACATGCAGGCAGATAACCAGGCCATGCTGTGCCAATTGCTGTATTAAGGGCTTCTGCTCACCCATTCAGGACATTAGGGCTTTAATTTATCATGTAGTCTTCCCCTCACATGGCTAGATATTCTTTCTTAATGTACAATTGCCAAATAATGGACTATATTTTTTATATTTCTTCATATTAATTTCATGCAATTTTTTTCAGAGTTCTATCATATCTAATTTTTAAAAATATTCAAAGGAAGAGAGCTGTGTGCTTGGAGCTCAGATGGTCAAGTAAGGTATCCTTAGCTCACCCAAACTCTCCAAACACACAAAAATTGAAAATAAAGTGCCTCAAAACAAATGAAAACAGGAAGCACACATCTCAATGGGGCAAATGAGAAGAGTAATGCAGTGATTGCTGCCTTGGGGGGGAGGTTGCAGAGTGTACACCATGGGTGGAAGCTTCCAGAACTCACATTGACACAGCTTTACTTGTTTCTAAGCAATAATACAATTAGCTGGCAGAGTGAAAAAGCATTTTAAAGATAGTTTTACTTGTGCAAAAAGGAATTCTTTATTACTTTTTTAAATTAAATTAAATTAAGCTAATTTAATTTAATTTAAAAAAGTAATTTAAAAAAGTAAATTAAATTAGTTTAATTTAAGTTAAAGGGGGACCTGGAAGTCTTCTTACCATAGAGATATGTAGGGATTATAGTGACAGAAAGGAGAAATCATTGAGACAGGAAGGAGGAACCATAGAGACAGGAAGTGAGGTAGGAAGCGGGTATAAAAGGGGTGAGCTTCAATTGGCAGGTTGTCAGTTACTAACAATTAGGGCTGGTAGTTGCTGGCAGGTTGGCTGCTGGGAGTGTGTTGGGTTGGTGGTTGATGTTTAGTTGTTCAAATATAAAAGGCAGGCCTGAGCTTACTGAGAGAACTTTTTGGCTTTAGCTTTTAGAGGGCTTTTTAGCTTCGAGGTTCTTGTCTTTGGTTTGGGCTGTTAGGTTTTTTTCTTTTCTTAAACTTTTTGAAAGGTGACTGGTCTTCATTGACAGACCTAAGTGGAGTTGGATTAAACACTCATTGGATTGGTTTTGATTGGGCTAGATTGGGTTGGAACTTTGTGGGTTAGTTGTTATTAGCAGTAGTTATAGGCAGTTATAGGTAGATATAGGCAGTTTTAGATAGTAATTACAGGCAGCTATAGGTAGTTATAGGATAACTACTATAGACTTCAGGAAATTTTCATTATCTACCTCTTTTCTATATTTCTCTCCTTAACTATAACCATTTTTTCTATATTCTTTTACTATCTCTATTTTAATTAAACCAAATTGTTAAGCTTCTAGAAGTTTTCTTTTCTCTGGCTTAAAGCAATAATTTTAATTTACAACTCTACTGTATTCTCATTAAACTTAAATTATTAAAAGCTGCTCTCTTATTTTGTCAAAACTCCTAATTTAACTCTTATACCTGCTTCTGAGTTAAAGAAAAGTTAGAGAGCCAAATACCTGGCCTACATGCTTCTACATGGCCTGAACATTCTACACCAGAAGAATGTAAATAACCCAACACAGGAGACCACAGGGAGACTAAAAACTAAGGGAGCAGAAATGAACTGAAAAAAAGACTTTAAATATTTAAAACCTTTTAAAAAATGATAGATTCAACAGCTTGTACACTAGAAAGGACCAAAAAAAAAATAAATAAAACCAAACACTCAAGAAAATAACTCTCTAAAGACTAGAATGGACTAAATGGAAAAGGAAACAGAAAAGCCAAAGAAGGGGGAAAATTCTGAAAATTAGAATTGAGTAAATGGAAACTAATGATTCCATATAACATCAAGAAACAATGAGATAAAATCAAAAGAATAAAAAAATAAAATCTCTGATACTTCACTGGAAAAAAATAATTTGAAAAATAGATATAGAAGAGTCAACTTAAAAGACATCAGAATACCTGAAAGCAATGATCCAAGAAAATAGAACTGGAAATAAATCACCAATCATCTCCCAAAAGAGAGTATAATATAATATAACCAACTACTACTATAACAAAATATATAACTATATATATATATATATATATATATATATATATATATATATAATGAAATAGAAGACTTCTAGATTTTCCTGCCAAAAAAATTATTCAAGGCTTTCATTTAAGGAAGGATATTTTAGTTACATTTATTTAGGTCTAAAAGAGATAAATTGAAGTCCCAACTATTATAATTTGACTATGATTCCTTCATAACTCAGTTAATATTTACCTTGAGAATTTATATGCTAAGAATTTGGTATGCAATGTTTCATATCAATATAATACCTATATAAACTTTCAGAAAAAATATACTTTCCTTATTTATCTCTCTTAGCTTTTTCTGAGATCATGATAACTTTCCCATATTTTAAAAAATCAATTAAATATTAATTGATCCTTTTTCCTTGACATTTTAACAGTACCATTTTTTCAAGTGTTTTATTAAAAAAAAAAAACGGTCCCTGATTAAGATGGCATCAGAGTAAAAAGCAGCTGCTTAACCTCTCCTAACTGAAACATACAGGACTCCTCAAGAAGACATAAAAACAAATCCAGAGGAACAATGAGACCCCACAACAGGGCACAACATTGGAGGTACATGGAATCAGGGCATTTCCATGCTATAAAGGGGTGAAACAGCTCTCACTGAAATGTGAGCTGAGCAACCCCCACCCCCATCCCATACCACCTGCAGTGTCAAAGCAAGCGTACAAGAGTTAGAGCAAGTTTGGGGCATGGATTAAGTCCTTGGCAGCTACCTGGGGTCACCAGGGCCTGCTCCTGAGAGCAGCAAGACTTAAGACCACATGAGGCTAAAGAACGCACAGGGACTTTGAACTCAGACCCTGAGTGCAGGCATGGGTACAGGCACAGACCCAAGCCCAGACATGAATCCTGAGCGCAGGAGAGGACCTTGAGTGGGGACCCAGTGCAAAAGGGGTTCACAACTGTGGAAGCAACACCCTGAGACTGCTAAAGGAGCCTCGGGCAGAGGAACAAGTAAGGGGACAACCAGGAGGCTTGACACTGAGAACAATTGAGACCTCAGGAACCTAAAGAGTGCAGACAGACCCTGAGTGTGAGGATAACCCTGAGAGGGTGCAGGGCTAACAATGGCAAGCCAGAGACAAGAACCCCAAAAGAGAAAGATCATCAAAAAGAAATCTGTAACACTCGACAGCTTTTAGACAGATAAAATCCAGACAAAAGAGCAAATAGCAGAGGAGAACAAACAAGTAATCATATCCAAACCTTCCCAAAATAATGAAAACTTGCCACAAGCTATTGAAGAGTTCAAATCTGAGATGATGAGAAAGATGGAAGAGATTTGGCGAGAGAAGTGGGAAATAGTTCAAAAGGAAATAAACAGGTTAGAAGACAGAAACTCCCAAATGGAGAAAGATGCCCCAAAATCAAACGAAATGGTAAGCAAATTGGAAGCCAAAATCTGGCAAGAAAATAACAGTTTAAAAAGCAGAACTTTGCAATTGGAAAGTGAGGCTCAGAAGTCAAATGAACTGATAAGCAAATTGAACACCAGAAATGACTAGATTGAAAAGGAAAGCCAAAAGATTATAGCCAAAAACCAGTCCCTAAAGACAAGAATTGAGCAAATAGAAGCTAATGATCTCTCAAGACAGCAAGAACAAATAAAAAAGTCAAAAGATTGATAAAATAGAAGGAAACATGAAATATCTTAATGAGAAAGTGACAGATCAAGAAAATAGGTCTAGAAGAGACAATCTGAGAATCATTGGTCTTCCTGAAAAAGCAGAAATTAATAGAAATTTGGACTCCATACTAAAAGAAATTATTCAGCAAAATTGCCCTGAAGTTATACAACAAGAGGGCAATATAGGCATTGAAAGGTTCCATGGATCACCCTCTACACTAGACCCAGAAAATACAACCCCCCAGAATATAATAGCCAAATTCAAGAGCTTCCAAGTAAAAGGAAAAATTTTTACAAGAAGCCAGAAAGAGACAATTCAGATATCTAGGAGCACCAATCAGGATCACACAGGATCTGGTAGCCTCCACACAAAAAGACTGCAAGGCTTGGCATATGATATTCAGAAAGGCGATAGAATTGGGTCTACAACCAAGGATCACCTACCCATCAAAACTAACGATATACTTCCAAGGGAAAGTTTGGGCATTTAACAAAATAGAAAATTTCCAAGTATTTGCACAGAAAAGACCAGAACTAAATGGAAAGTTTGATATCCAAGCACAAAAATCAAGAGAAACATGAAAAGGTAAATAAGAAACATATGGGAAAGAAAAAAAACTCATATTTTTTAAATTTTCCTCTTTAAGGGCTTCAATATGATCTAATTATTGATATTGCTATGTGGAGAAACTTTATGTATAATTCTCTTTAAGGAACTCTATACACTATTATAGTATTCACTATTATAGTAATTAGAAGAATAATTCATAGGGAGAGTTTGGAAAACTAAATGGTCTAAGATGATATGGGGGTGGGAAAGAGGGAGGTGAATTGTAGAGGACACCAGGAGAAACTTGAATGATTAAGGAAAATAGAATATTCTATTACATATAAAGAGGGCACGGGAAGGGAAAGGGATGAATAATATTATAAGAAGGAGAGGCAGAGAGCATTAAGAGGTAATAGTTAAACCTTACTCTCAGTGTAATTAACCCTGAGAGGGAAGAGTAGCTTTATCCATTGGGATATAAAACTCTATCCAACCCTAATGAGAAAGTCAGAAAGGAAAATCAAAGGGGAGCAGGGGAGTGAGGAGGTCATAAAAGAGAGGGGAGAAGAAGGTGGGAGGGAATTCATTAAGACTTAAAAATAAATAGAGAGGAATAATAAGGGAGGGGTAGAAAGGGAAGTAAATCAAGGGAGGGGACACGGGTTACTGGCATAAAGCAAACCACTGGTTTAAAAGGAAATAGTGTAAGAAGAAGAGGTAGAACTAGGAGAGGATACCAAAATGTTGGGGAACACACTACTGATAATTATAACTCTGAATGTGAATGGGATGAACTCGCCCATAAAAAGGAAGCAAATAGCAGAGTGGATTAGAAACCAAAATCCTACCATATGTTGTCTACAAGAAACACATGTGAGGTGGGTGGACCTACACAGGGTTAAGGTAAAGGGCTTGATCAAAATCCTTTGGGCATCAAGTGAGAAAAAGAAGGCAGAAGTGGCAATTATGATTTCTGACAAAGCCAAAGTAAAAATAGATATGATTAAAAAAGACAGGGACGGTCATTAAAAACTAGAAAATGAGGGTATTCCCTTCAATTGGGGAATGGCTGAACAAATTGTGGTATATGATGGTGATGGAATACTATTGTGCTCAAAGGAATAATAAACTGGAGGAATTCCATGTGAACTGGAAAGACCTCCAGGAATTGATGCAGAGTGAAAGGAGGAGAGCCAGAAGCACATTGTACACAGAGACCAATATACTGTGGTAAAATAGAATGTAATGGACTTCTGTACTAGCAGCAATGCAATGACCCAGGACAATTTGGAGGGATTTATGGAAAAGAATGCTACCCACATTCAGAGGAAGAACTACAGGAGTGGAAACAGAAGAAAAACAACTGCTTGAACACATGGGTTGATGCGGACATGATTGGGGATGTAGACTCGAAACTACCACACCAATGCAACTATCAACAATTTGGAAATAGGTCTTGATCAATGACACATGTTAAAACCAATGGAAATACACATCAGCCATGGGGGGAGGGGAAAGTGGGTGGGTGAAGGGGAAAGTAAGATCATGAATTATGTAACCATGTTAACTTTTCAAAAAATAAATATTAATAAATGTTTAAAAAATTACTGAATTCTCTTTTCTAATCCATTCTACTATTCCATTCTTTTAAGGGTGAGTTCATACCATTCCTACGTGCATTGATGATTGTTAATTTTGCATTTCTCTCCATCAGAAATATCCCTATCCTTAAAAGTTTGTTTTGCTTTTGTTCAGTCTCTTCCTTAATCCATCTTCATTCTCCCTCCATCTTTCCTTTCCTTATTTCCATGCAGTTTCTATGTTGAATCCTTTGCCTAATTTTCCTAATTCAAATCAATGAGGTTTACAGATTACTCATTCCTTCCACTTTTCCTCCTTGTTGCATAAATTCCATTAATATAATCAAATTGTAGAGATTCTTTTCTTCATTTTTATTTTATTTCTCCCCTCAAAAGTATTTCTTTTATCCTCCCTTCCCATTCTTTTAAAAAAGATTATCAACATATAATAGAATTACTTCTAGAATTAATTTTTTAATTGCCTTCTTTCTATGACCAGTGATGATGATACTTTTCTGAGAAGATAATCTAACATTTCCAAATATAAGAATGTAAATAATTCACTTTATGTTTCTTTTTTGATAATATTTACCTTTTATTCTTAATTTGCATATCAAAGTTTTATGCATCTTTGTTTGATCTCATCAAAAATTCTGGTTAGTCCTCTACTTCAGTAAAATCCATTTCCTTCTTTATAAGCAGGATTAGTTTTACTGGGTTAATTATTTTTGGCTATAACCTTAGATATTTTGTAATATGGAATGGCATTTTCCAACATTTCCCCTCCTTTGAGGTCATTGTTGCCAAATCTTATGTGATTCTGATTATACCTACTTTAATACTTCTTTTTTGAGGCTACTTACAGCGATTTTGTTTCTGTGACTTTGTAAGAATTCCCATTAGTTATTGTATTTTGGAGAGTTTTCATTTTTTGGTTTAATTTTGGAGGAGACTGGTGAACTTTTTTTATTTCTACTTTTTAATTTGTTACACTATATATTTTTCTTAAAGATATTTATTTTCCTACTTACATATAATAACAATTTTCAATAGACATTTTCTACAATCATAATATCCAAATTTATGATTTCTTGAAATAGAAAGTTTGTTGTTTTATTTTTTTTCTTTTTGTCATAGTGTAGAGATCCTTACAACTGTGGTTTCTTAGTCATTTTTCAGTTGTCTGATTTTTTCATGACCTCTTTTGAGATTTCCTTATCAAAAATGAAAGCATGGTTTGTCATTTTCTTCTCTACCTCATTATACATATGAGGAAAATGAGGCAAATAGGGGCTAATTGAGTTGCCCAGGTTGACACAGTTATTCGATATCTGAGGCCAGATTTGAACTTAGGAAGAGCAATCTTTTTGACTCTAGGTTCTGCACTGTATCCACAGTGCATCTTGGATGCCATCAATTCTTAATTTCTCTCTTAAATCAGTTTTATACATCAGTTGTTTTTGTTATGAGACAGCTAAAATTTCTAATTTTTAGTATTTTAACTCACTTAATATTTTTTTATATCTTATGGAGTTCTTAGCAATTTTTATTCTAATTTTCAGTAAGTTATTTTCTTGAATGAGATTTTATCTCTCTTATTTCAAGTTGTCAATTCAAGTTTCATATTTTTCTTCTGTTACTCTCATTTTTCTCCAATTTTTAATGCACTAATCTCATTTGATTTCAACATCTTGAAACTCTTAAAAAGTCTCTTGTTTTATCTATGGCATGAATTCTGGATATATTTGTTCTCTATTACCTTGAGTCCTTGCTCATAGATGCTTTGGAGTCATTCTTTTCTTCGGGGTATATGCCTTGTGTTTTGCTATTACTATCAAAGCTCTGTAAAGTGGTGTTATTTTTTGCTTATTTGTTCTCTCATTCTTTCAGCCTACTTTTTGACTTAGACCTCACATCTTGGCTCTGTTAACTTTGGGGAAGAATATTTTGTTTCAGTTTTTGCCTTTTTAGGTTTTTTGATACTTTCTTAATTTGTCGCATGTTGATTTCCACTGCCCCCTCACCCCCTTAAATATAGGGACATCTTAGTATGAAGACCTGAAAGCTTTAGGTGTTCCTAGAGTGAATGTGATCTTGAATAAAGTCTCCTCGGGGTCTTCCCATTCAGAACTATCCAAATATCTGTGTGAGTTTTGAGTCTTAAACTATGCTTGTATGCTTGTACCTAATGGAAAATCCCTGTATAATTGTCCCTGGGCAGGAGTCTGTATAGACTCCTCTTAGAATCATCCACTTTTACCCTACTGGGAAATTCATACCCCTTTGATATGTTATTCCAGTTTGTTTATTCCACTATAGACTTTAGCCTGGGCTAGTTAATAGAAATGAATCTATTTTGCTGTGGGATCAGAGTCATACTACTGCATGCTCTATCTTCTATACATAGCCAATATCCATGAAGGACTATTCCTATGCACTACATCTAGGTGTACTTCCCTTTCTTAATCTGTCCTAGATCTTTTAACCAGAACTGTATTGTGAGCTGCAGAACTACCAAAAAATATCTGTTCCTAGAGGCTGCTCTAGTTTAAGAAACTCTTACTATCTCTTCCTACTCTGGTGCACTGCCTTGGCCCCCTTAGTCCCTGAATGTTAGTATTTACTGCATAGTGTGTTCCTTGTCAGACCAGATTTCTAGTATATATAGACATTTTTGTTTATCTCCTTATGCCTAAATTTACTTGGGGGGAAATATTACATGGGTATTCCTTCCACATTTTGACTTTCCCCATTGTGATTTCAATATATTTTTAGTTGATATAGAAATTAAATGGAAATTTTGGGGAAATTTTGGAAGCTGCAAATGGCACATGAAGACCAGCAGATGACAAATAAAAAAGTTTAGAAGTTTAGAAATTCAGAAATGCATATATGTATAATATTATATAACATCAATATATTTTATCTTTTAATATCATAAAAATAAATAATACACTTTAAAGTTTGAGACTTCTATTCTGGTATGAAGGGAGGACTAAAACCTTCATACATTCTAAAGATGGGGAATATCATGTTGTTTCTCTAACTCCTGAATTATGGTAGGGATACTAATATATGTTTTTCTTGTATTTCTTGACCAAGATTCTGCCTGATACATTTTCTTGATCTTAGTGGGAGAGTTATGATATGCTTTTTTCCTGCTATTTTGCCATTTTGACTCTTCTCTCCTATCCTTTGGATTTTCAAGACATGGGAAGGGTTTTCAGTAGAGTTGAATTCTCGACATCTTGTGGGACTGCTTGTGTAACTCTATTGCCAAAGAATTGTAGGCAGAGGAAAATGACAAATGAGGAGTCATTGGTGAGTGAACAATCAACTTTCTCTACATATGGTTCATTAGATTATTACCTTATCATAGTTTTGGTCTCCAGAAAAAAGGAAACAGAGGGAATTGTTTTATTTCACATGAAGTTGTTATATTCAGAAAAAAAATTTCTTGCTCTCCATCTTCACGGTCAAGTTATAGTGGTTTCCAAAATAGATATTGAATAATTGTGTGCTAATTGATAGTGGTGACTATGTTTCCCCGTACCTCTAAGGCAGATGCTGTTAAATTGACATGGGAAAAGGCAAAAGCAGAAGAATATCCCCAACTATTTTTAAGTCCCTTAGAGAATTAAATTAGTGGTTTTTCTTAAACTCATTTAACTAGTATATTTGAGATAAAAGGAAATGATGAATCATATATTCCTCCTCATTTTCTGATGTAACAAATTGAGGTGTAGTGGGTTTAATTATTTTTTCCAGTCACATATTTGGGAAAGATTTGAAAAGAGAAAAAGATCAAACTGAGAATACTATGATGAAAAATTTCTATTTCTCAGTAAAGATGTTCAAAGCTCTAGATTTCAAATTCAGTAAACATTGTCACAAATGATTTGTGTTTATAATTTTTTTGTTTTTCTTTTCATTTTATTCATTAATGTTAGAGTGTTTATTGTAGGGATAGTGGAACTTTGCAGGAAAATACTTGATATATAAGAAAAAAGAAACAAAGAAACCTTAAAATTAAAAAAAAAAGTAAAAAAAAAACATTTTAAAATAGAAAATATATTAGAGGTCATGTAGTATAAGCCCTTCATTTTAAAGAGGGAAAATAAATGAAAAAGAAAAAAGATCAGAAAAGTTGAGTAAATTTTCCAAGGTCCAAATGGAACCAGAATTCAAGCTTTCTTCTTCTGAGTTCTCATCCCAGGCTTTTTCAAGTACTGTACTATATATTATTTCTCACTGAGTTTATAGAAAATGTATCACAAACTCTAAAGAGTTAGAAAGATGGATATAAGTACTGTTATTATACTTTGTAGTCAATATTTATGTCATTATTGTTATTTCACTTTAAATTTTGCTTCAGCATTTCATTTGTTTGAAAATAGCATCTTCATGTACCATTTATTCTGCCCAAATATCTACTTGTTTCAATTCTGACAATGGGGACGGTCTCTTGAAGTGAGTTTCTAGATTGATTCTTAATGGTTTTAATAACCCTGAGGAAAGAATTGCTTTCAACATAGGTTTTCAGGATAAATAGTGGATGGTACTAATGGGAGAGTTATACATTTCATAAAAGCCCCGTTGATTAGTACTTTCAGATTACCAGGGCTAGAGCATAACCAAAGAGGTTTTTTTCCTTGTATACTTTTTCTAAAGGACATGGATACAAAAATATATTCTGCTCTAAATCGTGTTTGGCCATATGAAGCAGGAAAGACACATGATAGCTCTCATCCTCAATGCTACAGAGAAAGTATTAAGGTGAAAAATTAATTTTAATCATTGCCCTTTACTATTGCATAATCCTGTTTTTTTCCTAATTTTTATATCAGAAAAGTAGCTTTTAGTTATATATAAATTAGAAGAATAGAAAATGTAATCCTGAATGGACATCTTCTTTGGGATTTCCTGTAAGTTCCCCTTAGAGAATAGGAAAAAAGTGATGCTGGATTCCCTCTGATGACTTGTTTCAGTGCCTGGGAGGTATAATTGAGAATAGATTCTCCACAGACTTATTCACAAGAGTCCTGGAAATAGATGTCATATTTCCTACATCATTCCCAAACATAGATCCAGACAAAGTATAATGGTTTGTTATTTTTCATCTTCTGCCTATTCAGAGCTACATTATAAAATGAAGAGAAAGTTTTTCTCCTGCATCATTCTTTGAGAATTATTATATTTTTATGTTTCATTTCTCAGGATTTCACCTTTCATTTAAAATTTTTATTTTCCAATTTTCTATTTGTGTTGATTTTGTTACTTATTTTTATTTTACATTTTTACAAAACATGGAAATACTTTTTTACCAGGCTCATTATTCTTAGAATCTCAGTTGTAAGAAATGAATTACACCTAAGCACAGATATTCTGGTAAGTAGTTAAATATAAATATTGCTTCCCATTCCCATATTAGTACTGATGGAGTAGATAGAAGAACCCCCACTGGTCTCCCCACAATTTAAGTCAATTCTATGATAGAAAATAGCCTTTCACAGGTTGTAGACGGAGACTGAGAATGCCCCTCATCTATTTAATCATCAATCTAGTCATCAGGGATTTCCTCAACACTCCCCTCTCATATTAATTCCAAAAATTCAAAGATTAAAGTGACAGTGAAAATTTCCTACATGTCACAAAATTATTACTTAATTTCCACTCAAAAATGAAAGTAAAAAATATAGAAAGTAGGAATGAGGACAAAATGAGAAGAACAGATAGTTAAGGAGGAGAAAAGAATAAAGGAAAAATAGGAAGATAGAGATAATGGAGAGGGGAAAAGGCTTGAGAGAAGAGAGTATAAAATAGAAAGAAGAGGAAAAAGGAGATATTAGAGATGTATATTTTGGATGAATCAATTTCTTTGCAATTAGAAAGACAAGTATCAGGAAGTAATATGACATAGAGAGGCAATTCTCTGGGAAAGGGAGTTTGATAAAATTTCACTACAATCTCATCATTAGTAATGAAATATATATCGTTAATACCTTGGAACCACCCCCATGCCTTCTCTAACAATTTAAGTGCTCCTCAATCACTCTTCCTAATTGCTAAAGTTCCCAGGGAACTAAATGCTGGTAGAATAAAATCTTTGTTTCATTTTGTGCTTAATAAATAGCATCTATGTGTGAATAGCTAACTGTATTACTTTTATAAATAGTATTTATATGTTTAAAAGAAATGTTAGGACTGGAAAAAAGGACCCCATCCTTTGGATTAAGCTTTGATGGTGACAAGTTAGACTGGTGAAGGATGGTTGTAGGAAACTATTTTTAGGAAATACATTTTCATCATCTGAAAAATAGAGATATTATTAAGATATACCTCACAAAATTATTCTGAGGATCAAAAGAGGTAATATTTGTAAAGAGCTTAGTATAATGTCTGGCACATAGCAGGAACTATATAACTTCTATAACTACATAACTTCTAGATATGATTAAGGTTATTATGTAAATAATCAATATTTATTATATAGAGAATATGCAATATGCCAGAGATGATACTGAGAATAATCACAATGCATTAGAATAGATCTCAGTTGGAATAAAGAGTTCATAAGCAATAATAATAATAATTCAAGAAAGGAAGAAGTTATAAAATCCAGTGGGATAGAAATACAAAAATTCATAAGTAAGATAATTCTAAGGCAACAAAAATTTGACCTCATGAGACTCATTGAGAATTGAATGAAAAATGTAAAATTTGAAATCTTTCTTGAAGGGTAATCTTTATTTAAAACAATAACTTGCATAAAATTTATTCTACGTTAGCAGTGGGCACTGGAAAGATAGATAGATAGATAGATAGATAGATAGATAGATAGATAGAGAGAGAGATAGAGAGATAGAGAGATAGATAGATAGGGAGATAGAAAAATAGTTACTGATATATATTTATGTGAGAAGATGTTTAGAATGTTTGAGGGACAATACTGTGGAGAAAATCTGGATGAAAATGTGGATGTAGAAAGAGAGCTTCTATTATCATCCCAGTATACCTCAGAAAGTTTGAATGAAATAACAAAATAGAAAAGTAATTTGTGGAAAGAGGGAAGTAAACCTTTTTAAGTACTCATTATTTGCTGGAAACTCTGCTTATTTCTTTACAAATGTTAACTCATTTGATTTTAAAAATAACCTTTAGGGATAGGTGCTCTTATTATCATTACTTCACATTTGAAGACACATAAGACAGTTGTATCTTGCCCGGTGTTACACAGGTAATAACTCTCTGAGGCCAAATCTTATCGCTGTTCTTCCTGATTTGATTACAACTCTCTATTCACTATGCTACCCAAATGTCTCCAGGTGGCTCACATTACCCACCTAAAAAGTAAGGATTGGTGTAATATTAATAAAGAGATTCAGTTATATAGAAGTCACCTGGGTGTCACTGAAAAAAGATAGAGTATATAATTCCTTCTTGACTGGACTTGATGGCAATATTATATTTTAAAATCTTAAGAAATTGACAAAGGAAAATTGTCTTCTGAATTTGATTTTCACTATTAAAATAACATTGGCATATGAGAGGAAATTGCCCTTATTACTTCAAGGGTTCAAGTTCAGTATCTAATACTAATTGTTTAATGAGAGAACAGTTAATACCCCTCTCCCCAAGAAGCTGACAATTCTTTAAGATTAGTTTCCTATCTACTTTGATGAAAGATTTTTATTATTTAAAATTTTCCACCAAAATTAAAATATAGGTTTAAAAAAATCAGATGACTGGAATCTTATAGGATCAGCTTACTTAGGTTTGACCAAATTATCTGATTAAGAAGAAAAATCTCATCACATTCCAATGATAAATTTGGAGGTAATAATAAAATATAATAAATGGAGACCTTTTGTGAAAACCAGTCTCAGTGAGAAGTCACTAATAGTTATGTGTTATTTGAAATGACCTGTACTCTATTAACAAAGGGATACATTTTGCAATGATGTTTTATATATAATTTTATATTATAATATATTTTATTGATATTATATTTTAATTATATGTCATTACACATAAGACATTAATTTTATAATATATTTTGTTAATATTACAAGTAATATTTCTTTTAGTATCTTCAGAATGGGAGGATATATTTTGTAATGGGCATCAATTAGTTCAAGAGTGTACAGATTAGGGAGATATACATGTATAAATTCAACTAATTAAATTCACATGAGGATAGGATTAAAAGATAAATACGGTAAAGGTTTAAAGATTATCAATTCACTTCATGATAGGTCAATAATTGAATAATCATTAATAGGGCATTATTTACATGTTATGCATCAAATTATATAAGTAAAAAATTAAAACTTATCTTCAAAGAGCTTATTTATTTTACAGGAAATAAAATATACATATGTAACTGTAGAAATGTATATATTTAAATATAATTGTAAATATATACAGCTATATTTAAATACAAGATATTTTTTTAGGTCAAGATATTTATAGCTTTAGGGAAGTCAATCATGAATGGACACAAATAAAATCCTGAAGCTTAAAGGAAATTAAATTCTAAGATACATACTTGAGGAGAGAGTACGTTCTGAAAATGGTCCAAGGCTGGAAATGATAGGAGAAAAAACAAAGAAACAAAGAAACAAACAAAAAACCAATAGTGCTTTTTGAGGAAGAACAAAGAGGCCAATTTAATTGAACAATGGAATGCTTAATGAGGGATAATGTATGAAAATGGAAAGGTAAATGAAAGTTAGGTTCTGGATGTCTTTAGGGAAAAAAAGGGAATTATTGGAGTTTATATCATAGGAGTGACTTGGCCATATGTATATTTTCAGAAACTTTATGATAATGCAGAATGATTTTTCCCCAAAAGGTACACAATAGGAAAATGCAGGTTTGTTGTCATTTGAAATAATATTCTAATTAGAATTATTCTAGTAGAATGAGCTCCCTCAAGAAATTTCTTCTCCATAAAGGTCATTAATAAAATATTAGGTGGTAAATTGTCAAGTATATTAAAGGAGGAATAACTTTTTTTTCTTATAAGTTGGAGTATAAAGTCATAAAAATTTCTTCCATCTCTGACATGTTTTATTCAATGACTAAAATTCTCTCTAATAGGAAGCATGGTGACTGCAGAGCAAAATCAGAGTGATTCGGTTATCTTCATTCTCTTGGGATTCTCTGATTATCCAAAGCTCCAGGTTCCCCTCTTTCTGCTGTTCCTCATCATCTATGTAGTGACTGTGGTGGGAAACTTGGGCATGATTGTGATCATTAGGATCAACCCCAAACTGCATACTCCAATGTACTTTTTCCTCAGTCACCTGTCCTTTGTGGATTTCAGTTACTCCACTATAATTACACCCAAACTCTTAGACATCTTAGTTGCGGAAGACAGAAGCATCTCCTTTGAAGGCTGCATTGCACAGTTTTCTTTTGCTGCTACCTGTTTGGTGATGGAAACCTTCCTGCTAGCAGTGATGGCTTATGACCGCTTTGTGGCCATTTGTAACCCCCTGCTGTATACAGTTGCCATGTCCCAGAAACGTTGTGCTCTGCTGATTTCTGGGGCATATACATGGGGTATAATTTCTTCTCTTATATTCACCTACACTCTGCTTGTTTTGTCATTTTGTGGGACCAATATCATTAATAATTTTCTATGTGAATATTCTGCTATCCTTTCTGCCTCCTTCTCCGATAAGCATGTTACACAAATAATCTTATTCATCCTTGCTAATTTTAATACATTTTTCACCCTTATTATTGTGCTCACTTCTTATCTTTTTATTTTTGTGACTGTTTTGAAAATGCGTTCAGCCAGTGGGAGGCATAAAGCTTTTTCCACCTGTGCCTCCCACCTCACAGCTGTAACAATCTTCTATGGGACCATTCTTTTCCTTTATTGTGTGCCCAGTTCCAAAAACTCATGGCTTATAATCAGAATGGGCACTGTTTTTTGTACAGTTGTAATCCCTATGCTTAATCCCCTGATATATAGCCTAAGGAACAAAGATGTTAAAGAAACCATCAAGAAATTATTAGACACCAAAATATTGCATTTCTAAAATGATTATATTAACGATGTGTTCTCCTATGTGAATATGTCAAAACATTCCATTATTGAAGGAATTATTACACAGTAATCTCCTACTGGTATGTAGGTGGTTACTAAACCCATATTTATTATGATTCTGAAATTATAAGTAAGTGAAGAACAAATATTCTAACTGGGAAAAAATAAATGGGTGGGGTAATACATGCACACACATATAAACGGACTTATAATTGACTCCATGGGATAAAGACAGCTCAAGGACCTTATAGCAAACACAAGCATTTTAAATTGAGGAGTAAATTAAATATACTCATTTTTAAAGCCTGTATATTCAACGACCTTTTTGAAACTATATATCATGGGTAAGAAAAGAAAGATATAAGAGTGAGCTTTCATTGGTGAGGAATTAGATTTGGTAGTTAAGGTTGCTAAAAACAAAATTCCTGGAGAGTTATCATTGAAACTGTTGGGAGAGTTTATTATTCACCAAATACTATATCAAAGCAGTAGGCTAGTATAATTTATTACAAAACCAAGAAAGTAGAGCTTGAAATAGTGACTAGAACATGGTAAGGAATTAATTTTTTGATTGATAGTGAGACAGAGTGAAATTCTTCCTCATCTTTCTTTTGACATGAGTAAATACATTTTATAAACTAGACTCTATTTCAATTAAAGGAGTTCTATTCTTATCTTATTTCCTTTAAGCCCTTCCCAACTTTCTCCTTCCTTCTAACATCTTAACTTTTGGTTCATGAACTTGATTTATGTAGACATTGATAATTAAATAGATAGATAACTATTCCAATGTAATTTGTTTTCTTTGTAATCCTTAGAATTTTGCTTTATGAATTTACAAACATTATTCTGAGGAGTCCATATCTTTCATCAAGCTGCTAAAGCATCCCATAAAATAAAAGTCATGATCTACATATATTGATATTCTGCAATTGCTGAAATGCCAGAAAAACCCACTTTCAAAGCTAATACTAATAAATCTAGCTATGGTTTCTTAGAGGTTTAAAGATCTTCTACTACTGTTAGGAGGATGATTCTTTCTTAAAGGAACTTCTCCATTTCATGTTTTTTTTTATTAATAAAGTTTAATTTTCCTACTTATGAAGAAAATATGTTCCTTTTTAATATGATGATAGTTGCTAAGAGCATTGATTGTGTTACATACATTGTGAAGGAATTGATGTCCTGTTATTGTATTTAATATATCACAAATCTACGTTTTAGAGAAATGAAATTTTTGAAAGACATAATGAGCAAAATCCTAATATTTAATTATCCAAGAAGCAAAAAATTCAAAGTATATCCTCCTGCCCCAAAGGTTTTGTGAACACTGTACCACCATTTGGAATTTTGTCACACTGAACTCCTCCACTAGGACTTGGGCTAAAGGAGCAATTCTGCATCTTAAAATCCACTTAGTAATCTCTCTCCATACTGCTTGTAACTGTTAAAGACACCACTATCTTCCCAATTGTATAGACTCGACTTCAGTGTTACCCTAAGCTACTCACTAAGACTCATTCCATATATCCAATCTGTTCTCAAATCTGTTTTTATCCACATAACATGAAACAAAATATAAAATAACATATAAACTTATATATGTCCTCTCTTCTCTATTCACACGAACATCCTCTTTGCGATGGTCCTGATTGTCTCTCACCTTGTCTCTCTCAGAAGCTTCTTCCTTGATTCCTATTCCTCATCCCTCTACTCTCCACAATTTATTCTCTATTAACTTGGGAAATGCTCTTTCTTAAAGTCTGAATCTGACTGTTTCTCCTCTGCTTAATAAATTCTACTGGCTTCTAGTTTCTTACAGGATCAAATGTAAAATCCTCTTTTTGATATTTTAAGTCCTTTCAAGTTCTCCAGTTTTCTTATATTTGCTCCTTTTCATGTATTATGAAGTATAGTTACATTGGGCTACATGTTTCCTGTCACATATGACACTCCAACCATTGAGCTTGCATTTGTACTGAGTGGTTATTTTGCCTGGAATGTTTGTTCTCCTTATTCAATACATCAATTTTCCTTCATTATTTTCAAGTCTCAGATCAAGCCTATTTTATATGGGTAAGACTTGTGTCTCTTTTTATCCAGCCCCAAGCCTTAACCTCTGAGATTATCTTTCTTTATGCACTCTATATTTTGTGTGAACATGGTTATTTACATATTTACTCTTTCCCTAGAATGTGAGCTCCTTGAGGACAGAGACAGTACCTTTGCTCTTTTCTATATTTCGAATACTCAGCATGGTACCTAGATCATAGTGAATTCAACAAATGCTTTCTGACACTTTGACAGGTTATGTTCTGGCTATTCTGTGTAAGTTGAAATGGTCAATTGCCATTTCAATGACATGAGGATAAATTATTGAGTTAGATGGAGATTTTTATTCTGATTGTCTACTGCTTAATAAACTTTGGAACACTGCAAATTAGTATTTTTAAGGGTGATTTTGACCAGTCACAAATAGGATGAATGAAAAATAAATCCCATGGTCATTAGGGCACAGTGACAACATAGATGTTAATGCATTCGCTTAATGTCATTTCTACTGATAAAGATCATATCAGTTATAAATGCTGAAAAATATGATAGACTTAGGAATTTTGCATCAAGCATTTTATTTTCTATGTCTTTAGTAACTATGGTTGTGGTATTCCCCTGAGCAGTTGCCAGGTTGAATCTCCATGGAGATAGAGAAATATTCTATAGAAAAGACTGTTGGCACAGAGGATGATGCTGTATGTTCTGAAATACTAGACACAAGTTTCTATTAAATCAGGGTATCCATATTTGAGTCTAGAATCCTAAGACTTCCAATCCCCAGCATTTCTATTGGGAGTTTTACTATATGGTACCTCTGTGCTAGGCCATGAATATAACAGAAAAATTACACAATTGTCATTATATTGTTAATTTTGTGGTGTGAGTGGTAAAAAGGAATCATAAAACAGATTATTTCATACTTTGACCACATGCTGGAAATATTATCAAGTTATTTTCCACCTATTATTGTGATACGTGCATTCATGTTGAGATATCAAGGAAATTCTATTAAATTCTATTTTAAAAAGGGGAAATATGAGGGATAAAATTCCCTCTGATGATGTGTCTCTATGTGGCTTATGTAGAGATTCTGTAGACGTGGATCCCAACGTTCCTAGATACAAATGTATTTCATAGCATTCTCCCCAGCTTCTGAACTCAAGGATATGAACTTTTTCTAGCTTTCTAGACATTCTGAGTTTTGTTTTAAATGGATAGAATCCATTCCTTATTCTAGGTCAGTGAAAAGCAGTCCACCTTTTTATATTTATCTATATATGTTCTGATGGTGATTTCACAAAATGGGATTTTTGTAGTACAGAGCACCTGGCGATTGGAACAAAATAGGTTATTAATAAATGCTTGTTGATTAAGTCATTCTGGGGGAATTAATAACAGAAACATCCTGACATTTGCTTTGGGTATCCATGGACATATTCTCATCTTGGAGGGGCTGAGTAGGAAATATATCCCTATGTATCCTAATTCTCTAAGGAGTTCTGAATAGTAAACTTGATTGTTCCATGTAGCAATCCAGGTATACATTAATTGTGTTATTATTTTAAGAGTGCTCAAAAAAAATGACTCTTGTATTGCTTATAATTGATTTCTGTAACCTTGAGTTAAATTGAACCTAAACCTTGCCAAATTCCTAGCCCTTCCCTAAGGCTACACTCTGGAAGACTGGACAGCTATCTCCCTCTCCTTACCTTATCAATTAATATATGTATTAAACATCAGTAGATGCCTTAGGCCATATGGGCTCTTGATCCAGGTGTTAGCTCTACCTATTTTTTTAGGTTCCAGCAGTTTGTATCTCCTTATGATTACCTCATAATGTTAATGTATCAAACCACTTGGCTCTCCCCTTCCCCCTTATATGGTTGTAACTCCAATAAAAGTGGTGATATGACAGTTGAGGAGGAAGTTCTGAACCATGGAAGCTCCTGACCATCAAAGCTCCTAACCATGAAGCTCTTGACCACCAGACCTTACTCGCTGTCTGTCTACCTTATGCCAAAACTTTCTATGTCTGCATGTCTTTATTCTCGCCTTATGTTCTCTTTCCATTAGTCCTTAACCTGTAACCCATTTTCACTCAGACCTTGGTTCCCCTTTCTGAGTGTCCTACCCACTAGAAATCTTTGTGGAGCTGCTGGACAACTTCATTCCATAAGAATTAGATGGAAAGAAATTTCATTATCATGGTGTCAATTCAAACTCCTTATTTTATCGGGGAATATACTGAAGCCCATTTTGCTTCCATGTTTTGTCCGGAGTCATATGTAAAATCAATTAGAATCTAGGGGGAAAAATCAAAGTTCCAGGATCTTGATTATGAAATAAAATCCCCCTCAGTCACTAGAGTTGGGGAGGCATTGATATATAATGCAATATATATTGTCATCCATGCTGACTATCTCAGCTTATTTGGTATATATATATATATATACAATTACAAAAAAGGACTGCAAACATATATATATGTAAGTATATATATATATATATATATATGTTTGCAGTCCTTTTTTGTAATTTTCTCTTCCTTGTAACCTGTGATCCAAAGGCATTCTCCTTGCTGCTCCTGAAAAAAGATACTCCATGACCTTTTTCTATACATATTCACAGACTATCCCTTATGCTTATCTATTTCTCCCTTTTCATTTTACCTCCTAGGCTCCCAGTCTTCCTTCAAGTGCTAATTAAAACATCATCTTTTGCAAAATGACTTTCTGGATGTCCTTAGACATTAATGCATTGATAATGCTGATTATGTCCAATTTATATTCTCTATACCTTATTTGTATAGAATATACATGTTTGCCATCCATTGGATTATGAGAACCTGGAGGGCATGGATTGTCTTTTGCCTTTCTTTTTATTCCTAAAGCTTAGTATCTTCCTGACAAATAGAAGATACTAGTTTGATATGTTTTCATTGCCTGGTTTGTGTGTGTATGTATGTGTTTGCATGTGTGTGTATTTAATTAGTTACATTATAAAGGTTGATAGGAGAAACTAATTTTCCAAGGAAATAGATAA
Source organism: Gracilinanus agilis (assembly GCF_016433145.1). Classification (NCBI taxonomy): domain Eukaryota; kingdom Metazoa; phylum Chordata; class Mammalia; order Didelphimorphia; family Didelphidae; genus Gracilinanus; species Gracilinanus agilis. The sequence goes on from NC_058135.1 coordinate 275,021,555, forward strand.
TCATAAAAAGCAGCAACAATCAAATAATTAAAATGAAGAAAACAAATACAGCTACATTTGCTAATCTAGTCCAAACACTTCATTTTAGGAGTCATAAAGATGAGAGTGCCAGCCCAATGCACATAGCATGAGGCTGTTATTGTGTGTCTTGAAGCGAGGAAGAAGAGAAAGCATCAATATCTTTCCCCTATCCCTTACTCTTCTCCAAGGGGGACTAATTCATGCCAGGAGATGAAGCATAAAATTGGATCCAGAAGCCATTCTACTCCCCTAGGAGAGAGATGATAGGCTAGAATTATATGATCTGCTTGCTTAAATTTTATTGGTCTAAGGTCATGTTGATAAAAAAATGGCATGAGTGCCCCATAATGCCAAAGGGGTCTACTCCATTTCTCCTCTCTACTGAGTCTGAAGACATTTTTTGCATGTTCTGCCCCTCTGTCCAGTAGACCAATGTAAGCACTTCTTCCCTTCCCTCTCTGGGATAATGTGGAAGGCTCCCAGGTGACTCGAAGATGCAGTTTGGGCACATGATCTAACTAAAAGGTTCACCAATGCTGGTATAGGATATGTGTCCTTTATGCTTCAATCTGTTTTGATCATTACCAGGGGGAGGGAAAGAAGGGCCTCAAGCTTTATATACAGGACTTAAACCCTTTTTCACCTTTTACTTGATATAGGTAAACAGACAGACACATATATACATACATACATACATATATATGACAAATAGAAATAAACATCTAAGTAGAAGCTACCATTGATTTTTCAAAAAAGTATCACTTGGAGAAGATGACATAGTTCCCTCTAAGGCCTTAAATTGCTTCCCATGGGGGAAAAGTTAGAGATTGGGCCCCAGGGCCTACTTCTCAAGTCTTAGAGACAGATGTTAGATCCCATACTGAATTCCCAGATTCAGCTTCCTCACATACTATAATGACTTGTTTCTTTGTTTTAATCTACTCATGGGGATGAATTTTATTCTCCTTGCCCCTTATGTGAAGATCACTATTGTTTTGATCTTATCAGTCTGTATGTAATAACCTCTGCCCAAAGCTTGTCAGATACAGTTTTCTGGGGCTGTTTTATAATCATAGAAGGACTTTTTTCATGTTTCCTTTCTTACTGAATCTCTGAACTAAGAAATAAATGATATAGAGACTCGCACATTCTGGTGAGTAGATGTACTTGGCCGTTGCCTCACTTCCCATATCTTGCCAGGATGAGAGTAGAGACTCCCTTTTGCAATTCAAGTCAAATATAGTCAATTATTTATCATCTATAAATACCTTCTATTTGAAAGGGCTCTTAGGCAAAGAGTATGGAAGATCTATCTATCTATCTATCTATCTATCTATCTATCTATCTATCTATAGTGGAAATTTAGCCAATACAAAGTAAAAACGTTATAATATCTACAGTATTCCTCATCCTTAGTGACTTCTGAAAATAATTATATTAAGGAGCAATGGTACCTTTTTTTTTTTTTTTAATTTTTTTTAAACCCTTAACTTCTGTGTATTGACTTATAGGTGGAAGAGTGGTAAGGGTAGGCAATGGGGGTCAAGTGACTTGCCCAGGGTCACACAGCTGGGAAGTGTCTGAGGCCAGATTTGAATCTAGGACATCCCATCTCTAGGCCTGGCTCTCAATCCACTGAACTACCCAGCTGCCCCCGCAACGGTACCTTTAAAATATGTTCAGACCTTCTTTTTATAATATTGTATCATACAGTAGTGTCTTATTTCCTGTTGAATTTTTATAATTCTCACGTAAAACTATTTTTGCAAGATACTGTTCCATTGGGGTAGCCTTCCTCCCCCTTCTTTGGTTATCCCTGACCCTCCCTCTCCTCAGTCTTTATTTATATTATAAGGACTCTGAGAACAACTTTGCTTTATCTATTTATATCACCATTATGATTTTGTTTACTTAAGTTATAGTTGGTTTAATGCAGTTTAATTGAAAAAAGGAACAGTGGGCCAGGGAAGACTGTGCTAAGTGCTAAAAGATGCAAAAAGAGGCAAAAAACTGCTCCTGCCCTTGAGCAAGTTATAATCTAATGAGGAAACAACAAGCAAACATACACAAAACATATCTGAGATATCTATACATAGCTTCAACATATCAGTTTATATAGGTTTATTTGTTACATATGTAATTTATGTTGATAGATACATTGGTATTATATCTATATATAAACATATATAGATAGTTTGTTTATTTGTATTTATCTATATAGATGTTATTTTTTTATTTTTTTTTTAACCCTTGTACTTCGGTGTATTGTCTCATAGGTGGAAGGTTGGTAAGGGTGGGCAATGGGGGTCAAGTGACTTGCCCAGGGTCACACATCTGGGAAGTGGCTGAGGCCGGGTTTGAATCTAGGACCTCCTGTCTCTAGGCCTGACTCTCACTCCACTGAGCTACCCAGCTGCCCCCTATATAGATGTTATTTTTGTTCAGTTGTTCAGTTTTGTTTGACTCTCACAGCCACACTGTCCATGCAGTTTTCTTGGCAAAGATATTGGAATGGGCTACAATTTACTTCCCCAATGTATTAGTTCAAAAAGAGGGTAAGTGACTTGCCCAGGATCACAGTTAGTAAGTGTCTGAGACCTGATTTGAATTCTGAACTTCCTGACTCCAGATCTAATGTTCTATCAACAGAGTAAGCAAGCTGCACCCAATAATATAGATATTAAATCTCTAAACAAAGATTGTTCATTCTACATCTAAAACTATTTATCTATCTCTAAATACATATTTACCTATTGTAGTGCAAATAGGGTGCAGGTCAGCCCTGCAAAGCCTTACTGCAGAATTTCTGACAGTTGATAAAGGTTTAGAATCTTGAAGAAGTTCAGTTGACCCTGGAGACTAGTGGAAAGTAGGAGGGTCAATCTGATCTCTATCTTTGGATTGTAAACCTGGCCTATATTCTGCAGTTTTTCTCTTAAAATTTGTTAGTTTAACTATTTCCTTTAGATCTCCCTAATCTCCCTTATGCCCAACCATCATTTTCCTTTCCTAAATTTTTGGGGGTTTTGAAAAGAGGGTGGATCTGAGTGTTAGTTTTCAAACTTGGTAGACTTAGTTTCCCTGTAGTCAAATAGGACTTATACTTGTTAAAAATTATCTCTTTAATTATTGTATCCAAGTTTCCTAATCCTATAGGCTACAAAACCTTGTGGATGATTTAGGCAAGTTCCTGTCTCCCTTCCCCACTTGAAGCTTTCCCTAGACGGCTGTTAGAGTTACCTTGTGCCCCTCCATCCTTTCCAATCAACCCTGTAAATCAATAAACCCAGTTTGTCAAGTAATCAAACCTTGACTAACTCATTAGTTGATTGATAAGAGAAGGAGAAGAGAAAATGATTGTTGGGAATAAGGGAGGTTAGGGAGATCTAATGGAAATAGTTAAACTAACAAATTTTAAGAGAAAAACTGCAGAATATAGGCCAGGTTTACAATCCAAAGATAGAGCTCAGATCAACCCTCCTACTCTTCACTAGTCTCCAGGGTCAATTGAACTTCCTCAAGATTCTAAACCCTTATCAATAGTCAGAAATTCTGCAGTAAGGCTTTGCAGGGCTGACATGCACCCTATTTGCCCTACACTATATATATGACACAGTGTTTGAGAGATATATAAAGAGAGAGAATGCATTAGAATTAAAAGAAATTGGGGAAGCCTTCCTATCAAAGGTTGAAATTTTAATTGGTATCAAAAAGGAGCTGGTAAGGGCAGTCAGATATATACATGTGTGTGTATGCTTGTGCAATATAAGTAACATATAATTATATCGTAATCTTCTATATTACTACTATATATATCAGACACTTATCACATAGATGCATATCTCACCTTACATAATAAGTAGAACTAGAAAACCATAATATTTTTTACCTTTTTTGAAATCACTTTATGTACATGCTATAATTCTTCCTCTTTCTATTGGAATTAAAAATCTCCTCTTGGGAACAGGACAGACATACCTAAAATAATTTCCTTTTTTCTGCCTCCTTCTTTTCCTCCCCATTCCAATCTATAGATTTCCTATGTGTTTTGTTTTCTGCTTAGAGAACATAAGCTCCTTCTTAAGACAGAATTTTAAATTTATTTTTCTTGAATTCATATTCCTAGAACTTTGTACAAAGCCTGACATATTTAATAAATGCATTTTCTTTTTTTTTATTTTTTTTAAACCCTTACCTTCTGTCTTAGAGTCAATACTGTGTATTGGCTCCAAGGCAGAAGAGTGGTAAGGGTAGGCAATGGGGGTCAAGTGACTTGCCCAGGGTCACACAGCTGGGAAGTGTCTGAGGCCAGATTTGAACCTAGGACCTCCCGTCTCTAGGTCTGGTTCTCAATTCACTGAGCTACCTAGCTGCCCCCAATAAATGCATTTTCATTCATTCATCAGGAGCAACTTTCTAGAAAAGAGGAAACAGCAAGGTAATATAGTGGTTGGAACACTGAATCTGGAGTCAAGAAGACCTGAGTTTGAATACAGTCTCAGATATTTCCTAGAGTTTGATGCTGGTCATCACTGAAACTAGAGTTGCCTCAATTTCCTCCTCTGTAAAATGAGAACAGTGGCAACACTTCTCTCCCAGTGCTATTGTGAGAATCAAATGTGAAAATAATTGTAAAGCACTTAAAACAATACCTGGCACATAGTAAATACTATCTAAATATTAGCTATGATCACAATGAGGTAGTAATAAAAAAAGATGCCAACATGGTTTATAAGCTAAATAAAACAAAGTATAATACCTGAATAATCTTATTTTTGCCACAGGGTTCCTGGATTTGTCTGGGCAACATCATATAAAGGATAGAAGAGTTGGGCTAAAAGTGTGATTTTTAAAACATATTTAACAATCAAGAAACATTCGTGCCTACTATGTACAAGGTACTTTTTTGGTGTTGATAATACAAGAATTTAGAATAAAATAACACCTTTTTTTCAAAGAACTTAAAAGGTAATGGGGTTATATTATAGGATAATTAAAATCTTTATAACCATAGACAAGGCACTAAATCTCTCAGACCCCCCTGAAAACTCTAGGAGACTTTATATTACAAACCAATTGCAGATTTAAAAAACTCTGCTGTCTTAGTCACAACTCTAAGATAGAAGAAGGAGGGTTAGACAAACAATTAAGTGACTTGTCCTGGGTCCCAAAGCTAGGAACTGTCTGAGGCCAGATTTGAACTCAGATAATCCTGAGTCCAGGCCTGTCACTCTGTCTACCGTGCCACCTAGATGTACCCTAACTGCTGATCTTCACTGGGGAAGGATGTGGTAATAATATATTTATTTACATAAATGAAATAACTGGACCTGAAGAGAAAGATCAGAAATTTTCAGATGAGAAAATTCCATATTGTCTACCCAGATTTTGTAAAATCATTTAGTAAATATCTTCTGTTAATCTTGTAGAAAAGATGGAAAGAAATAAAATAGATGATATGAAATTTTTGATGTTAATAATTTAATGAATAAGAGATTTAAAGAATAGTGACTAATGGATACATATTATCTTGAATGGTGATGTGCAGTTGAGTATCTCCAGGATATAGTAGTTCCCTTTTTTAGTGATGTCTTGGATTAAGCCTAGCTGACCAGTTTATCAAATCTGCTGATGATACGAAGCTATGAAGGAGTACTAGCACACTAGGTGAGTCAAGATTAAAAAAATTCAGAATCAAATTTGATAAAGATAAACTTACATTCTTGACTCTGGGTTCTACAAATTGATTTCATGAATTCAAAACTGGTGCCATATGATGAGGGATCACTTTATCTCAAAAACAAACAAAAAAAAGACAAGAAACAACAAAAACTCAGACCGTAGGTTTCAGAGGCCTAGAAGTTCAATGTGAATTCTATCATGTCACAAAAGCCATAAGTTTGGCTCTATGAGGAGAGGCAGAGTATACTCCTATAAGGGAGTTGGAACAAGCATCTACTTTGCTTCCTTAGCAGTTAATTACAAGAGAATTATCTTCAGTTCTGGATATCACATTTTGTGAGGGACATCAATAAACTCAGGAGAGTCAAGAATAGGATAAACTTCATGAGGAGGATCGTGTAATTCATGCCAAATGGAAATTTGTTAAAGTAACTGGGATTACTTGTACCGGAGAACAGGAAATTTAACATGTAGGGGAGAATATTCAGTGTTTTCAAGTATATCAGTTATCAAATGAATTACTCAACTTAATTTGCATTTATTAATCATCTACACAGTGATGGGCATTATGGTAGGTAATAGAGACACAAAGACAAAAATATAATACCAATACCACCACCACCAGCAATACGAACACCAATGTTCTGATCTTTAAGCAGCTTATCCTATATAAGAGGAGAAACAACACATAGACATATGTATAGACAAGATATGAAAGTAGAGACTGGACCTATGATTATATTGATGTACTGAGCTGCTAAATGAGAGAGATTCCATGTACCAATGAAAAATTATGGCTTCCTAGGAATTTATGGTATTAGACAGTCTTACTATCAGTCTGAATGGATTTAGTAAGGGCAACATAGTAAGTATTAAAACATACCTTTTTGGCTTTGAGGCTAGTCTTTCATTTACTACTACATTGTCTCTAAGTACAAGATCTTTATTTTTATCTTAGACATTAACAGCTGAAGGGAATCAGAATAAGTTTTATGTACAATTCTGCTTTTTGAAATATATCATATGGGACAAGAAGGCAGTTCATTGGATAGAGTGTCAAACTTTGAGGTGGGAGGTTTTGAGTTCAAATTAAGCCTAGTTCACTTCCTAGGGTGTGATCCTGAGCATCTCTCTTAATCCCAATTGCCTATCCCTTACTATTCTTCTTCCTTGGAACTGATAATTAGTATTGATTCTAAAACAGGAGATATATAATCTAAGAGATGGTCATAAGGACTTATGTCCATACAGGTGGAATAGGCCATGAGGAAATTTGGATACAAGAAAGGAAATTTCATATGTAAAGAACAACAGTAGGGATAGTTAGATTGAACCACAGACTTTAGTAAAGGGAATAATATATACTATAGCTAGGCAAGAGGGATCATAAATATGTTTGATTCTAAAAAAGGATGATATGTATTTGATCCTGGAGGTCAAATAGAATTCTTAGAATTTTTTAAGTAGGAGAATGTTGTGGTTATATGTGTGCAAAAATATACATATAGTATAGGATTTGTCAAAGATTAGCACCAGAAACTAAAAGGAGGAAAAATGGCTAAGAAATTGCAAATACACAAAAAAAACATAAAGTTGATATAAACATAGACTACATTATAATCACAATGACAATCACAGTTTCAGCATTATAGACTACTTTGAGAAATAGTGGGCTCAACCTCACTAAAAGTCTGGAAGAAATTGAGAGACAATCAACTGGGAGGTAAAATTTAGAGGGAAGGGTTATTTTTCATGTGTGGATTGGTGTTTCTAACCTTCCAGATATTTTTTACATTCTGAAATGTAATTCTGTGACTGAAAATTTCTCCAACAGGAACCATGATGTGTGCTGACCAAAATCAGACTTCTGAGATCGTGTTCATCCTCTTAGGATTCTCTGATTATCCTGATCTCCAAGCATTCCTCTTCTTTGTGTTCCTGATCATCTATACAGTCACAGTGGTGGGAAATCTCATGATGATTTTGATTATCAGGATCACTCCTAAACTCCATACCCCCATGTACTTTTTCCTTAGCAACTTATCTTTTGTGGATTTCTGCTACTCTACTACCATTACACCCAAATTGTTAGAAATCCTGGTTGTAGACGACAGAGTTATCTCTTTCTTGAGCTGCATAACACAATTATTTCTTACCGCTACTTGTGTGGTAACTGAGGCTGTTTTGTTGGCAGTGATGGCCTATGACCGTTTTGTGGCTATTTGCAATCCCTTGCTATATACAGTTGCCATGTCCCAGAAACTCTGTATTCTTCTAGTGGTTGTGGCATATTCATGGGGCATAATTTCTTCGATGACATTCACTTACTCTCTCCTTGTATTATCATTTTGTAGAACTAATATAATTAATAACTTTTTCTGTGAATATTCGGCAATCTTTGCTTCCTCCTTTTCAGATAAACAATTTACTGAAATAATCCTTTTTAGTCTCACAAATTTTAATACATTTTGCACACTCTTGATTATCCTCACCTCATATCTTTTTATCTTAGTCACCATCATGAAGATGCCTTCGACAAGTGGGAGACATAAAGCTTTCTCTACTTGTGCTTCCCATATGACAGCAGTTATCATTTTCTATGGGGCCATTCTTTTCCTTTACTGTTTACCTAGTTCCAAAAGCTCATGGCTCCTAATTAGAGTGAGCACTGTTTTCTATTCAGTAGTGATCCCCATGCTTAACCCCCTAATATATAGCCTGAGAAACAAAGATGTGAAAGAAACTGTTAAGAAATTAATGGATTTCAAAATATGTTCACACTAAAATTACTTGGATGGACAGCAAGTCTGCTATTTGAACTACTGTTGGAAAATTTATAGTTATATTTATTTATTCAATACCTTCTTCACCAACTAAAATAAGTACTTCAATATAAACAAAAGAGCAGAAGATCATGCATTGAACTGCAAATTTCTATATACAACTTGCTTTACTTTTTTTTTTAGTATATAATAAAATCATATGCTTTTCAATGTTGTCTTACACATCTGTGATGCTATCTGGTCATTTTTACGTTCCTTTCTAGTCATGAATGATGTTTCAATGGAATGATATTGCTATTAATAATAGTATTTACAAGAGTATTGCTATCCTAAATCTACCTCCAAAATGTGCGTAATGAAACAAACAAACAAAAATAATAATTTGGTGTTATACTTAAATTCTGAAGACTTTCCTAGATTGCAACATCCTTTCCCCCCTATTAGTTCAATATTTAGCTAACACCAAGATCTGGAAAATAGATGATTTTATTAATAAATGAAAAAAGTATATGATAAGTAAGAAAATAAAGACATTTCTTGTAATTTACTACAAAGAATACACCTAGTCTCAGAACTTTGTGCTGAAATTCAATGTCTTAAATTTGAGGGCAATATAAATTTGCTGACCCTTAAAGATTGGATATCAATTTTTATTTTAATAAATTTCCACATAAATTTTCCAGTCCTATGATCCATATAGTCTATCTCCCTTCTTCCCTTCCCCTTCCCAGAGCTGATGAGCAATTTAAACTGGTTTATACACATATTATCACACAAAATATTTTTCTATATTATTCATTTTGGTAAGCAAATATTTTAGAACCAAACCCAGCAAATATACTCAAATGAACAAGTGATAAATTATATACATATTTTATCTGCATTTCTATTACAACAGTGCTTTCTCTAGAGGTTGATAGCATTCCTTTCTTAAGATAAGTTCTGGGGGCAGCTGGGTAGCTCAGTGGATTGAGAGTCAGGCCTAGATACTGGAGGTCCTAGGATCAAATCCGGTCTCAGACACTTCCCAGCTGTGTGATCTGTTGTGAGGAAGATTAGTTAGTAATTAATTAATTATTAAGGTTGACCTAACATGAAGGGCTGGAGCATTCCAAGATGGAATGAAGGAGCAGGAAGTAGTGCTTGTGTCCTGAGAGAGACTCCATTAGTGCTTGGCATAAACTGTTGCTAGCCTGGGAGATCTCAGCCTGCGTCTGATTCACTGGGATCCTGAGTGGTGGCGGCATGTAGCAAGTGGACAAGAACTACAGAGCAGCACCAAGAGGAGGAGGAGTTTGGGATCTGGTGGACAGCATCCCAAGCACACCCTCTCTACTTGTATACCTTGGACCACCTTGACTTTGACACCCTGTGATCATCTGTGGATTACCATGAGAACCCCAAAGCCACCCTCAGCCCTAAGCTGTGCTGGTCAAGCCTGGCTAGAACCAGGTTTGAAGCCTTCACAGTGACCTGCACTGCACTGCACCTTTGGGCCTTGCCTGCTTAGGTCACTAAGATTAGAGTAGATAAGTCCTCTCCTTGCCCTGTGGTTTTGCCCTTTTAGTTTTTAAGTATAGAAATCCCTATCTCACCTTTATTTTATTTAAACATAATTAAAACTGCTAAAAGCTTTTACTTTGCCTCTTGGTTTCAAAGACTTTGGCCTAGTGGAGAACTGGAGACAATTGGCCAACAGCCATTCTTGTCAGTTAAGAGCAGCTTAGTTGTGTACTCTGGTCTCCCTATCCTGGTCCTGCCTCTTACAACCCAGTGTGTGTACCCACAACCATTTAGATTATATTGTAACATCCCTGGTGCCTTCATATTTTTAACACACCCTGGGCAAGTCACTTGACCCCCATTGCCCACCCTTACCACTCTTCCACCAAGGAGCCAATACACAGAAGTTAAGGATCTAAAAAAAAAAAGATAAGTCCTCAGAATAGTACTGGATCACTGTATTACTATTAGTAGCAAAGTCTATCACATTTGATCATTCCACAATATTGCAGTTACTGTGTATAATGATTTTCTGGTTCTGATTATTTCACTCTGCATCAGTTCATATACAACTTTCAAGATCTTTATGAAATCATCTTGTTCATCATTCTTTATAGCACAATAGTACTCCATTACCATCATCTATCACAATTTGTTCAGCCATTCCCCAATTGAGGGCCACCATTTAAGTTTCCAATTTCTTTGCCACTACAAAAAGTTCAGCTTTAAATATTTTTGTACAAATAGATTCTTTACTATTTTCAAAAAATCTCTTTGGGACACAGACTGGATTACTGGATCAAGTATTACTGGATCAAGTAGTATGTATTCTTTGGGAACAATACCAAATTGCCCCTCAGAATGTTTGAATCAATTCACAACTCTACCAGCAAGTGCATTAGTGTCCTAATTTTGCCACATCCCCTCCAACATTTATCATTTTACTTTACTGTCATATTGGCCAGTCTTCTGGGTATGACATGGTATCTCTGAGTTGTTTCAATTTACATTTATCTAATCAAGACGGATTTAAAACTTTTTATATGATTTTTAATAGATTTGATTTCTTTATCTGAAAACTACCTATTCATATCAACTGACCATTTATCAACTGGTGAATGACTTGGATTCTTATACATATGACTTAATTCTTTACATATTTAAGAAATAATACCTTTATCAGAGAAATTTGTCATGAAATTTCCCCCCAGTTTGTTGCTTTCCTGCTAATCTTGGTTGCATTAGTTTTGTTTGTAAAAAACCTTTTTAATTTAACATAATCAAAATTATTCATTTTGCATCTTGTAATGTTCTCTATCTCTTCTTTGGTCATAAATTCTTCCTGTCTTCATAGACCTGACTGGTAAACTTTTCTATGTTCTGCTTATTTACTTATAATATCACTTTTATATTTAAATCATATAACCATTTTAACCTTATCTTGGTACAGAGTGTGAGATATTGATCTAAACCTAATTTTTGCCATACTTTTTTCTTTTTTCCTAGCAGTTTTTTCAAATAATGAGATCTTATCCCCAAAGCTGGGGTCTTTGGGTTTATCGAACACTAGATTATTGAGGACATTTACCTTTAAACTATTCTATTAATCCAACCTTCTATTTCTTCATCAGTACCAGACTGTTTTGATGATTACTGCTTTATAATAGAGTTTGACATCTGGTACTGCTAGGCCATCATATTTTTTTTCATTAGTTCAATTGATGTCCTTAACCTTTTGTTCTTTCAAATGAATTTTATAACTTTTTCTATTTCTATAAATTAGTTTTTTGGCATTTTGATTTGTATGGCACTGAATAAAGTAATTAGATAGGATTGTCACTTTTATTATATTGATTCAGCCTACCCATAACCAATTAATGTTTTTCTAATTGTTGGAATCTAATTTTATTTATGTGAAAAGTCTCTTGTAATTATGTTCATATAATTGCTGCATTTCTTGGCAAAAAAGACAGGGAAAGTTCAACTTGATAACCTAACCTAAGAAAGATGGACTTGCTTAGTTAAGTTCAAATCAAGAGGAAGGCAATCCCAAGCATATTAAATAGTTTGGATGATGGTGTGAAAGGAAGAATGAATTCACATTAGGTATTCAAGGAATAAGGAGTACTGCTGTTTAGGACAAGCTATTGTTTAAAGACTGTAAGGGAGGAAAGGACCAGAATATAAAATGACAATTTGAGTAGTGTTATAAAAAAGTAAGTAAATAAGGTAATCTGAGTGGGTCAAGGAGGCAATTTGGGTGTGAGGAAGGATAAAGGGGATATTAAGTGATTATAAGGTGATTGGAGGAGGAATGAAGGTAAGGGAAGGTATATAGGAGATAAAGGAAATGGGGTATGTAGGAGAGGGCAGCTCAAACAGGTGTATTCCCAGAGGCTTGAGACAGAGAATACAGGGAGGAAACTAGGGCCAGTAAGAAATGTTTAGGTTTTGGTTGGAGGGTTTCTTTTTTTAGTTTCTAAAGTCTCTTGAGGGAAGAGTTGAGAAGGCCCCTCCCTGCCAGTCAAACTGATGGCTGGAGGAAGTCTCAGGTAGGTACTTCCTGCCAAGGTGGATGCCCCCAATTCTCTAAGTACAGTATTACTGCATTTTGTTTTACAGATTTACGGTACAGAATTTAATTGGACCCCAATACAAGGGCTCATTTTGAATTTATTCTTGTTTACTTAAAATTTTTACATACATAGATTTTTGATATTTTGATTCTTATTTTGAATTTTTATCTCTCCCAAAATTTAATTTTCTTATGTTTTTGGTTTTTCTTTTGGTAATTGACTCATATACCTGTAACTCAATGTTGTATTCTGAGCTGATCTGGGTGTTTCCTTTTTAAACACCCTCTTCAGGGGGGATTGTATTTTTATAAAAATCCAAGCCTTAAAATTTTGTTCGAGAAATTTTTTTCAGAAGAAGTCTGCTAATGCTTTGAAACCAGAAAATGCATTATTTGACTGCAAAAACTGACACCAAATCAAGATGATCCAGAAAAGATGCCTGCATAAATCTACACTGAATAAAGACAATCTAAACATTGGTTTTTCTCTCTATCTCTTTTACATACCTCTTATCTCTAACTATTATAGTTAGAATTTTAGGGGTACAAGATGATTTTGTCAAATGATCAATTGGGGCTACCAGTCTCCCAAATGATCACAGGGGGGATTGTGATGATTAGATTAAGTCTACACTGCCCATCCTTAGATTTAATCACAAAAGGTGAGAGCACCTTCCAATTCTGGGAGGTCTTCACCCACGTGTGCTAGAGTGAGTAACAAATCAGAATCAACAGACCACCACCTACACTTCCTATGAGAATGTGTCTATTGTGATTGGACGCACAGGCTAGGGGAAGGCACTGGAAGTGATGCATATGTGACCCCTTTAAAAGAGGGAGTTGAGTGAGTGAGGCTGCTTTTGCTTTGGTGAAGGGGACCTGAGGGAGCTTTGCTGGTTCATGACTGAGACTGTTCCATGTGGTGAGTTTAAAGTCTGAATCTTCCTGAACTTCTATTAAGAAACTTCTTTTTATAGACTCTGTGAATGAAGTTTGCTACATTCACCTCCAGGCCTCAGGCCCTTTAACTATTAGCTGAGGGTTAAGATCTACCTGGTTTTATTAGTGAGATAGATTCTTATTTTCTTCCTCTCTCTCTTCTCTCATGTGAATAAACTTCCATAAAAGTCAATTTTGATTTGAGATTATTCTTAATTGAGGATTGATAATAGTTCAATCCTCTGGCAACCATCTTTAATATATTGAACCCATAAAACCCCTTTTCCACCCTTACAACAGGACCTGGTAGCTTCTACATTAAAGGATCAAAAGGAATGGGGCAAGATATTTAGGAAGGCTAAAAATTTGCATTTACAACCCAGAGTCACCTATCCAGCAAAACTGTGCATATTCTTTCATGGAAAAATATGGAGATTCAGTAAGATAGAAGATGTCCAAACATTACTGAGTAATAAGCCAGACCTAAAAAAAATTTTTGAAGTCCAAGAATGAAATACAAGAGAACCCCAAAAAGCTAAATAAGAAAGTGAAAATTTAAGGGACTCATTAAGGTAAAAATGTTTATATCTCTACATGGAAAGAGGATTTCTGTAATTCTCAAAAATTATTCTTAATAGTAGATGAGATAGAAGGAATTTACTCAGAAAGACAGTGGAGATATAAGCTGATTATGATGATGTGATATATGTGATTATATATAATAATATAATGTATATGTAAATAGGATCATATGGACAATATGTATGTATTATATGTATGCACATGAAATATATGTTAAAAATCAATCAAGGGCTGAAAGAGAGGGCTGCGCTGAGAGAAAAGGAAAGGGAGAGATATAATGAGTAAATTATATAACATAAAGAGGCATGAAAAATCATTATAGAAAGGGGAGGATAAAGGTGGTAACAGGCAATGCTTAAATTTTACTCTCATTATAAAGGACTCAGAGAAGGTAAAACAAGTATAATCAGTGGGGTATAGGATTCTATCTTACCCTACTCAGTGGGGTATAAAATTCTATCTTAAACCACAGAGAAGTAGAAGGGGAATAAGGCAAGTGAAGGGGGAGGTAATTGGAGGGAGGAGAAAATGGAGGGGGTGACAAAAAAGCAAAACACTGGTGAGAGGGAATAGAAAGAAAGCGAATAGAACAGGATTTAAAAGGGATTATATGATGGAGGGCAATATACAGTTAATAAATATAACACTAAATGAAAATGGAATGAATTCATCCATTAAAAGCAAGTGGGTAGTAGAGTGGATTAAAAACCAGAATCCTACTATATGTTGTTTACAAGAAACATATTTGTGTCAGGGTGACACACACGGATTCAAATTAAAAGGCTGGAGCAGAATTTATTATGCATCATGTAAAGTAAAAAAAAATATGATACCAGACAAAGCAAAAGTTGAAATTAATCTAATTAAAAAAGATAAGGAAGGAAATTGCATTCTTTTAAAGGGTACCATTAACAATGAAGAACTATCATTACTAAACATTTATGCACCAAATGAGTGACATCTAGATTTTTAAAGGAAAAATTAAAGGAGTTCAAGGAAGAAATAGATAATAAGACCATATTAGTAGGGGATCTCAGTCTTCCCCTTTCAGAACTAGAAAAATCTAACCAAAAAATAAATAAGAAGTAAAGGAAGTAATTAAAATTTTTAGAAAAGTTAGATTTAATGCATATCTGGAGAAAATGGAATAGGGTTAAAAAGGAATATAACTTCTTTTCAGGGGCACATTGTACATATCAAAGATTAACTATGTTCTAGGGTATGAAAGCATCACAATCAAATGTAGAAAAGTAGAAATAATAAATGCAACTTTTTCAGATCTGTAGTATAGAGAGGGGGGGGTCATGATAGTTTTTTTCAAGCTTTGGCTGAGTTCAGGGAGAGGAGGAATTAATCTTTGCCTGTTTAGATTAATTCCTCCTCTCCCTGAAGATCTTTGTTTCCCTTCAGTGTTATACTCCTGACTTTAGCCCTATTATATACTGACTCTCTAATTCCAGCCTACCTGTAACCTATATTACCCACTTAGCAGGTCCCTGACAACCTCCTTTCAAAATTCCCTTGTACCACACACCTTTCCTCAAATTATCCCCATTACAGATCATAGGGCATTAAAATTATATTCAAAAATGGTTTACAGAAAGGCAAATTAAAAATTAATTGGAAACTAAATTACCTAATTCTTCTAAACTGGTGGGTCATAGAAAAAAATCACAGAAACAATCACTGATTTCCTTGAAGAGAATGACCATGAGGAGAGAATGTATCAAAATTTATGGGATATAGCCAAGGAAGTACACAGGGATAATTTATATCCATGAGTGGTTATATCAACAAATTAGAGAAAAAGCATATCAATGAATTGAGCATGCCACTAAAAAACTAGAAAAAGAACAAATGAAAAATCTGTCGGGAAATTTACCCACCACCTTGATATAGATAATTTAGGTAAATAAAGCAAAAAAGCCAGATTTCTCCAAGTCAAGGTAGAATTTTAGAGTTTATTGGAAGAGGGTCAAGTCTCCCATATAAACCCTGTCACTGTGTATAATCACATAGTTAAAAACCAACAAACAACAAATGCCCAGCAATAGAGACCTGGTTTATATACTAGGAAAGTAAAAAGGTGAATATTTTCAAAAAAGGTTTATAACTTATATCATAAGACTTAACATCATAAAGACCTTTTTTTAGAAACAGTTACCCAACTACACAGCTGATTGGTGAATTCATTTAGGAAAACCCATATTCGTCTTAAGGTCAAATCACAAGACAATACCCTTATTTAGAGAATAGTGATGACTGTTACCTCAGACTCATCTGATCTGGGAAAGGATGATTATTTCCAAATAGGGAAGGTGTGCATACTTGCACCATATTGGGACATGAAACTCAGATGGTCAGTATCTCATGATAGAAAGGAAGTGCTAACTTAGGGAGGGGTTGGAAGTCCCCTTAGAAGCAGTTTTATGCTTTAGTTAGAAATTCTTATAAAAGTCATGAATTCTACTAATTGTAATTAAGATTACAATGGAATTATACTAATTACTTTAGAATCACAATATTGATTATGGAAAACCTATCACTATCACTAAAATCCCGTCATGTATAAGGGGGTAGGGTTCTATCTTCCTGACAAATCCCCAGTTAAAGACTACATAGGAAATCCTAAATATCAAGGATAAATTAACAAAACTGAATGTAAAAGAACTATTTGACTAATAAATAAGACTATGAGCTGGTTCTATGAAAAAAACAATACCACTTAAGTAGAGTTATGCTTAATTTGATTAAAAAAGAGAAAGAAGATAATCAACTCACCAGTAACAAAAATGACCAGGGTGATTTCATCTTTAATAAAGAGGAAAATTAAATGAATTATTATGAGTTATTTCACCCAATTATAGCACTATATCTGACAATCTAGATGAAATGGATGAATATTTATGAATTGCCTAAATTAACACAAGAGGAAATAGAATATTAAAATAACCAAATCTCAGAAAAAAAGAAATTGAACCAGCCTTCAATGAACTCCCCAGGAAAAAATTCCCAAGGCCAAATGAATTCACAAGTGAAATCTGTCAAACATTAAAAGGATAATTGATCTGCATATTATAAAATTATTTGACAAAATAAGGAAAGGAGTCCTACCAAATTATTTTAATGACATAACTATGGTACTGATACATAATCCAGGAAGTTAAAATACATTATAGACCAAATAAAATTATGAACCAATCTCCTTAATGAACATAGAAGCAAAAATCTAAAATAAAATACTAGCAAAGAGACTATAGCAATATATCATAAGGATTATTCATTATGACCAGGTGGGATTTGGACCAGGAAAGCAAGGTTGGTTTAATATTAGGAAAACCATCAACATAATTGATCATATCGATAATCAAACTAACAGAAATCTCATGATTTTCTCAAGAGATGCAGAAAAAGCCTTTCGTAAAATACATCTATTCCTATTGAAAACAAAAGAAAGCATAAGAATAAAAGAGCCTTTCCTCAAAAAATAAGTATTTATTTAAAACCATCAGCAAGTATCATCTGTAATGGGGATGTTAGAAGTCTACCCAGTAAAATCAGGAGTGAAGGAAGGATACTCATTATCAACACTATTATTTAATATTATACTAGAAATGTTAGCTGCAGCAATTTGAGAAGAAAAAGAAATAGAAAGATCACAGCTATTGAGATAAGAATTCACTATTTGACAAAATCTATTGTGAGAATTGGAAAGCAGTTTGGGAAAAATTATGTTTAGATCAGTATCTCACATTCTATACCAAATTAAGGTAAAAAAGAATACATGATTCAAACATAAAGGGTGATATAATTAAATTAGAGGAAGATAGAATAGTTTACTGGTCAGATCTATGGAGAAGGGAATAATGTATGACTAAACATTACCAGTGAACATTACAAGATGTAAAATGAATAATTTTGATTATAATAAATTAAAAAGATTTTGTAAAAACAAAACCAATGCAACCAAAATTGGAAGGAAAGCAACAAACTGTGAAAACAATTTTATAACAAATTTCTCTGATAAAGGCTTCATTTCTCAAATATATAGAGAACTAAGTCAAATTTATCAGAATACAAGCCATTCCCCAGTTGATAAATGGTCAAAAGATATGAATAGGCAGTTTTCAGATGAAGAAATCAAAGCTATCAATAATCATATGAAAAATGTTCTAAATCCATCTTAATTAGATAAATGCAAATTACACCTATCAGATTGGACCATATGACAGTAAAGTAAAATAATAAATGTTGAAGGGGATGTGGCAAAATTGCGACATTAATGCATTGCTAGAAGAATTATGAATTGATCCAATCATTCTGGAAGGCAATTTGGAATTATGTCCAAAGGACTTTAAAAGAATGCATACCTTTTAATCCAGCAATACTGTACTAGGTCTATATCCAAAATAGATAAAAAAAATATTGGAAAGGACCTGTTAGTATAAACTGACTTATAGCTGTGTTTTTTATGGTGGCAAAGAATTGGAAACTAAAGAGATATCCTTCAATTGAGGAATGGTTACTATGAAAATGAGATTAACTACCCCTTGTCTACTTTTAAATTTAATCAACAAAAGCAAATACAACCATACTAAACACTGAAATAGGGGAAGTCTACAAACCACCCACTAAAATGGTTTATACCTCCAGAAACCACTGACTGCCCCCTGGGCAGTGCTAAGAAAATTTAAGTACTATAATTGATCCCCTAAAGTGGAGGAAGGAACAGGAAGTGATGCAAAGAAGAGTTTTAAAAGTGACTGAAACTTCCTGTCACCAAGTCTTCGAGCTCTTTCAAAGCTCTGGAGGCTTGTGGAGGACCTTATTCAGAGTAGACCTGGGACTCTAGCATTTTGTAAGGCTGCTCTTGCATCTTCCTCTTTGGACTACAATGTAGGTGAGTGAAAAGCTGACTCCTTTCTTGGCTTCTGGAGAGATTAGTTTCCAAAGGAGGCCAAGTGGTTATTCACCACTGGGTCCTCTGGCTAAATGGCCTTCTGGCTGAGTGTCCTCTAGTGGTGGGTTAACAAGACCTGCCTAATTTGAGCCAGACCAGAGCAAATATCTAGCAAATAAGATAAGCTAGACTGCTTACTCTACCCTCTTTTACATCTCTACTCTTTCCCTCTATTTTGTAAATAAAGCTGCTAAATAAAAAGTCATTTTGATTTGAATTATAATATTGGTGAACACATTGTCTTATATTTAGTCAAACCATATTAATTTTATTCCCTACACTACACAAATTGTGGTGCATGACGGTGATGGAATACTATTGTGCTAGAAGGAATGATGAACTGCTTGATTGCTATAAGAACTGGAAAGACCTACATGAACAGATGTGGAGTGAAATAAGAAGATACAGAATATTGTATACATTAACTGCAATATTGTGGGACAACCAAATGTAACAGCAAATACAATGATCCTGGCCAATTCTGAGGGACTTATGAGAAAGAACTCTATCCACATCCAGAGAAAGAATTGTGGGAGTAGAAACACAGAAGAAAACATATGATTTATCCCTTGTTTATTTGAATATAAGATTTGGGGTTTGGGTGATAAAAGATTAATCTATTACAAAAATGAATAATTTGGAAATAGGTTTTGAGTGATAGTACATGTAAAACCCATTGGAATTCTTTGTCAACAACAGGAGTGGGGAGAGAAGAGGAGAGAGAGACAACATGAATCATGTTTCCTTGGAAAACTTATGTGTAATTTCTTATTGGAATAGAATAAAGATAAATTAAACAGACAAACAAATGAATACATTTAGAGTATCTTTGCCAAGAAAATCCCAAATGAGGTAATGAAGTGTTGAAAATGACTGAATAATAACAATAATAAGACAAATGAAATGTAATCATTTGAGTTTAAATATCCACTGAGATATCAAGGAAATCCCATTCTCAAAAGCTGACACTAGAGACTCAGGGTTCCTTTTAATGATTTGTTTTGTAGATCTTGGGGAAAAATCTCAGAGGAGAGTCTCTGGGGCCTTGGTCTCCAGAATCCTCAGGCAGATGTTAGATACCTTGTATCATTCATTGACTTATATCCTAGACACAACATAACAGCTCATTTAATTTCCTCTCTTCCTTTTGTCTTACACTAAGAAATGACCATTTTATTCTCAAAAAGTCTGTGAAAATTACCAGAATTGGAGATTATCAGAATGTGTATTCCCACTGTTAGCCTCCAGGTAGTCTAATATTCTTTCGCAGAGGTTTATGAAAACAGTATTTTACCAGACCTATTATTAAGAACAATTCAAATCTAAGTAATAAGACTTGCTGAGCCATCCATCTTTTGGTGAGTATGTGTAGTTGGCTATTGATATATGAGTGCCTGGGACTTGACTCAAGATATTCACTGAGCAATTCAAATCAATTAACTCATTATTTGTAATTTACAAGTTACCAAAAGGTAAAGGAAAGGATTTGGAGTTAAGATTTGGGCAAAGGGTAGGAAAAATTGAAATTCAAATGTGGAAGGATAACTTTTGAGGTAGAAAGAATTAATTGAAAACACTAATGCTTTCTTACCATGAATTGCTTTTAGTTAAGGAGGGAATAAGAGAAATGGGGATTCTAATTTTTGTGGATAATAGAGAATAGGAAGTTTAATCAGGAAAGATTTTCTGAGGCTTATCCAAAAGAGCTCTCTCTAATTCCTGTTGGTCCTCTTTGCATTATATCTGTATAGATTGGCAATTGATATTAAAATCTCATGCACTGAGTAGCAGAGCTAGATGGGGTTGTTAAGGAAATCCTTAATTTAAATGATTCTTCAATGTTCCAGTAGATTAATTCCTTTGATTTTAGTCTATTTGACTATAGGTCAATAAATTAAGAGGCAAGGCTAGAAGATCAAGAGATCAACTGCAAAGGGCTGAGGATACAAAAAGAGGCAAAAGATAGTCTCTGTCCTCAAAGCATATACAGTCTAATGGGGGTGGGAATAAATAAATGTATGATGTATGTGTGTGTGCAATTATATACATGATAAATTAATAGAAAGAGGGAATTATATTTTAGATTTAGATTTAAAGGAGATATAAGGTAAAGAATTTAAGTAACATTGACTGAAGAATAGTTGTCAGGTGGCTAGCAACTATTAGAAAAAAAGCAGATATATGTGTACCTATCCATCATGATTTTAAACAGTCTTAGCAACATTTTAGGTGACAAAAGTAGATTGGTTGAGGCTTTACATATTTGGGAGGTTGAGTAATAGGAACAGAATGTCAACTGATTTGAGAAAGTCTTAGCCTTGGGATTGTAAATTGTTGACATTTGTATCACCAGAGTTCTCAAAAATCAGATTTATTTTAGTAGGAATATTTCACTCTAATTCATCTAGTCAGACTATCATGCAACAGTGGAATGTGAAGATTATTAGAACATAAAATTCTCGACTGGAGAGAACAGTTTGCAAATATGTCAGATGGATAAAGGATCATACACCAATAAAAGTGTCTACCCTCCATTTATATAATTGAAAGTCCATTCCTTCCTTTCAGGTTCATTTCCTCCATCCAATCTCTCCTGACTTGTCTTCTTTCACTTCAAGCCTCTCCCTAGCCCGATGTAAGGAACCCTTTAGTTTTCTTTTATAACACTTCTCATGGGCCTTTCCTTTGCAATTTTGTCATTGATTTGTATCATAGTAAATTCCACATATATATGTTCATCAAACATCCCCGATTAGAAGAACAGATATATACTTATGGAAACCTGCTTCTCTCAATAATCTTAAAATATGAAAGATGGTTTTAGAGGAAAGATATGTCCATGAAATTTATTATGGCATGAGAATGTATAAAATTTTCTATACCTATATATTTGTTTATATGTGAGTGTATATACTTAATAAGTTTTTAATAGTACCAAAATGAATAATGAATTTGCCGAAGGCACAGAATATTTACCTAATATGGTTAAGTTGCATTGACAAAGCCAGGAATTAGACCAAATACTTTTTATCCCAAATCCAAGTTTCTAGATCTCTGAGATTAATGGTTTTTATTAAATCTGGAAAAATATTTTTATGATTGATCTTTCTTTGCTGGGGTAATAAATCACCAGGGAAATTTTGGCTTGTGTAAAAACAAAGAAAGGAAGAATCCCAAAGAAAAGCATATGAGGCATATCAAATGAATTTTTTTTAATTGTTGCTGGATTCAATTACTATTTCCATTTCAATGTTTCTTGCTCAGGGCTTGTTTCTTAGAAAGATACCTCTCTTTAATGGCTCAGTGCTAACAAGTCTTTGACTATCTAATAGCAAAGAATTGTTGAGTTAGAGAATATCCTTCTCCTTTTTTCTCTCCCCAATTTAGACTCAGAGAAATTAAAAAAAAAAAAGTTAGACAGAAACAATGAGGGAGAGACAGAGTTAGAAACAAAGAGGCAGAGACACAGAAACAGAGGCAGAGGATGACATATAGTCAGAGTCAGAAACAGAAACAAAATTAAAATTGAGAAATGGTTGGGAAAAAGAGAATTAGGAAAAGGGAGGAGAAAGGAGATGTCTGAATGAAATAATTTCTAATTCAGAATATTTTTTGGCAACAATGTAGACATGAGTTGAAAAAATTTTTGATTCAGACCATACCCTTTGTTCTCTTCTCCTCTTCCTGTGTCTATTCAGAGAACTGGAACTAGGAGACATTATCATACTTTTCAATGATCACGAAATTCCAAATTGTCAGAGACAGAGGCAGAACTTGGATCTCATTAGTTCTAAGTCTAGTACTCTATTTACTATTTTAGTATTGCATTGTACCATCTGATGCATACATCTCTCTCTATTTCTGCCTCTCATTGTCTCTGACTCAGTCTATGTATCTCTGTCTTTTACTTTTTATCTCTCCCCATCTTTTTCTCCTTCATTACACTAACGATAATGAAGAGGGTTCCTAAAATGCTTTACAAGAGAATGTCAAGTGAAATAAGAAAAGGTACAAGTAAGGACTCTATAATGAGATATCATGACCTCATTTCTCTATACCCAAAGGTATCATGTATGGCTAAAAAGGAGAATGAATTAGCCTTAAGGCACAGGGGAAAATTGATCTAAAAATATGATTGAGAATTGGTGGACTGACAACAACGGCAAATATGTGACACTGGAAAGGTATTACTGATTTAAAAGAAATAGGAAAAGTAAATAGAGAGTGACACATGCATAGCATTGCATATTAAGAAGTTATACACTTGTGATTATATCAAGAATGTTTAGAGTTTGGACAGGGACCAGTATGGACTGCATGGGTGTAAAGGTAAGTAATCTCAGAAAAAAAGAACTGTCATTAAAATACATGGTGGTTGGGACTGAGCAGCTGCCTCTCTCTTAGCTTCTCTATTACTCTTTATGTTGGAAGTGTTGGGCAATATTTCTCCTTCAATCTCTTGTGCCATCAGTAAACTTTCATGTGGTGAGCAATGGATGAATTAGTAGAAAATTTAGTGATTTCTGGCACAGTAATATCTCTGAGTATGTTGCTGAGAGATCTCTTGTGTGGAAATGGGGCAAGCCTGGGGAGCTTTATAGGGGTATTTGTGGTGTTTTCCTATAACCTGACTGTGCTAGATAAAACTTGTTATATAGTTCGGTCCCTTTGTTTAGTTTTATTCATGGCCATCCAGACAAATTTTCCTCAATAAAATTACTTGAAGCTATTGGCTATAGACACTATTGATACCAGTGATTCTGAGGAAGTGGCTGAATGGGACTGTTTCATAAAAGCCATAAGTAATGAACATTTGGCAGTAATAGAGGAAAACAAATATAAAGCCTAATTGAAGTGCCCTACCTAGGAAAAGAATCGGTTTGCTGATGCTCAAAATAAACTCTGCCAGGCAAAATGAAAGAGGTTTGTCTTGCATTGCAAGCAGCTCTTTGGGAGCTGAAAATAATTTTGTTCTAGTGGGTAGATGTGGACATTTTATCTTCTATTGTATAATTTCATTAAAACACAAATTATGGCAAAAGTTAGAAAAAATAGGTGGTTCTGAAATTCATCATGACTGATAAACAAGCGTGTAATATGAATGTGTGAATTCCATTATTAAAAAAAATCTATTGAAACTGCTCTTGCCACCCCACTCCCCCCACAAAAAAGTATAGGATGTAGTATTTGCTTTACTGAACTTGAATTCAATGACCTCCCTCCCAAAGATGAGGAATTAAGGAGTAATTATATTCTGGATCTGAGTCTCATTGTTGGCAGAACTCTTTTTTGCATTGGTTATAATGGAAGCCTATGAGAAATGTCTGCTCCCTTGTTGAGAATTTAATAGAGAAGAGAAAGGTATGGATACATTGACATACAAAGATTAGGAATCTTGTAAGAATGGATTTCCAAAGGGACAAAGATAAATAATTCTCATGACAAAAGAAAGAGAGATTCATTTAATAGAAAATGCTTATTCAAGGAAAATCATTAAAGGATTAAGTATATATGAGTTTAAATATATGAAAGATGTGCAGAATATGAGGACAATATCGGTATAGAAAATATAGATATGATCCTGTTAAAACTGAAAAAAAATACATAATGAAGCGAGATTGGTCAAGATCAGAAAAGGTTTCTTGTGGAACATCTCCTCTGACCTGTGTCTTCATGGCAAAGAGTGACTATGTAGCAGAAGAAAAAAGGGAACATATTCCAGGAATGGAGAATGCACAGTACAAAGGTAGAGAAGATAGCTAGAAAGTCATGAATGAGGTACAGAGAAAAGGACCAATTCGGTTGGATGACAGAGTAAGAAAGGAGATGTGATATCAACAGAAGATGGAAAGACTGATTTGGTTGAAATTGTATTGGAATTCAAAACATAAACTGAATATAACATATTGTATAATAATGATGAATTTGGAATGGAATGATGAGACACTTAAGACAGAAAAACTAAATAGGAATCTATTGAAGAAGTGATGAAAATAACTAAGGTGGTAACTATGTGGGTGTGGAGAGTCAAGACAGATATTTCTGAGATAAAGAAACAGAAATTTCTAAATTTGACAATGGATGGAAAATAAAGATTCTAGGATAGTTACATATTTATCAACCTGGGAGACTGGCAGGATAGTGGTGTCTGTGGTAAAATATGAGAAATTTGGAAGAGATTTTATAGGAACAGTTACGAGTTCATGGATATCATATACACATATATGATGTACATGTATATAGTAAACAGATATGTATATGTGTCTATATTGTTTTTTTGTCTTGATGTATATTCATATATGCATATATGTATACATTTGTATATGTGTATTTTTATGTTGAAATTATAGATATAAACAAAGCTAAATATAGAATAGATATATAATGTACAGCAATATACCTGCATAGATAAGCAAGTTTGTTTGCCTATATGCATATTTCTAATGCCGAACAATAGAAATTATTTTTGATCCTAGATTCAAGAGGACATTGAGTGTTTCTGAACAACATGATTTACATTAGTAGACCTACACTTCCAGAAACTCACATTGGTGGCTTTGCAATTGAAGCATTGGAGTGAGACCAAGTTTATGATAAGGAGATCAAATAAGAAGGTGATACAGTAATGTTGGCATTATATAATAATGTACTACACATGTAAATTATGCATGTGTTTGTATATGTATATACGTAAATGTATACACATATAAACACACAAAAATGATAGATAAATGAATAGGGAGGATAAATAGAAGAAATTTTATGGAGCTAGAAGAGGCAAATAAACTTAACTATAGGACCTTTTTCCTAAGTTTTAAAGAAGAAGCAGAGGTGATTACTGAGTCATTTGTAGTAATCTTTGAAATATTTCAGAAAACAGAGGAGACATTGCAGAAAGAGAAAGGTAAATGTCACATTTATTTAAAGAAGGTAGAAATTATTAGCATAAATATCAGTGACATTATGTAAAATTCCCAATCCAAGAAAAAAATACCAACATATTATTAAAACTATGGGTAGAAAACATAAATGAGGAAATGGTGATCACAGAGAAAAAGTATAGTGTAAATATTTTTAAAGGCATGAAATTCTTAATTTCTTTTTGACATAATCTCTAAATTGATGAGCATCAGCATAGTTTAATGAATAAAATTCTGGGTCTAATTTTGGCTTCTATCATATATACCTGTTGTATTCCCATGAACAAAACACTAAATTACTTAATAGTCTGTTAAACTCTACAAGATTTTAGGTAACATATAAGTTGATGCTCTGTTCTTCTGAAGAAGTTTCCACATAGAGAATTCCCTATACAAATGAAACTATACTTCCTGAAGAGAGCTCTGATGAACAATCAATCAGTTGAAAGAAAAATACTATAGTTACAAATTGTGCAGATTTTACATAAACTTATCTAATGTGGGAAATTGGGAGATGTAAGGTGAATGAGAGTAAAATTTTATGAATTCAAAAATACTTGAATGATGTACATAACTACTAGTTGGTTGTTTAAGAATTTTTTTTTTGAAAAAGTCTGAATCATGACCTTGGACAAGTTTTGTAGGGTTTTTATTCCCATGGGATATTGACCATTTAAACACTGACTTGGATTAAGATGTAGGTATGAGCTTCCCAAATTTTTAGCATATGTAAATCATAGTTTTGGATGCTGTATGTGAGAATAAGGAATCAAAAAATCTATCAGGTAAAAGCACTGATCCAAAATATGTAGCATAGAATGTTTAAAAGAAAAATATAAATTCTTTTTCTATAAGTCCACTAAACAACTTCACAAATGTAAAAAAGAGTGATTAATAACTAAATATTGGTTTATCTGAAGATAGATTAACTTATTTAATATGAATTATGAGTATTCTTTGGAAGTCAAGAAATCTTAGATTCACTTAGGGTCAATTAGCAAAGTCCATTTTCCTTCTACAAGGAGGAAATAGACATATTGTATTTTTCTTTGATAGTTCCCCAATTACAATTATCCTCAATTCTTTGTGTTTTTATGATCAATGGTTCTACTATATACTAAATAAGAACCTGTTAGGGCAGCTTTGGGGAACCTTTTAGAGTTTGAATGCCCAAAAGGTAAATTCAAGCTTTTTGTGAGCCTTTCTCTCCCATTACCCAAGAGAGCAGAGGGAGGAACTGCTTGCTTTGGGCAGGAAAGAGGAGTAGGGCATGCAAAAATATCTTTGAGAGCTAGGAAGAGGGAGGAAAGGAGCAGCTCCTCAAGTGTCCTCACAAATACTTTTCCAGAGATGAGTTAGGGCATGCTTATCTAAAAAAATAGAATATTTAACAAGAAATAGAGAATGCATGATAGCTATTTTATATATTTGAAGGGCTGTCTAGGAAATCATTCAGTCAATCTAAGAACATCAGTATAAATCAAAGACAAAAGCATCAAATGATCGTCTTCAAGTAACTTACTTTTTTTTTTTTTTGTGGAGAAGACAACAGGAACATTCCTGAGAAAAATATTTAAAAATACAAAGTAAATTAAAGATAATTAGCTGGGGAAAAATAAGGCTTAAATGAGTGGTAAGAAGAGAACTGAGATAGAATTACAAAAATAAATCCAGGGATTCTAATAGACTAGAGGAGATAGTGCCTTCTAATTGGGATGGGTATGGGCACATATACAAAAGAATATAAGCTGGATGAAGAGGTAGTTGTAAGAAATGGCAACATTTCAATTAGCAGCAGAGTGCAAGAAGAGGCATCATATACTTTAAGGCTGTAAAAGTAGATGAGAGTCAAGTTTCTGAAAGATGTTTCATGTAAACTATATAAGTCTACGTTGGATGCTCAAAACAAAGAGGACATTTTTAAAGTTTGTGAAGAAAGCCGACATGGTCTGAACCATGTTTTAGACTGATCAACATGGGTACCTTTGAGAGTTGGATTAGGCTCAGAACAGAATGGAGAATCAATAAACAGATATTGCAAAGAGGCTTGAGGGAAATTTAGAGTTATTCATTTTGAATCAGTTTTTGAATCCTAGTTGTTTTTTCCATTGAAGGTTTTAAAGCAACAGTTGTGACAAATCATAATGTTAATTATGGGAGGATTATACTTGATACATGTGTTAAAATATAAAACCATGGACATTTTTTTTTTCTATTTCTAATAGGCTGTGATCATATGACTTTGAAATTCTCTCCAGAAGGAAACATGGTGAGTGCTAACCGAAACCAGAGTGCTACAGTCATGTTCATCCTTTTAGGATTCTCTGATTTCCCAGATCTGCAAGTACTCCTCTTCATGGTGTTCCTGGCCATCTATGTGGTGACTATTGTGGGAAACTTGGGCATGATTGTGATCATTAGATACAACCCCAAACTCCACACCCCTATGTACTTTTTCCTCAGTCACTTATCCTTTGTGGATTTCTCTTACTCCACTATAATCACACCCAAATTGTTAGAAATCTTAGTTGTGGAAGACAGGACCATCTCATTTGTGGGCTGCATCATGCAATTTTCTTTCGCCGTCACCTGTGTGGTGACAGAGATGTTCATGTTGGCAGTAATGGCCTATGACCGATTTGTAGCCATTTGTAATCCCTTACTTTATACGGTCACCATGTCCCAGAAACTTTGTGCCCTTCTAGTCATTATATCATATTCGTGGGGCCTAATTTCTTGTGGAGTATTCACCTACTCTCTTCTCATCTTATCATTTTGGGGGATAAACACCATTAATAATTTTCTGTGTGAGTATTCTGCCATTCTTTCTGCTTCCTTCTCTGATAAGCACCTTACTGAAGTAATTCTATTTAGCCTTTCAAATTTTAATACCCTTTGCACACTTGGCATAATACTTACCTCCTACATATTTATTTTTGTAACTGTCATGAAGATGCCTTCAACCAGTGGGAGACGTAAAGCTTTCTCCACCTGTGCCTCCCACTTGACTGCTGTTACTATCTTCTTTGGGACTATCCTCTGCCTCTATTGTATACCCAGTTCCAAAAGCTCATGGCTCATGATCAGAGTGAGCACTGCTTTTTACACCGTAGTGATTCCCATGTTAAACCCCTTAATATACAGCCTCAGGAACAAAGATGTTAAAGAAACTTTTAGGAAACTAATGGACATCAAGGTATTTTCTCACTAAAATTACTTCATTTGTGATTTTTCTACTTGTTAAAGAAGTTATCATGATATTTAATTAATAATTCATTCCTACACTGTAATATCCATTTTATCTGGGAGTCTCACATTTGGCACCAAACCCATCTGCAGTTCAGCCATGAGCCTGTAAGTGAAGATGGAA
Organism: Gracilinanus agilis; assembly: GCF_016433145.1. NCBI lineage: Eukaryota > Metazoa > Chordata > Mammalia > Didelphimorphia > Didelphidae > Gracilinanus > Gracilinanus agilis. The sequence continues at coordinate 275,050,890 of NC_058135.1, forward strand.
AATGCAAAGTGAGGAAAAATAAAACTCAGGGAAAAAAAGAACAGTAGCCCCAACCATAATCAATAACATTAGCAGCAGCCAGAATATAATCATACTTTTACAAATTATTCCAAAAGACAGAGTTGACTTCAAGATCTTCTAATAAAGGGAAACACCTTAATTTGGGGGGGTAAAATAAAACCACAGCTTTAAGAAATTGGATACCTTCTTTCCCAAAGTATCTTCTCATCTCTACGTTTCATGCAAAAGAAATAAAATATATACAGGGTGATGTGAAAGGACAAAAATGAAGAAAGTAGGCTTGCTTGGTAAGTCTGATTGAAACATCCGTTCTAAAAACACCGGAGATAACGATAATAATGATGGTGATGATGTTAATAAGAAAATCAAGCCCTAATTTGTAGTGTTTGATCATTTTTGTGTTACATATGCACACTGAAGAGTTAACAATAAGCTTTTATGAAGCAGTAGAAGATTTCTCCATATGACACTTCTGAAGTGTGGTAATACATATGGTTGTGTATGTATACACATGCGTATGTGTATGTGTGTGAATTAGTGTTTGTGTGTGTTTAAACAGATGCCTCCCCAAATCATGCAAGGCTTAAAGATTCTTTATATCTCTAATACACATATATATGCATACACATATGTATATATATATATGATACTTCTAATTTTGTTTGTGTGTGTGTGTTCATTTATGTTACTTGGGTCCAGCATCGTTGATTAGAAATGGACATTACAACATTAAAATTCTCTTTCAAAATGTCATTGCAATAAAATGTTGTAATACTTTAAAGGGCACCTAGCTAGTACAGTAGATAGAATGCAGGGCCTGGAGTCAAGTCTTCCTGAGTTCAAATTTGGCTTCAGACACTAGATGTGTGACACAAGACAAGTCATGGAAACCCATTTTCCTTAGTTTTCTCATTTCTAATATGAGCTGGAAAAGGAAGTGACAAATCACTCCAGTATTTTTGCCAAGAAAATGTCAAATGGGGTGAATCAGATTTGGACACAACTGAAAATGACAGAACAGTTACTTTGAGAAGAGAAAAGTCCTTAGAAATTTCCAATATTAGGATATAAGATAAGAGATATTTTAAATGAAGTATAAAGCAAGAGTTTGAAATATCAAAACATATATTTTGGTTTTAAAACCAAATTATATTGACACAACATAACCAAAGATATTTGGCAACTTTATTTTTGTGCAAAATGTATCAACATATCTTGCAAATTAATCAAAGCAACAACTAGGAAAGAATATACAAATGATCAATTTGATCAGCAATTCTTGAAAGAAGGAAAAATATCAATTTTGAACTTAATATTTGTTCAGACTTGATATGAATTAGAAATATACCTCCAAAAAATTCTGAGATGCCACATCACATGATTCTCAAAGATAATTAAAAACTAACAAAATTGATAGTTGAAAAAGCTGAATATTTTGCATAGTCCTATATTGTTGAGTTCTGTCATAACCATGATCATCATATGTAATTTCAATAATAATTTTTAAAGAAACATTGTTTCTACAACTAGCACCAAAAACTAATGAATAAGGAAAAAGATCAATCACTTTTAAATGAATGAGGTATTTAATTATCTTAAAATTAATAAAATTTCTTAAAATTAAAATGTAAATAGTGGAAGCTTATGAATATATAAACTTTAAAAATTATTTGTATTTGTGTTTTTCAATGTGTTTAAAGTAACAATGTTTATATTAAGGAAAAACATCTAACTGAAAAAGAAAAGAAAAAGGAATTATTGAAATATGCTAATATATGTGAAGAGTAAAGTAGTTGAGGGCTAAGGGTTGATTTTAATTGACCTCATAGAGAGAGAATATGACTAATGTTAGAAATATATAGAATTTGCATTAGGACTCAGGAGTGGAGAGTTTCTTTCTCCACAACATTATCTAAACACATGACAGTGTTTTTCCTAAGAAATAGCGATGATTATGTTAGTCCTTTAATCATTAAATTCTTGTGGTTACCTCTTTTTTCTGGTATCAAACATAAACTTATCTGTTTAAAAAAATCTCTTGATAAACTGATACCAAACTACATCTCCACTCTTAGTATGCATTGTTATTCTTTACAACTCCATTTGATCAAATTGGCCTTCTTATTATTTGTCAAATTGAATAACCAATCTTCTATTTTCATATCTTTGCACTGGCCATCTTGATCAAATAGATTTCCCTAGGTCCTGTCAAGTTTGTCTTTGTAATTCGAACTCCTATCACAGTACTCTTCTATAATAGATTTTCAATAAATAACTGTTGATTGATGACATGATTAAGTGTCCTTGCATGTGAAAATGTACAACTCAACAACCATCACTGAAGATATTTCAGGAAAAAAAAATTGCTATCAACTGTTTCCTGGGCAGAACTAAAATACAGAAAATTTGTGAAATCCATCAATTCAAGAGTTTTGAGTTTGAATTGAGAAATTTACTGTTTTATATGTTCTTCTGAAAGCTGTCTCTTAGTATTGTGATTGATGGAAAAAGAGAAATTTTATAGTACTATCACAGAGACATTGGTATATCAAAGTCTTCTCTTGGTGCCTTCCAGGAAACTCCATGGACTCTTTCTTCTTTGGATTCCCAGGTTCACATTTATATCTCAAAATTCTTTCTGTTTCCACGCAGATGATTAGTCAGAGCACCATATTTTACATATTCATAATAATATATTTCTTCTTCTATACAATATTCCTTCCTAATAATACTGTACTTTACTACACTTTATGTTTCATATTATCATATCATTTGCAAGTCATCTCTATCTCCATGCCATGCCAGTACCTAAAAACTTCTATTATCCTCCCACATATACGGATCTCTCTAAGAATGGTAATTCAATACCATTTCTCCCTTGAAGAACATGTCAATAATTTGTTCTATGATACATGACATTTTAGAGGGGAATCTGATAGGCTGGTACCATGTTATTTTAGCTCTAATGCTGCATGAATGAGAAAGCCATAGGTCACTGAAAGGTTAAAATTAAGTTTTACTTGGCACCCATACAGAAATGATACTCAGCAATGATATGATGGTACTTTGGTTCTTTAGACATGAACCTCCTTTTTTCTTCAGGGCAATAAAGACATGGATCAAAGCACGTTCTGTTGACTTATTGGATCTTGGAATATCATTCATGTCTCAAAAGACACAAGAGTGGGCCTTTGCATACCCTTAGCTAAATAGAAAGCAAGGTCCATATGGATGGATGATAACAAGTACTATTTCAATCCAAGAAAGTGGAGGCTTTGAACCTTTTCCATCTACAGGATAATCTCATTCTATTTTGATGCCTTTGCAAAAACAAAAACAAAATACATACAATAAAAATTTAACCTAACCCTTGTTGAGAAGGTATAGGAATCTTAAAATCACCACTCTTCATTTCCCTGCCCTAAACACTCCATCTTAGCTACCTACTCCACAATGGTTATTGTCTTCCTCTATTTTAATATGATCTTTTTGGGGACAGGGACTGACTACATTTTTTGCATTTATATCTCTCCCACTTATTTGGAAAAATAAAATGTTTTAATTTGTTGTTTCAGGCATTATTCCTATTGTCAGCTTTTTAAAGCAAGAGGTATTCATTTTATTTTATTTATTTTTTTTTTTTTGGTATTCCTAGGGTTAAGCACAATGCAGAACACTCTGTATTCACTAGTATATGTCTGTTTACTGAATCAACTCATTTTCCAAGCAACCCTATTTACATCTGTCTGAGTAGTATCCCACCACCAAAGAATGAACACAAGTCATAAACATTACTGAAGTTCTTCAATATATCCACAACCAGGGGCAGCTGGGTAGCTCAGTGGAGTGAGAGTCAGGCCTAGAGACAGGAGGTCCTAGGTTCAAACCCGGCCTCAGCCACTTCCCAGCTGTGTGACCCTGGGCAAGTCACTTGACCCCCATTGCCCACCTTTACCAATCTTCCACCTATGAGACAATACACCGAAGTACAAGGGTTTAAAATAAAAAAATATATATATATCCGCAACCATGGGGCAAGGGTAATCTTTACTTTGCTTTTTCTGGGATGTACCTGCTTCTACCATTCCTGCTTTCAGTTTTAAAACAACTCAGGCTCATAACATTTAATTTCCTTCTAGATGCCATGTCCTTCATATTCTTTAATGAACTGTTTCTCAAGATCACTTTTCTTATTCTCTCTAACAGGAGTAATGGGGACTTCTGCCAGAAGTCATGGTTCTGTGATCTCCTCAGGTTTCATCGATATAATCAGCATCTCTATGCAGATGATTTCCATATCTATATAACCAGCTTTGGTATCTCTGCTGAGCTACTATCATTCATCACTGCCTATTAAGTATCTAAAACTGGATGTGCTATTGATGCTTAAAGTCAATGTAGCCAAAACAGAATTCATTACCTTTTCTTCAAAGTCCTGCTTTTGCACTTCTGAATTCCTTTTAATTGTCAAGGGCTCCACCATTCTCCTGGGGACCTAATCTCTAAAAATGAGTCATATCATCAATATCTTATTTTCATCTGCCTTCATAATATTCTCTCCATTCACATAGTTATCATCCTCATCACCTCTTGTCTGTACTTTTTACTCTAGTTGGCTACATGTATGTGCCTGTTTTTTGTTTGTTTGTTTTCCTGAAATGTAGCTATGTTTATGTCATATTTGCCCCTGTCTCCCCATTCTTCAAGTACAGTGAGCTCTAGTGGTTCTCTATTATTGTTAAAATCAAATACAACCACCTGTTTGGCAATTAAAGCTCTTTATAATCTGTTTTTCTCTACTTTTTTCATTCTTCTTATGCTTTAATCCCCTATACACACTCTAGGATCCAAATACCCTGGTCTTTTATTGTTACTTGAACACAATGCTCCATCTGTGGTTTCTATACAAGTTGCCTCAAATCCTCTTTTTTGATTCTCTGTCTCTTCATTTTTGTTTTTAATACCTTTCTCTATACTAAACTCAAATCTTACCTTCTATGGGAGCCCTTTCCCAGCCCTCTAACTGTTCATAATTCCTCTCAAATTATCTTTCATCTACTACATGTATAGCTTATATTTACCTAACTTCATATACCTTATCTCCATCATTAGGAAGATTTTCCTCATAAATATAGCTAGTATTAATATAACACCTTAAGGTCTCCAAAATGTTTTAAACATATTATTTCACTTTGGTCTCACTACAATAATCCTGGGAGATAGGTGATATTATCAACTCTATTTTATACATGAGGAAATTGAAGTAGATAAAGGATAAGTGGCACACAGGAACTCACAAGTAAGACTTGTTATGAATAAAAATTAATCTTGGAGGCTTTATACTAAATTTATAAATATTTATTACTAAAGAGAAAAGAAGATAGAAATAAGTTTTCCAGCCTTTTTAACTTAAAGTAAATCCCTAGCAGAGTTACTTCTGCTCCATCAGTTCCTAGATTCTCCAAGGATTCTGATCCATTTCACAAGTGGGGGCCAGGAGGTGCAGCTACCCACATGGTTGGGCCAAACAAATTATGACCAGTCAAAGAGCATCTAGAGGAGCCCAAAAGACAAAGTTCGCAGATTCCCAGCCCTTGTGGCCCCACTAGCCAGAGATGTCCTATAGATAATCTGGGATGGCTGAGAGCACTCCTTTCACAAGCCCAAAGGAATGTTAGAGAGTACTTCATGAACTGGCTTTTCAAGTTCAGTCTAAATTCTCCCCCAGGATCTTTCAATTGGCCTGAGGTTTCAACTTTGTTTTCATATGTCACAATGTCACATCCCCTGACTTCTGCTGTTCAGGAAACTCATCTGCCATGGTGGGAAACTAAGACACATGACTCTGTGACTCTTGTGGCTTCATACTTTTGGGATCTGATGGTCTCCTACATTCTTAATTCACACAGATTAGATAAGAACTAAGTTCTTTCTGGCCCAAGGTCTAGGGATTTGACCACTCTGCTATGTAGTTCTCTCTAATAAAATTTTAAAAAATAAAATAAAAGGCCCTGAGAAACTTTCTTTATATATGCAACTGGAAAAAAATTACTGGCATATAGGAATTATTAAAGAGAAGTATTTATTTTCACTTACTGATCACTAACACCCAGCCTTGTAAAGTCCTCCAACGAGATGGAGTTCCAAGTTCCCTTCTCCTGAATGTTAGTGGTCATATATGTGATTAGTTATGTGATAAATCTGGAGAATATTATGTTCACCATTTTCAGCCTCAAACTTTAAACTTCCATGTACTCTTTACTTTTCCCAATTTCCCAATGAGAATTTTTTTTTCAGGGATTGTCAATTGGAATTTTTCTCCAAAGAATGTTAGAAATTTAATTTTAGAATACAGAACTATCTCTTTCATAGGCTGACATTTCTTTGGTGTCTGATACTGTCTATTTTGGATGATGGCTATTGACCACTTTGTGATAATTTGTAATCTTCTACTTTTTACACTTACTATATCTGAGCTATGATTGTACCTTTTTGGTCAGTGTGGTATATTAATAGAGTATCGTTTTTGGTTTCATTTTCATCTACACTCTACTTATATTGTTCTTTTAGGGACTAATCTTGACTTGAATAATTATTTAAATAATAATTACTCTTTGTTTCATCTTTCTGGTAACTATTCACATTGGTATTGGAAAAATTAGATGTTTAAATAACTGTGAAGAAGAAGAAATGAAAATAAACATCTAAATGGAATTTCTAGTGTGGCTTCAAAGACATCCCATTTTTTTTTAAACCCTTGTACTTCGGTGTATTGTCTCATAGGTGGAAGATTGGTAAGGGTGGGCAATGGGGGTCAAGTGACTTGCCCAGGGTCACACAGCTGGGAAGTGGCTGAGGCCGGGTTTGAACCTAGGACCTCCTGTCTCTAGGCCTGACTCTCACTCCACTGAGCTACCCAGCTGCCCCCAAAGACATCCCATTTTAACAAATTTACACAGGAGACATCAGCTTCTCCTTAATGTCTTATTTTGTTGTCCATAGAGAAAAGCTCAGAAGACATTCTCTAGGGCCTGGTTCTCAAGAGTCCTAGATGCATACATACGTTTCTCAGCATTGTTCACAGACTGAACTACCAGACACAGTATAATGCCTTGTTTCTTCCCTTTTTGGACTACACAGAACAATAATATTAAGTGGAGAAAACCTTATGTTCTCATCTCTGTGTATAAACATTTCTCTTGTTTGAAATCATCAGACTATGTTTATGTCTACTTCAGGCCTAAAGCTATGGTTATACTCTTTTCTTGAGTATTATATAATCATAGAAACATATTTTTCTCTCACTGGGTTTATTGCTTATAGCAATCTGTAACTAAGAAAAAATTCTGAAATATTCTCCTCAAGGTAAGTAGATTTACTTTTATGTTTTTCTCAGTGGTGCCACCAACAGAATAAAATTCCCTCTGAAATTCATATCTATTTACCAATTATTATCTGTAAAGATTCTACAGATCATTCAAGAAAGGACATTTAGGCAAAGAGGGTGAGTGTAATCTGAAATGGAGCAAACCTCCTACGTCAGTCAGTATCATGATGAGTGAAAATTTATGACACATCTATTGAATAAAAATAGCTATATAACACTAGAAGATACTAAATCACTAAAGCCTTTGTGATTTAGATTTCATTTAGGGAAATGGGACATCTTATTAATTATAATAATTATAAAATGGATATAACTATATGTAATGCAATTATAAAATGATATATCAGCAAGTATCAGCTAAGGGTCCAGTGAGTACAATATAATTAAAAGCAATTGTATAGAAACTTAGTAAATAGCCTTATCACTGGGATGAAAGGTTTATAAACAAAGGTTGCCAGGGAATGAGCTAAAGTAGTGTAGGAGAAGAAGGAGAATATCCCATGAAAGCAGAATGATGACCAAATAAGGTGGTATTTGAATCTCTCTAATAGGCTCAGATCTGTCTTTATTGTTTTGGGATATAGTTTGATTATTTTCTCACTTCTGCTATAACCAAAGACAATAAAGTTTAATAGATTTGTCTAAAGTGTCTTTAAGTGTTGTATACTCACCCCCACCACTCCCAAAAATCTTTGTATGACATCATGCACCCTATTGAATTAAGGGACCTAATGAAATAGAACACAGACTATCAGAGGAGTAAGCAGGTTTTTGACAATAGAGCACTGAAAAACAATGCATTAGGAAATTGAATTTTGCTTTTGAGACCTTTGGCCTCAGGATGTCACACAGTGACAAACTTTATAATTTTGAATATAAAGTATAGTTCAGATTATAGCATATCCTGTTAATTTTTTCAGTGTCTTTCTATTGTCTCTAGAATCAAATGAAAATATTCCTCTACTCTCCTTTCCTCTCTCTTCCCCTCTTCTCTTCCCTTCTCCTCACTCCTCTCATTTCTCCTTCAGTCTCTTTTAGAATGACAAGAAGACATATTTAGAGTATTTAATAAAAGTTGCATTAAAGAACAAAGTTGAATAACAATCTGTGGTTTAAAAAAATGTCAAACAAATTGGCTAAGTTCAACCACAAAGTAAATGGAAGAATCAGGAACTAATCTTGAGTTCTCAAACTCCAAATGCATTTTAAAAAAAGATTTTTAATTCCTAAAATGATCTATTAAAAATCCTGACACGTTGCTGAAATTTAATCATTAAAAATAAGTTCCTTTGGATTCTTTTTTCCTGGTAATGTCTTTCTATAAATGCATTCATAAAATTTCATTCATCAATAAAATTGCAGTTATGCTCCTTCTTGTTGGTGACCAGAGAGACAAAAGGAGGCAGTACATAGAATTAAAAAGATTTGTAGTTGATTGCTGAATTAACTCTGAGCCCCAAATTTATTTGTAACAAAGACATATTCCTTTGTGTGTTACAATGAGGTCAAAATATGTGAAATTTCACAATTTTCTTAAAAACTTCCCCATTACACAGAGATTTGTTTCTCTTGATGTTCTATATTTTCCTGGAATTTGTCTTTCTAGCCAAAGTTAAACTATTTCATTCAATATAATATCATTATTGTCAATCTCCTCATCTCTTTTGAATTCAAACTACATCAGGCATAATCATTTTCAATCTTCACAGAGTTTCCTATACCCAATAGCAGGAGAAGGGGGAGTAAGGAAGAATGAGTTAAATGGGATAGGTAGTTGGAAGGCAACTGAAATAATTGTTTACAAGGCTTAATGGGAGAATCTCTTTCCAGAGCCCTACTTGAATAAAGTGAGAATTACAGCCTGAAATTTGTCAAGATGAAAAGAAGATTTTTGAGATGTTCAACTTTCCTTACTACAACTCTCAAAGCTCTTGGGCTCTGCTCTCTCACAGAGGAAGAGATATGGTATTTCGGGAGTTCTCCCTCTTGTCTCTACCCACAATGGCTGAACCATTTTTCTTCATTGTTTATTAGTCTTCTGCCATTCTATTAGTCAATTAGAATAATTTCCTGGCTCACCAAGGAACTGAATTTCCAAAGTAAACCACTAAATGTAGCCATTTTGGTGAGTCCTCTAATGATGAAAATCAGAGGCATTACAAAGTTGTGCCAGGCTATTACCATGGGAACACCCATGGGCTCCCAAACTCCCTTCTTCCAAACCCTGGAACAATTGTTTGGCTCCTCAGTAAAGGACAGCAGTGACCCCAAAATCTTCCATGATCTCCATCCTGGAACACTAAATATATGTTGATCTCATAATATTCTAACCATCCTTATTTTCTAAAAATACAACTTCAAAGATTTTATCATTTGCCATAAACAGAAGAGAGTTCTTTTTTTTTTTTTACCTTTTAAAAAAGGAGCAAAAGGAAACAGAGGAGAGAAAAGCAGGAAGCAGGGTAGTTTTATTTGATTTTAGAGGCAAAAAGGAGAGACAGGTAGAGGATTAGCAAAAAGATTATAGGATCAAAGCTGTGTTTTCACATATATACACAAATAAATGAAATTGTTATTCCAGTTAATTGGCATCTTGAAGAGAAATAATAATAACAAAGATGCAAAGATATTTTATAGGAAAATATATTCACACTAGACTAAATTTTAATTCCTTTTTTTCCTTTTTAGACATCATTCCTAAGTTGATGAGACAGTCTCATATAATGATTAAAAAAACTAGTTTGAAGTTTAGTCTGTGACACAGATAAATTTCATGACTATAGGCAAGTCGTTAAATTTCATATTGTCTCAATCAACTCTAATTCTTCATTTATATATTACAAACCAGATCTGAATTGGTGAATGAAATTTCCTTGCTCAGAATTCCCAGTTCCTCCTACAGATGAAATCACTGGTATAGAAAAAAGGCAAAAATATGTACAACAAGATTAATAAAGATAATTTTATAAATTACTTTATACTTTGTCAAAATAGTAGATAAGCCATATGGTTTGTTTTATGTGGGAATGATGGGAAAATGCAGGATAATAGCAAGATTTGATACATTCATAACTGTTTTAATATGAAACTGAAATTCCATTAATAGTTTGATTTTATCTGAAAAGGAACTATCTAGTGAAGGACATCAGGTATATGTTGTTGAGCCTGTGGATGAAGAAAAAAAATTAAACTTGCAGATGACATAATTTTCAGAGAGAGAGATTTCTGGGTGATTGAATAAAGGTAAAAATAAATCTCTTGACCAAGTAGAACACTGGCTCAATATTTGGAGGATGGAACTAGAGGACAAATATAACTTCTTGACCATCAGTTTCATAAAGAACACATAGATAGGTATCTACAAATTTGTGTTTATAATAAAATATAGAGCATTTAATGAACCAAAGCTCAATTTGGAAATCAAAAGAATTTGGTGATGTTGGGATAATTTACAAGAGGTTGAATGAAAGAGCTCTTCTTCTCTGGTAGTTTTATATATATATGTATATATATACATATCACAATATAATGATGTATAATATCATAGTAATAATATATATGTATATATGTATAAATATATATGTGTATATATATATATATATATATATAGAGAGAGAGAGTATAATCTTCATTTCTGAGTGAATCCTTATGAGAAGGAGATAAATAGGGGGTGTAAGTTGGAGAAAGTGCAGAGCAGGGTGATCTACATGAAGAAAAATCTCTAAATTATGACAAAAGAGGATTGGGAAAAGAACTGAGCACATCCATGCTAAAGAAAAGACTTAAGGTCATTGACAACTGCCTTGTTATATATAAAAGGCTACCAACTTAATCAATCAAATAATCAACAACAATCAACAAACAATTATTATTTTTTTAAACCCTTAACTTCTGTGTATTGAGTCCTAAGTGGAAGAGTGGTAAGGGTGGGCAATGGGGGTCAAGTGACTTGCC
>NC_058135.1:275076833-275096220 GCF_016433145.1 Gracilinanus agilis
CCTTCCCTTCCCTTCCCTTCCCTTCCCTTCCCTTCCCTTCCCTTCCCTTCCCTTCCCTTCCCTTCCCTTCCTTTCCCTTCCCTTCTGTTCTCTCTCTGTCTCTCTCTCTCTGACTCTTCATTCATGAACACATCTTTTCCCCACCTTTCTTCATCTAACCTTTATGAATTTCTTACCAACCCTACATTGTTATAGGTTTTTGATACATACTAAATTTATAAGTAAATTATCATCATTATATGACTAGGTCTCTAACTTCATCGGTATGAATAGCTTTATTTGTTAAATCAACTCTTTTTAAAGTAGATTGACATCTTGCTTGTAATTTGGAGCATTAATGAGTCCTTTGAGCCATTGAGAAATTAAGCGATTAATCCAGGATCACAAGTTAGTATGTGTCACAGATATGACAAGAATACATGACTTTCTATGTTCAATGTTTAACTTCAATGTTGCATTTTTCCACTATGAAAAATTGCTTTTCATAGAGTAAATATTTAATTGCTTAAAATTTACTTTAATTATCATTTATTCAAACCCACCTTTTCCCTATTGTTTATGTCCCTTTTATTTTATTATTCTGTTTTTCAGGGTTTGTTTTTGAACTGCCTTCAACTATTGCCATGGTGATCTCTGACAGAAATCAGAGTGCTCTAGTCGTATTTGTTCTCTTGGGATTCTCTGACTACCCAGAATTTAAGATCTTTCTCTTTCTGATTTTCCTGGCCATCTATGTGATCACTGTTATGAGTAATCTTGGAATGCTTATAATCATTATTTTAACCCCCAAATTACATACACCCATGTATTTTTTCCTTAAACACTTATCCTTTGTAGATTTCTGTTACTCCACTGCAGTTACACCAAAACTGTTGGAAAACTTAGTTGCTGAAGATAGGACAATGTCTATCACTACTTGCATGATACAATTTTTCTTTACTGCTAACTGTGCATTGATTGACACATTCATTTTGGCAGTGATGGCATATGACCGTTTTGTAGCCATCTGTAATCCTCTTTTATATATGACTATCATGTCACAGAAACGTGGTGCCTTGCTGATGGCTGCAGCCTACTCCTGGGGCATACTTTTCTCTTTACTCTTCACCTACTCTCTCCTTGTTTTATCTTTTTGTGGGACTAACATCATCAATAATTTTCTGTGTGAATATTCTGGCATACTCTCTGTGTCATGCTCTGATAAGCACTTTAGTGAGATGATACTTTTCATAGTTGGTAATTTTAATATGCTGAGCACACTAATAGTCATATTCACTTCCTATATTTTTATTTTTGTAACTGTTATGAAGATGCAGTCAGCCAGAGGGAGACATAAGGCTTTCTCCACTTGTGCCTCTCACCTGACAGCTGTTGGAATCTTCTATGGAACCGTCCTTTTCCTCTACTGTATACCCAATACTAAAAAATCATGGCTTACAGCCAAAGTAGGTTCTGTTTTCTATACAGTAATCATTCCCATGCTGAACCCTCTAATATATGGTGCAAGGAACCGTGATGTTAAGGAAACAATTAGGAAGTTAATGAATTTAAAGTGATTTCTCATTAAATTAATATCATCATCTTCAACCTCATCATCACCACCACTATCAATAAAAACAACAACCACACAGTAACAACAAAGACATCTTCTGTAGCTGAAAATATTCTTCTAAAATGAACAAAGACTGTATTCAGAAATTCTTATATATACATATGTATATATATGTACATGTGTGTATAAGAATTTCAGAATATATATATATATATGTGTGTGTGTGTGTGTGTGTGTCTGTGTGTGTGTATACACACACACACACATCCATCTGGTGCTTAGACTTTTTGTTGTGAATCCATGCCTATGTGGAAGAAGAATGTGAAAACTGAAATAAAAAAGTACCTACCCAAACCCCCTTACTCTTTACTATATAGGTTGGACTAGCTCTAGCCAACCATGATAGGCCCTATTTCTTTAGAATAACAACATGCAAAATACAATAATGTCATTAATTTGCTATTCTTGAATAGCTATTTTTCCCTTGCTCTCTTTTGATCTTCTAAACCTATGTGTGGTAATTGGTGAATGTCTTGGAGCGAAGAGAGGTTCTGGTAGGAAACAAAATACTGATAAGTGACTACTCATAACCAGGGAGGAGAATGGAGATCACTCATTTCTTAGGTACAACATCTGAATGATATAATTCAGTGTATTTCTAAACTACTTTATAGAAATGGAATATTCTTTGAAAATATTGATCATGTCCCTCTTTCTGAAATGTACTACTCCCTCACCTCTGATTTTTAGAAAGTCTGTCTTCCTTTGAAAAAAAGCACCACTTTCTAAAAATGAGACATTTTCTTATTCCTTCCTCCCCTAATACTGTGTATTTATTACACATACATGTGTGTAGTGAATATACCTATGACTACATGTATATATAATTACATTCACATGGAAATTCCTTCACCTGTATAGATGTACATATATTAATTTCTCATTAATTTCTGACTCTTTATAACCTCATGGACCATAGCTATACATGGGATTTTCTTGGCAAAGATACTGGAGTGCTTTGCCACTTCCTTCTCCAGTGGACTCAGGGAAACATTTTATTATGCAGTTAGAGGTTAAGTGTCTTGCCCAGGGTCAAACAACTGGGAAGTATCTGTGACTGAAATGAACTAATGTCTTCGTGATTCTAGTGCTCCAGGGTTTGATGGATTCATAAGTTAATTCTACCGAACATTTAAAGGACAATTAATTTCAATACTAGATAAAACATTCAGAAAAGTACTGAGGAAAAATCATTTTCTGACACAAATACAATTCTAATATCTGAGCCAGGAAGAACAAAAACAAAGAAAATCATAGAACATCATCATTAAGGAATATTGATGCAATTTTTAAAAACACAACACTAGCAGGAAGCTTATAGCAATATATCTCAAGGATCATATACCATGATGAGGTAGGTTTTAAACCAGGGATGGTTCAGTATTAGAAAAACTATCAATATAATTGAACACAAGAATTATAAAACAAAACAAAACCAGAGAAACCAAATTATTATTTTGATAGATACAGAAAAAAATATTTTGACAAAATACAATACCCATCCTTATTAACAAATAGCAGAGAATGATGGAATAAATGGAATATTACTCAAAATTGTAAATGACATCTACCTAAAACGATCAGAAAAATTAATTGAAACAATGAACAACTTTAGCTAAGTTGTAGGATATAAAATAGACCCATAAAACTCATCAGCATTTCTTCATACTAGCAATAAAGTTCAACAGCAAGAGATAGGAATAGGAATCTCATTTAAAACAACTCTAGGCAATATAAAGTTACCTGGGAATCTGTCTGCCAAAACAAACACAGGACATATGTGATCACAACTACAAAATATTTTTCATAAAAATAAAGTCAGATCCAAACAGTTGGGAGAAAAATAGTTGCTTATGGTTAGGCTGAGTAAATGTAAGAAAAAAACTATAATTTGTCCTAAGTTAATTACTTATTCAATGCCATTCTAATGAAACTTCTCAAAAATTATCTCAGCAGTAGAAAAAGTATAAAATTAATTTGAAAAAACAAAAAACCAAAACAGCAAGGGAATTAATAAAAAAATGAAGGAAATTATCTTAGCTATATCAGATCTCAAACCATATTATAAAGTTGCAATTATCAAAACAATATGCTTCTGGCTAAGAAATAGAGTGGAAGACCACTGTGGTAGACTTGGCACTCAACAGGTAATGGTAAATGACTATAGTAACCTAATGTTTGACATGCCCAAAGACCCAAGCTTTAAGGGAAAATTCATTATTTGACGAAAACTGCTCACAAAAATGTAACGCACTATAGTAGAAATTAGGCATAAGTCACCACCTTACACTATATACCAAGGTAAAATCAAAATGGATATGTGATATAGAAATAAAATTAGGAAAACACACAATAGCTTACCTATCAGACTTATGGATAAGGGGAGAATTTAGGTCAAAATAGTATAGAGTACATTATAAGATATAAAATAGTTAACTTTGACTACATTGAATTCAAAACTATCTGCACAAAGAAAAGCAATGAAACCAAAATTAAAAGGCAAACAATAAACTGGAAAAATATTTATATCCAAATTTCTAACAAAAACTTCATTTCTAAAATATATAGAGAACTGAATTAAATCTATAAGAAAACACATTATTCCTCAGTTGACAAATGATCAATATATTCAAAGGATATGAAGAGGAAATTGAAAGTTGAAGAAATTAAAAGTATCTTTGTCATATAAAAATGCAAGAAAGCATTATTTATTAGAGAAATGAAAATTAAAACAACTCTGAGTTACAAATTCATATACATCACACTGAATAACATGACAAAAAAGGACAATGATAAATGTTGGAGGGGATGTAGAAAAATTGAGATTAATACAATCTTGGTGAATATGTGAACTGATAAAACCAATGTGGAGAGTAATATAGAAGAACATCCAAAGGGCCATAAAACTGTGTGTAGCCTTTGACCCACCAATATCACAATTAAGCCTGTATTCCAAAGAGACTAAAGATAGGAGGAGAAAAGACTCTACCTGTATAAAAATATAACAGCTTTTTGTAGTGTCAAAGAACTAGAAACTGAAGGGATGTTCATCAACAGGGGAATGGTTAAACAAGTTGTGGTATAAGTTTCTAATGGAATAACAGTCCCATGAGAGTGTCTTCAGCCTGAGCCACCAATAATGAATCTCAGAAAAACCCCCAGCCAAAGACCCTCAGAAAAGACTCCTCCTCCTCTATGTTCTCATTTTTTATAATTGTCCTCTTTCCCCATGTCATTTCCTTTCCCTGTGTGCTGGTCTGTAACATCTCATCAACAATCAAAGTCTCTTTGACCTGGACCCATAACCTTTAGTTCTGAGTCATGATCCTAGGACTGGATCTGATGAGCAGAAATTTCATGACCCTGGGAGGAAGGAGTTCCCTTTACACACCAGAAATATTATGCCATAGAAAATAACAAACAAGATGATCACAAAAAACCTTAAAAGAGTTATATGATGTAAAAGTGAAGTAACCAGAACAGGGAGAACATTGTACATAGTAACAAGAATAATGCATGATAACCAATTTTGAATGACTTAATTACTATCAATAGTGTAAACATACAGATCAACTCTAAGAAACTCATAGCAGAAGTATATTTACATATTTATATATGTAAATATAGAAGCAAAGCAAGACCAGATAGTCAGAATGTAAATTGAAACATGCCATTCTTTATTTTTTCTTGAATTTTTTCTTTATTGCAAGTAATACGTGTCTTCTTTCACAACATGGTGAACATATAAATATGTATTATGTGAATATATATTATATAGATATACATACATGCATAGATATACATATATACAACTTATGACATATTACCTGCCTGTTTGAGGAGAAGAGGAGTGGGAGAAAGAGGAATATTAATTGCAAAATATCAGAAAATGAATATTAAGAAATCATATTCACAAGAAATCTGGAAAATTTTAAATTAATATTACTTAGAAATAAGAATGAGGTTACATGACACCTAGAAGTCTATCTACTCTACATATATTGTCAAAGTACATTTGCTTCTTTTCTTTTTCATTAAATTCTGATTTCCTTTGTGTATCCACAGTATAAAGCACATTGCTTGGAACGTTGTAAGTATCTATTAAATGTTTGCATCCTCTCTAACTGACAAGCAATGTCTCCAACTTCATGAACTTGTTTATTGAATGTTAACGTTGTGGTAAAAGAGGCAGAATATATTTTCTAATCATAAAAATGGCTTGGCTCTAAGGTTATTATCAGCCTTATCCAAGTGGGAAATCAAGTATCCAAGATACTTCATATACAAACTTTTCTAACAGTGGGGTTAACATTAGGAGTTCAGGGGTGCTAGTGTCCAGATATCATAGCTTTAATATCCCCAGAGTAGATCTTGCCAAAGAATTCTTGATCTCAAGTCACCAAGTGGTCTCGGTTCTTATGAAATGGGTTTAAAAAGTTAGAATAAGGGAATTATCCTGTATTTTTTTGTGCACCTGGTATAATTTCTTAATTGTCCTATGCAAATTGAATTCAAGAAGTATTTATTAGAATTTCTGAATAAACACTTAATAATGTTGCCAAAGTCTCACCTTATGTTTTCTGAGAGTAATTATTGGATAGTATAATAATCAGTATTAAAATTATGTATTGTATAGTCAAATGAAATCTATGATATTTGTGAAGATTTAAAAATTCTAAATTCAAGACAATATTTTATATGGATATACATGCATATGTATATATATGTATATATGTATATATATAAATATATGTACATATATGTAAAATGATTTATTTAGACAAAAATAATAATCATTCTCTTTGACACTATAATATTATTATTGAGATTATGCTCAGAAAATTATAATCATTTTTAGAGCCCTCTTTTCAAAGAATTTCAGAGTAACATTCAAATATGAAACCTAAAGAAATACATGCTTGCAATCAACTTAAATGCGTGACAATAGGGCAATGATTTGGTCATTTGGAATACATTAATAAAATAGGACACCAAAGTGCTTCAAGAATGAACAATTATTTGCAATAGAATAAATCCTGAAATGAGACTTTAATGGGAAGTGGAGAATCATGACTATCTTGAATACAATACAATAGAATAATAAGTAGTGGGAGAGAGTTACAAAGAAGAATATTTAGGCTCGATATCAGGCAGATGTTCTAAACAATTAAATCTGATTAAAAGTGAAAAAGACTGCGAGAGCTAGTGACTCAATGAATAGAAAGCCAGACATACACAAGAGATGTCCTGGTTTCAAATGTAGTCTCAAATACTTCCGAGCTGTGTTGCCCTGAGGAAGTCACTTAGATTCCATCTCTCACCAGTCTTTGCCTTGTACTTAATATCAATTCTAAGACAGAAGGCACGTGTTTTTAAAAATTGATAAAGTCTGACTGAGTTGATGTGGGAACCTGCAGTTCCTAAGTATATTTCTCTTCTTCCTCTTCCTCTTCCTCCTGCTCCTTAACAATTTATTTTCACCAGTTTTCCATATTTTGCTTCCATATGTAGAAAGTATGGCAAATACAGTCTCTGATATCAAAAGGGCTCACAGTCTATGTCAGGGAAGTGGACATCATTACACAAAGATCAATTTTTATAGAAGGACTTCAAAGAGACTCTAAAATCTGTGTTTTTAATTAATTTATTAGTTTACTCCATTAAAATTTCCAGCTATATCTCTCCCTCATTCTTCTTCCCATACTACAGAAGACATCTTTGCCAAAACGATATACAAATATTTAATTTTATGTCTTGTTTTTTTTTTCTATTTATCAGATTTTTTCTCTGGAGGTGAATTACAAGTCATTTTTCAACAATATTTCTACAACTGTGCATAAATCATCTTGTTTCTGCTTATTTCCCTCTTCATAATTTCATGTAGGTTTTACATTTTTTAAAATGAACCTGCTCGTCATTTCTTTTCCTCCAATAGTATTCCACCATAATCATTAGCCATTTCCCAATTGATGGGCATACTCTTTATTTCCAGTTCTTTGCTGCCAAAAAGAGAGTTGCTCACCTGATAAAATAAAGATAGTCACCTATTTGGTTTTGAATATAATTTTATTACCATATTGCAATTTATCGCTTTTAAAGATAGTCAATAGAGTGGAAAGGGGGTCAATGTGGACACAGAGAAACTATGCCAGAATCACAAATCTACTGTTTAATACTTGTGTGGTCTTGAACAAGTAATTTAACCTCTTGGTGCATCAGTTGCCTTTTTTATAAAATGAGGAACTGAACTAGATGACTAATAAAATTTTAAGCTCTAAATCTATGATGATAAACCATATACCTCTATGCCATGTGCTAAGACCCATGGGCCTTTAACTTCATTGAAGACACCAGAAATTAACAAAAGAAACAGGAGAGATTGAAAAATTACTAAAACATATAGATAGAAAGATATTAGGGGAATCTATCACTGAGCTATCTACTTTTTTTTTTTATTTTTGATTGCTTTATTTTCTTGCTATCCTGCATATGGTTTTATACAGCTTAAGAGGAACAGTGTGTGACAGTGCAAAGAATGAGTCAGTAAGAATTATTTTCTAAGTATATTTCTGAAGGAGTTGCCTTGGCTAAGTCATTTAACCACCTTGTGTCTCAGACCACTCTTTAATTGTATATGCTATAAACAGCTGTAACACTTCAATGAAGGACCTTTTTCCCCATATAAGTATACTGACTTGTCACAACTTTTCTTTTCCATTATATGATAATCTGGTAAATACATTTAAAAAATATAAGGGCAAATAGGTTGTGATAGTTGGAGGAAAAACTATTTGTTATCTTTTCTATATGGTCAGGAGATTGCCCAATTATTTTAAAAATTAGAAAATAATAGTTCATTAGAATTAATGAAATGCTCACTGTAATGACATCAAGAAGGTAACAAGAAGAAATATCCTCATGGGATAAACTTTGGTTAATAAACGAAAAAATGTATACGTGGAAGAAGCTGGAAATTGTACACTTAATAAAAGAATAGTGGATAAATATAGAGAGAGAACGAATGGAAGCTACATGTTAGAACAGATTATGTGGTAGAGAATGGAGTAGAATATTAAACAGTTCTCTTCCTGGATAAAAAGTAAGTGACATTGGGATAAAACAACTGGAGCTACACATTTTGAATTTTAAGTTTGGAGAAAATATACTCTCTCACTGGCATTGTTCATGACCACTCATGGAATTGTGAAATATTCTTCCATTTCTAAAATAAGAGAAAATCCAAATAGGAATACTAACTCCCATTTTTTACTGATCTACTCCCTAATTCACACACCACAGTTATGACTAACTCATCTCTGTGAACTCAGTCTTCATTCAACATCAACTTATTTTTTTTAATTTACACCACTCCTTTGTCTGTCTCTCTTTGCTGTCTCTTCTCTTTCTCCCATATGTCTGTCTCTCAGTCTCTGTCTTTTTCTGTTTCTCTTCTCTGTCTCTCCCTTTTTTCTCTGTCTCTCTGTTTCTCTCTCTCTTCATTTATTTGTATATTTTTTTATTTTGTTATGTTGTTTTCAACTGTTTTGTCTTGCATGGAAAATAATTACTACAGGGTGTTGTTTGACTTTATTAGGGGTCTATATATGGTAGGGACAGCCAAATGGTTCACTGAAAAATGTGCTAAGACTGTAGCTAGGAAGATTCATCCTCATGAGTTAATATCTGGGCTCAGATAATTACTAGGTGTGTAACTCTAGTCAAGTCATTTAATACTATTTGCCTCTATTGCCTCATCTGCAAAATGAGCTGGAGAAGGAAAAGGAAAGAGATTCCAGAACCTTTGACAAGATAACCCCAAATGGGGTCACAGAATCAGACACAACTGAAATGAATGAATATCAGAAACCATGTACTGAACAATGTTTTAAGGACTAAAACTATATATAAAAAAGAGACATAATCTCTACCCCTTGAGACAATTATTAATGAAATAACATAAAAACTAATAAAACCTTAAAAACTCTGCAATATTTTCATTATTATTATTGCCAACTGTGTAAGTATTGACAGGTCTTTCATACTCTATAAAATGGAAATTTTTTTACCTGCAGTATGTACCTTATTGGTTATGAGGTTTTATTGAGATCACTTAAATGATCTTGTTCCTAATTTTAACCTTCACTCTGTCTTAGAATCCATATTATTAGTTCCAATGCAAAAGACTGGTAAGGCAATTGGACTTAAGTGATTTGCCCAACCTCACTCAGAGTTGAAGTGTCTGAGGCAAGATTTAGACCTATGATCTCCCATCTACTGTTCTGGCTCTCTGTCCACTGAGTTACCTACCTTCCCCTTAGTGATTTTCAAAATGGAAATAAACTTTCTATAAAAATGTGAGTTCATTCTGGGAAAATGGTGGCTTAGAAATAGCAAGGCTCCAGGCCTCTGTAACCCTTCGACACCAATCAAGGACAAAGGGCTTCGAGGGGACAGAAAACCAAATCTGATAACAGAACAGAGCTGGGAGATGCTCCTGCTAAGCCAAACTTAAAAGGTACGTGATGGAAAAAAGGCTGATTTAATTGAACTCTCAGTTTGAGGGGAAAGGAAAAAGGAAGATCCTAGGTCCCCTCCCCCAACTAATGTACTGAGTTTCCAGCAGATTCTGGAATCTCTGGGCTGGCAAGGGCACTAGTCTGGAGGGAATGCCTTGCTGGCACAGCTTTGATCACAGATGACAAGGAAGCAGCTAGAGGAGAAGCCCAGAGAGGGCAGACAAAGACTCCATCTTGCACTGCCTCCCCCTATTTCTTGGGGTTTTGGCCTCAGGGCACATAGAGGTCAGAAGATCAACTCCACCTGGGCTTAATCTTATCAATACAGGAGATAAAAATCTTCAGAGGTCAGGGAAACTCCAACAACCTCCCCCATAGAATGCAGTGAAAGTAGCCCAAAATCACATCTTTAGCTCTTACTACCAGCTGAGGAAGATCTGGCCCCGGGGCCTACTAACCTAATTAGTCAAAGGAGCAGAGAAGAAGCCCTCCCAGGACTGAATAGGCCAAACTCACAGATCAAATAATCAAAAGTGCAAGATTACAGCCAATTAGGGGGGGGGAGAAGGAAAAAAATATGAGTAAACAACAGAAAAATAAAAAAGAAATTACAATCTACAGCTTCTATACAGCTAATGAACCAAAAGCAAATGGATTAGAGGAGGATCAAGAAACACCAAGAAAAAATACAGAAACTCCAGTGAAATGGACACTGGCAATGGAGGAACTCAAAATTCAATTAACTCAAGAACTCAAAATTCAGTTAACTCAATAACTAAAAAAAGAATCAAAAGAGGCTGAAGACAATTGGGAAAAGAAAATACATGATCTTAAGCAAGAAAATAGTGTCTTGGAAGCCAAAAATGACCATCTTGAAAATGAGGCAAAGAAAGTGAAAGATGACCTACAAGGAAAATAAGACAAGAAGGAAAAGGATGACCAAAAATACAGGGATGAAATTCAATCTTTAAAAATCAGAATCCAACAACCAGAAGCAAATGACTTCATAAGGCAGCAAGAATATATAAAACAAAATCAAAAGAATGAAAAAATTGTGGAAAATATGAAACACCTCATTGACAAAACCACAGATCTTGAAAAAAGATACAGGAGAGACAATTTGAAAATTATTGGTCTACCAGATCATGACAAAAGGAAAAGCCTGGACATCATCCTACAGGAAATTATCCAAGAAAACTGCCCTGACACTCTCCAATTAGAGGTAAAAGTAGAGATTGAAAGAATCCATAGATCACCTCCTACATTTAATCCCCAAATGACAATGTCCAGGAATATTATAGTTAAATTCAAAAACTACCAGACCAAGGAAAAATATTATAAGCTGCTAAGAAGTCATTTAGATACTGTGGAACCACAGTTAGGATAACACAGTATCTGGCTGCATCTCCACTGAAGGACTGGAAGCCATGGAACATAATATTCCAGAAAGCAAGGGAACTAAGCCTACAACCAAGAATCAACTACACAGAAAAACTGACTATATTCTTGCAGGGGAAAGTTTGGTCATTTAATAAAATAGATGACTTCAAGCATTCATGAAGAAAAGATTGGACTTGAACAAAAAATTTGATGTCCAAACAAAGAACTTAAGAGAACTATCAAAAGGTAATTAGGAAAGGGAGAAAAAAAATCAAAACTTTTTTAAGGGACCCAAAAAGTTCAAATGATTTATATTCCTATAATAAATGATGATATTGGTAACTCTTAAAATTGTTTTTATCATCAGGACAGTTAGAAGAAGTATACTTAGAGGGAATAGTGATAAACTGTATAGGAAAAAATGTCAAGACATATACATGTACATATAAATATATATAAAACTAGAGGTAAAAAAAGAATAATATTAAGAGAAATGGGAAATGACACAAAATGGAATAAAACTTTATTTCATAAAGAATCATATGGTGGGAGTGGGGGAGAAGAGGTTGTGAGGGTAAAGAGGTTGGAGACAGGAAATACTTAAGTTATGCATGCATTGAAATTGACTGAAAGAGGGAAGAACAATCAGACCTACTGGGGCAGAGATTTTATTTGTGCCCTATAGAGAAGGAGAAAGATAATTAATAGACTGGTGGGGAGGGAAGCCATACTAGGAAGGGAAAGTGTGTGTGGAAACTCAAAATGACCCTAAAGAAAAAATAAGAAGGGAATAAAAAGGGAGGGGGGAGAAAGGGAAGAAAATAAGGGTGGGCACTAGGGGAACTGATTAAAAACAAACCACTGGTTTAGAAGGAAATAATGAAAGAAGAAAGGGCAGGACAAGGAGAGGAAATCAAAGTGTTGGGGAATACACAGCTGGTAATAATAACTCTGAATGTGAATGGGATGAACTCTCCCATAAAATGGAAGTAATTAGCAGAATGGATTAGAAAACAAAATCCTACCATATTTTTTCTCCAAGAAACATACATGAGGAAGGCAGACACACACAGAGTAAAGGTTATGGGCAGGAACAAAATCTTTTGAGCTTCAAATGAGAAAAAGAAGACAGGAGTTGCAATCATGATATTGGACAAAACCAAAGTAAAAATAGATCTAGTTAAAAAGATAGGGAAGTTAATTACATCCTTATAAAAGGCAGTATAGACAATGAGGAAATATCAGTCATCAACATGTATACACCAAATGGTATAGCATCCAAGTTTCTAAAAGAGGAATTGGGGGAACTTAAGGAGAAAATAGACATTAAAACTATACTAGTCGTAGACCTGAGCCTTCTTCTATCAGATCTAGACAAATCAAACCAAAAAATAAATAAGAAAGAGGTAGGAGAATTGAATGAAATCTTAGAAAAATTGGAGTTAAGAGATATTTGGAGAAAAACAAATAGGAACAAAGAGGAAGAGACCATTTCAGCAGCACATTGAACATTCACAAAGATTGACCATGTACTAGGGCATAAAAACATAGCAAACAAATGCAAAAGAGCAGAAATAATGAATGCAACATTTTCAGATCATGATGAAAAGAAAGAGTTATTAGCAAGGGTACATGGTGAGGCAAACCAAAAACAAATTGGAAATCAAATAATATGATTCTCCAAAATCAGTTAGTTAAAGAAAATATCATAGAAACAATTAATAATTACATCAAAGAGAATGACAACGATGAAACTTCTTACCAAAATCTTTGGGATGCATCCAAAGCACTACTAAAGGGGAAATATATATTCTTGAGTGCATATATTAACAAGTTAGAGAGGGCAGAGGTCAATGAATTGGGCATAAAAATTAAAAAAAAAACTAGAAAGGGAAGAAAATAAAAATCTCCAGATGAAAACTAAATTAGAAATTCGAAAAATCAAAGGAGAAATTAATAAAATTGAAAGTAAAATAACTATTGAATTAATAAATAAGACTAGAAGCTGGTATTTTGAAAAAACAAATGAAATAGACAGAGTCTGGTCAATCTAATAATAAGAAGGAAAGAAGAAAACCAAATTAACAGTATCAAAGATGAAAAGGGAGACATCACCTCTAATGAAGAGGAAATTAAGGCAATCATTAAAAATATTTTGCCCAATTATATGGCAATAAATACAGCAATCTAGGAGATATGGATGAATATATACAAAAATATCAATTGCCTAGATTAACAGAAGAAGAAAAAGAATGTTTATATAATCCCATATCAGAAAAAGAAATCGAACAAGGCATCAAAAACTCCCTAAGAAAAAAATCACCAGGGCCTGATGGATTCACAAGTAAATTCTATAAAACATTAAAAGAACAATTAATCCATATACTATACATACTATTTGACATAATAAGCAAAGAAGAAATTCTACCAAATTCCTTTAATGACAATAATTTGGTACTGATTCCAAAGCCAGGCAGAACAAAAACAGAGAAAGAAAACTACAGACCCATCTCCTTAATGAACATAGGTGCAAAAATCTTGAACAGAATACTAGCAAAAAGACTCTAGCAAGTGAACACAAGGGTTATTCATTATAATCATGTGGGATTTTTACCAGGAATGCAAAGGTGGTTCAATATTTGTAAAATCATCCACATAATTGACCATATCAACAAGCAAACCAACAAAAATCACATGATTATCTCAATAGATGCTGAAAAAGCCTTTGACAAAATACAACACCCATTCCTATTGAAAACATTAGAATGTATAGGAATAGAAGGGCCTTTCCTATAAATAATAAACAGTATATATCTAAAACTATCAGCGAGCATCATATGGAATGGGGATAAATTAGAAGCCTTCCCAATAAAATCATGAGTGAAACAAGGATGTCCATTATCACCTCAAATATTTAACATTTTACTAGAAACAATAGCAGTAGCAATTAGAGAAGAAAAAGAAATTGAAGGTATTAAAATGGGCAACAACGAGACCAAGCTAGCACTTTTTGCAGATGACATGATGGTCTACTTAAAGAATCCCAGAGAATTAACTAAAAAGCTAGTGGAAATAATCAACAACTTTAGCAAAGTTGCTGGATTCAAAATAAATGCACATAAATCATCAGCATTTATATATATATATATATATATATATATATATATATATAAATATATATATATATCCAACACATTGCAGCAGCAATAATTAGAAAGAGAAATGTCATTTAAAATCACCCTAGACAAAATAAAATACTTAGCAATCTATCTGCCAAGACATACACAACAATTATATGAACACAACTACAAAACACTTTCCACACAATTAAAAGTAGATTTAAAAAACTGGAAAAACATCAATTGCTCATGGGTAGGATTAGCTAACATAATAAAAATGACCATCCTACCTAAATTAATCTATTTATGTAATGCCATACCTATCAAACTACCAAAAAAACATTTTTACTAAATTAGAAAAAAAACTATAACATAGTTCATTTCAAGAATAAAAGATCAAGAATATCAAGGGAAATAATCTAAAAAAAAGTGAAGGAAGGTGGCCTAGGAGTCCAGATTTAAACTGTATTATAAAGTAGTGGTCATCAAAACAATGTGGTATTGACTAAGAGTCAGAGAAGGGAGGATCAGTGGAATAGACTTGGGGTAAGTGACCTCAGCAAGACAGTCTATGAAAAACTCAGTGAGCCCAACTTTGGGGATCAAAATCTACTCTTTGACAAAAACTTGTGGCAAAATTGGAAAACAAAATATGGGAGAGATTAGGTTTAGATCAACATCTCATACCTTACACCAAGATAAACTCAGAATGGGTCAATGACTTGAATATAAAGAAGGAAACTATAAGCAAATTTGGTGAACACAGAAAAGTATATTTGTCAGATCTTTGGGAAAGATTTTAAGACAAAGCAGGAGTTAGAAAAAATTACAAAATGTACAATAAATAATTTTGATTACATTAAAATAAAAAGGTTTTGTACAAATGTAACCAATGCAACAAAAATTAGAAGGGAAATAACAAACTGGGAAAAAATCTTTATAACAGAAATCTATAACAAAGGTCTAATTATTCAAATTTATGAGGAACTAAATCAAGTGTACAAAAAAATAAAACCTTTTCCTAATTGATAAATGGGCAAAGGGCATGAATAGGCAATTTTCAGATAAAGATATCAAAACTATCAATAAGCACATGAGAAAGTGTTCTAAATCTCTAATAATTAGAGAAATGCAAATCAAAAAACTCTGAGGTACCACCTCCCACCTAGCAGATTGGCTAAAACGACAGCAGTGGAGAGTAATGAATGTTGGATTGGATGTGGTAAAATTGGGACATTAATGCATTGCTGGTGGAGTTGTGAATTGATCCAACCATTCTGGTATGCAATTTGGAACTATGTCCAAAGAGTGCTAAAACATTGCCTGCCCTTTGATATAGCCATACTACTGCTGTTTTTATACCCCAAAGATATCATGAGGAAAAAGATTTGAACAAAAATATTTATAGTCATGCTCTTTGTGTTGGCAAAAAAACCCCAAAAAACCCTGGAAAACGAGGGCATGCCCTTCAGTTGGGGAATGGCTGGACAAATTGTGTTATTTGTTGGTGATAGAATACTATTGTGCTCAAAGGAATAAAGAACTGGAGGAATTCCATGTGAACTGGAATGACCTCCAGGAATTTATGCAGAGTGAAAGGAGCAGAACCAGGAGAACATTATATACAGAGATAGATACACTGATAAAATCAAATGTAATGGACTTCTCTAGTAGCAACAATGCAATGACCCAGGACAACTATGAGGGACCTATGAGAAAGAATGTTATGCACATTCAGAGGAAGAACTATAGGAGTAGAAACACAGGAAAAAAAAAAAACCAAAACAACTGCCTGATCATGTAGGTGAATGGGAATATAATTAGCGATATTGACTCAAAATGAATACACTAGTGCAAATATCAATAATATGGAAATAGGTCTTGATCAATGACACATGTAAAAACCAGTGGAGTTGTGCATCCACTATGGGAGGGGGTGGAAGGAGGGGAAGGATAGAACATGAATCCTGTAACCATGGAAAATAATCTAAATTAATTAATAATATAAAAATATTAAAAAAATTAAGGCTGAAGCAATGCCTTTAAAAATGTGAGTTAATATTGCAATTTTTGCTAATAATATTGACTTAGATTTTTGTTTGAGTTATAACTTAATTTGTGTCAATTATAGTCCATTTCATTCTCATTTTTGCATCATGCACAGCCGTGAAGCTAGAAACTGACATACAGAGACAATTTCTTCAATAAAAAAGCAATATAGTTTCTAGGAAAGAAATAAAAGATTTCTATAGGAAGAACAGCTGAAAAAAAAGATGAATTCAAATATCATATAATTTAGAAAAAAGCAGCAGAATCTCCTGATAAAAAACCTGCACCTCTTTAATGTCCTCATTCCAGCGTTAACTAGTGGATGTTCGAGATGCCAAATGAGAACATATAAAAAACAAAAAAATGAAAAAACTTAGAAAACCTCACTGCAGCATAGAAACACTAGCAATGAAGTTGGTGATGATGTTTTGCAGATTATCTATAAAATCCCAGGGCAACAGAACACTCCTGCCTCCACCCTAGTCTGATGTGTAATTTTCCTGTATTTCAATGTGATAGAGGGTGATAGAGTCCAACTCCTTTCCTGATGGCCAATTAGGCATCTCATTTATTTAAATTATGTCTTTAAAAAAATTCTGTTGTTACATTGAAAAGCCTATACTCGTATTATGAGTTGTGATTTAAAAATGAAATCTGTAAAAGGAAACTGGGGATACTGAGCTTCCTCTAATGATTTTACAGCATTGTTCACAAAGAAGCAGTCAGTTGAGATTGTCAAGATACTAGATACCAAAGGTTCTGAGGGCAGATACATGATGCATAGAATTCTCCCCAGACTAAAATTCCTTACACAATAAAATAAACTTTTTATTGATTCCTTTTCACTATATGAATCAACCACAAATTATTTCTTCACTAGGGTCAGAAAAAAGTATTTTTATGGTCTATATTAATATACTATATACTCTCATTGTTAGTCTATCTATAATCAACTTATAAAATAGTTTAAGAGGATTAATTTCTCATTAAAAAATAAAAGAAACTCTCTTCAACAGATATTTGTGCCTCTTACCATTTGGCAAATTGTATTTTATAGAGTGTTATTTTCTTCAGTATTTTGGTCCCTCTTTTATCAAATAGTTAATTTCCTTTTCATAACCTTCTGAAATCTTCCTCTATCATTCTTACGTCATTCTTTAACTCCTCTAGAAATTCAGGTTCTTCTTTGGTCCAATTAGCATTTTTCTTTGAGTCTTTTTTTATAATAATTTATAATTTTCAACAATTTTCTCAATATTTTCTTTTTCTGAGTTTATGTCAATCTTCTGATCAATATAATAGCATTTTATGATCAAATTCACTTTTAAAAATATTTGTTTATTTTTCCACTCTTTTTTTATACTTTAAACTTTATTTTAAATTGGGCTCTGTTCTCCAAGGACTAGGAGTCACTGTCCCAGGCTTCAGGACTTTTTGAGCTCCTGTTTTCAGAACTAGTTCTTGGAATATGCACGTTTTGGTGCTTCCAAGGGGTATTATTTGGATAGATGTATGGTTATTGCTCCTCTGGTCTTCTTTCTTATCCCCATTGAAGGTTCCACATCCCCTGAGCCACAAGTGCTAGCATTCCTCTTTCCTTTTGACCAGGGCCCTTGCTTCATTGTGAGCAATACCCAGAACTCCTCTCTTCCCTGGAAATGATACCAAGGACAGCTTATGAGTAATATAATGCATTACAGTAATAAAGCTACCATTCAGCACCAGATGTAACTAATGCCAGTAATAGCCCCCCTTTAATCTTTTTATGAACAGTTATTTTACTCCTTCATTATCTCTCACTTGAGGTCTCAAAGCTCTGCTTTATCTCTCCATTTCCATTTGACCCCCCCACATTTTCAGAACAAAGTATATTAAAGTTCTGAGAGTTCTTAGAAGTAGCTGAGATATTATACATGATAGAGAGATCATGGAGAATTCAGAGATAAGATTCATTCTTTTAGGTTTTTTTCAACTTCCTTTCATGCATCGTCTTCACTCATTAAAATTTAAATTCTTTGAGGGCAGAAACTGTTTTTTCTTTGTTTATATTTGTAATTTTGCTGCTTAGAACAGTGCTGGAACATAGCAAGTACTCAATGAATGCTTGATTCCTATTGAATACCATATTTCAGGGATATTGATCACCAGGGCATTTAGATGGATGATGTCTGTTAAACTCTGGTACATTTCAGAGTTATTTATTAAAAAATGCTTGCCATTATAATAATAAAGTGTTCCAAATCTCTAATAATTAGAGAAATGCAAATCAAAACAACTCTGAGGTATCACCTCACACCTAGCAGATTGGCTAAAATGAAAGAAGGGGAGAGTAATGAATGTTGGAGGGGATGTGGCAAAATTGGGACATTAATGCATTGCTGGTGGAGTTGTGAACTGATCCAGCCATTCTGGCTGGCAATTTGGAATCATGCTCAAAGGGCTATAAAAGAATGCCTGCCCTTTGATCCAGTCATACCATTGCTGGGTTTGTACCCCAAAGAGATCATAGATAAACAGACTTGTACGAAAATATTCATAGCTGCGCTTTTTGTGGTGGCAACAAATTGGAAAAGGAGGGAATGTCCTTCAATTGGGGAATGGCTGAACAAACTGTGGTATATGCGGGTGATGGAATACTATTGTGCTAAAAGGAATAATAAACTGGAGAAGTTCCAGGCGAACTGGAGAGACCTCCGGGAACTGATGCAGAG
>NC_058135.1:275136213-275300302 GCF_016433145.1 Gracilinanus agilis
TTTTAAGCTGTTATTTTCTTGCCAGATCTCTTCCATTTTCCTCAAAATCTCAGATTTGAACTCTTCCATAGGTTGTGAGGAGTTTTCCTTATTTGGGGAGGGTCTGGATGGTTGTTTGTTCTCCTCCTCTGTTTGCTCGGTTGTCTGGATTTTCTCTGTGTAGAAGCTGTCGAGTGTTAAAGACTTCTTTTTTTTGTTATTATTCTTTCTCTTCTGAATTTCCTGTAACTGGTTAGCCATCATTAGCCCAGCAGCTTCTCAGGTTTATCCTCGCTCTCAGTGTCTGTCTGAGATCTATTGGCTCCTGAGGACTGAGTTCTAGTTTTTTCCAAGGTCAAGCCCCCTGGTGGATTCCCTTGCTTGAACCTCTGCAGGAGGTTTCTTTACAAGTCTCAGGGAGCTACTTCCACAGTCGTATACCCGTCTGCACTGGTTCCCCACTTAGGCTTTAGTTCCTGGTTGTGTTTGCCTCCACCCACGCCTCTGCTCAGCCGGCACCCACGCCTCTGCTCAGCCGGCACCCACGCCTCTGCTCAGCTGGCACCCAAGCCTCTGCTCAGCTGGCACCCACGTCTCTGCTCAGCCGGCGCTCCGCTCCCAGCGTCCGCTCCCGCGGGCGCGCGCGCTCAGATTTCGCGCTCAGATTTCGCATGCGTTCTTGACTTAATGGGGTCCTAAGTCTTGCTGCTCTCAGGAACAGGTCCCGGAGCTGCTGATGACTCAATGGGTGCCCCAAACTTGCTCTATTTCTTTTTAGCTGGGTTCAGAGCTATAGGTGAGTGTGGAGGGGGTGGGGGTGGGGCGGTTGCTCAGCTTGCGCTTGAGTGAGAGCCCTTTTTAGCTTGGAAATGTCTCGATTCCACGTACCTTCCACGCTGTGCCCTGTTGTGGGGTTCCTCCGTTCGTCTGGACTTGTTTTTATGTCCCCTTGAGGAGTTTTGTGTGTTTCGGTCAGGAGAGGTTTAGAGCTGCTTCTTACTCTGCCGCCATCTTAACCCGGAAGTTCCACCATTTAAAATTTTTAAACTATGTTGTTTATCATCCAAAATCATAAATAAAAGAAAGATTACTGAGGAGAGACTTAGGTTTTATTTCATCATAGCCCTAGGCAGAAAGGTCTTAACTCCCTTTATATTGTGTGTGACAAACATATACATATATACACATGCACTAGTATGCATGTTTTATATAACACATATGTATAACATATAATACATTTAAGTAATTTGTGTGTATAATTCATCATATAAATTTGTGTATGTATATCAAAATATTCATTTTATTTTATGGCCCCATTCAGAGTACTCTCAACTCCCTTAACATATGTGCATATCTATAAATGTATATATTTATAATATGTAATATATATATATATATATTGTTATGTGGAGATGGAAAGCATGGAATCCCTGCAAAGATACAGGGACAGCCTCACCCAGAATTCCAGGGGACCCCCCCTGGAGAACTTTGGGTGAGGGGGCAGTTGAGAGGAATTGGCAGTTACTTTGTGTAGGTTGAAGTGAGCAGACACCCTGCTTACTACTCCAGACTTGGGGATCACCTGAGAGGCCATTGTGGCATAGCCAGTGTGGTTTCTACATAAGGGTTAGCCTGTTTAATAGGATTAGTCTTTGTCAACTTCATTACAACAAATATTTAGTGATTAGAGAGTAAAGATATTCATTAATAGCAAGAGAGCCAATTTTAGTTAAGTGCCCTCATCCCCTCCTGTGAGGGGGGGAAGGGCAGCTTCAACCTAACAGTTCAGGGTCACCTTTCATTATCCTAAAACCCTCATTAACCTCTCTTGTTTTCCTTGTTATTTCCTAATGTAACCTTTACCTTCAATATCTGTGCCTGGAAATTATTTGGGGAATACTCACTACTCAGTCTGGACATCTAGTTTGAATCCTGTCTGCAGCCAGTTTTAAGAAGATCATCTCTGTCTTCAACAGTTATATAGCTAGCTTCTATTTACTCATCTATCAGACCTGTGAGGAATATAAATTAAAGGAAAGGAATATCATTGAGGTTTCAGCCATAACAGAAATTTACCAGAATCTCATCTTGTCTTCATTACCAACTGAAGCAGCAACTGTTAGAGGGGGAGGGGTTTGAGATCCAGCAGAGTTTAACCCCCTCCTTCCTCACTGAAGCCTGCCAATCTGTGGCTCTTGACTTGAAGCTCTATTTGACCCTGACACATCTGCTTCTCCAAATTATCTGTTATTATCATCATAACTATATATATATATATATGTATATATAGTTTTATTTTATGGTACCATATAAGGGAGTCAACTCCCTTAACAAATGTGTATATATGTGCATAATATATTGTGCTTATACCTTTATATGCATATATATATGCATATTTCAATAAATCTATGTATTTTATTGTTTAAAATCATTTAGAGAAGGGATCCACAGGCTTCTTTTGACTTTCCAAGAAGGTCTGGGACACATAGGAAGAGTAACAAAGCTGATCTAAGCCTTTTTAGAGTGTATGAGAGAGCCAGTAGCATGTCTGAAAGAAATGTTGTATTATAACCATTCTTCTTACCAGTGCAATGCATATAATATAAACTTAATATATTTTGTTTTCTTTTAAATTTTCATTTAGAACAATTGAAGTGAATTATTATGAATTTAATTCAATTGAATCACATTGAATTGGATTTAATAAAATAGAATTTCCTTATGCAATTATACAATGCAAAGTTTCTCCAACAGGTCCTTGGATAAGGGGATGACCAAATACAAATTTCAAATATCCCTTTCTTATACTGACACTACTATATATGGTGATTCAGATCAGAACTCACTTAATTACTCCTCTACTTCCCAGTGGCAAATGACCAAAATGAATTATATTTTCATCATAATTTTCTATTTTTTCATCCTGGGAGGGTTTGGCATTAATATTTTAAAAAATAGATATGAAATAGCTTCGTGTGTTTGAAAAAAGTGAATGCCTTTTC
This sequence comes from Gracilinanus agilis, assembly GCF_016433145.1. Taxonomy (NCBI): domain Eukaryota; kingdom Metazoa; phylum Chordata; class Mammalia; order Didelphimorphia; family Didelphidae; genus Gracilinanus; species Gracilinanus agilis. The sequence continues at coordinate 275,139,195 of NC_058135.1, forward strand.
TCCATTTTTCTTATATTATAAATTTAACAATAATTAAGACATATAAGTATTTTAATTTACAAAAAACAAAAAATAATCAAATTTCAATTAAATCCAAAACTGGGAACCTTCTCTTTTTCCTTAATATATTCTAAACTTTATAAGGTATCAAAAATGTAGCTATTTGTTCAGATATTTTTTAAGAAAATCTCATTCAATAGTTATGACACAGGAGACAGAAGATTATCTTTAATCATCCCTTGTGGCCACTGGTTAGGGAAATAAACAAAGTAGAATATACCCACAAAGATTCTTAGCAGCCTTATTCCCTCAGGTATTGAAAATAAATATAAGTTCAAAAACATTATTAGATTGACTTACATGATATTTTAGAATATAATTGCATATTATATGATTCTTTCTACCCTGAATTTGTCCATTACATGGCCAATGAAAACTAATTAAAGCTTTTTTTTGCTATTCTAATATATTTCATGAACTTACTGATTCATAATTCTGAGAATGGTATTATTTTTTCACCCATAGAATAAAAGGAAGAGGAAATATATCAGCCAAGAGAGCACACCTTCAGGTAAGTCAATGGATCTGAATATCATTGAACTTGCCTTACACAGTTTCAGTTCCTGGAAATCAGAGACATTTTATTGGCATCCCTATGGTTAGTGTATGAGAAAGGTGCTTCTGGGCAAAAATAATTTTTAAGTTGAAATGGTGTCAGTTCTAATGGTCATAATTTTCTATCACTCTAGTATATGTTACATACAAAACATATTGCTAAATCCTGGGAAATAAAACAGTTTTAAGGATAATTCCTGCCCTCAAGAAAATTAAAAGTTATGTGAGACTAGAGAACTTTTTCCCCCCTACTTCAAGAGCCTCTCATTTCTTATGTGTTTGTTATCTCTTCAATAATAAATATCGTAAAGATTCCCTGACAATCAATATTTTGGGAGAATTGTATTCCACCCCTGCTCCCCATTCTCCCCAACAAACAAAAAGAATATCCTACAAGAACTTTAATAGATAACCAGTTTGTGATTGTACTTTACCATAATACCCATGCATAGAGTTTTTCAAGATTGATTAGACCTGCCAAAGTTCAAGTTCTACTGTCCCAAATATTTATAGGGATAATTAAACTTGTGTTTGTTAATATAAGGAAATCTTATTTTAACAAATATAACTCCAACTATTAACTCAGGTAACTTAGAAGGTCACTGACAACACTCAGAGATTAAATAGTTTGTCCATGAAGACACAACATATGTCAGAATTAGCATTTGAATCTAGGTTGTCTTGGACCTAAGTCCAGAATTCCATTTTCTTTGCTTCTTAGCAACACTATTGTCTTATCTTTCTATAGATCTGGGTGGTTATCATGTAATGATTATAGGAGAAGATTTTTCAGGTCGAATGATGGAAAAGTTTTACACATACACTTGCATATATGTGTATGGTTTTGATGTGGTAGGGAGACACTGATATGGGAACATATGTTAAAAAGAAAATAAGTACTGGGGATACAAGAAACCTAAGATAATTCCTTATCTCAAACAGTTCATGGTCCTGTGCAAGAAAAAAGTAAGAATTATTTATAAAGAAGCTATACACAGGATAAATTGGCAATTATCAAAAAAAGATTTTAGTGGGGGGGAGAACAGGGGGTGAAGTGAAAGTAGGGGCATGAAGCATGTAAACAGGTTAAAATGAATATTGATAAATGTTTAAAATAAAATTTTATATAAAAAAAGATTTTAGAATTAAGAAGCTTTCGAGAAAGACATATCTTAGAAGAATGGCTTTTTGCTGGAAATTGATGGAATTCTGGGAAACTGTGGAAACCGTGAAAAAGACAAAAGGAGAGTGAAAATTTCAGTGTTATGAGTAGCCAGTTAAAATGTCCAAATTAGGAAGATGCAAGGTCTTTTTAATGAATAGTGAAAGGAACAGAGTTATTGGAACACAGTGTAGATGGCTAAGTTGTAGGAAGAGACTGGAAAGATTGAAGGTTGAGCAGTAGAAGAGGTTGTAAAGGTCTTTGAACACAAAACAGGATCATATTAGTTCCAGGAGGTGATAGTCACTGGAGCTGCTTAAATGGGGAGTTTGTGCAATCATTAGACCTATGCTTTTTGAAGACCATATTGACACTTAGGTGGAGATTAGACCACAAAAGGGATAGACTTGCGGTAGAGCCACCAATCAGTGGATTATTGCAATATACTAGATAAGAGATGGTTTATTCTCAATTTCAACTGTCCTAGATTACCCGAGGAGATCCCATCTCCCCCAGAAAATGTCTTCCTGAAGCTGAAATGAAAAGGGGCTCCAAAACTCGCAGTTTAGCTTGTACACTGTTTTCAACATTCCTTGGCTAATCTTTTCCTGGATAATCAGTGGAAGAACCAAGATGGCATTCTCAAAATTCACACACTTACTCTAAATGGCAAATTATCTCACCTACTCTACATGAGACTACTGAAATCACCATACTTTGAAACACACTCCCCAAACTTAATTTTATTTTTCTAAGATCATTCAAATGTGTGACCACAAGCTATGTACCTTATGTTATTAGTTCTATTGTGACCTACCACATCATTCCCATATTAGCATCATGACCAACAAATAATCCATACAAACCTTGGGGATCTTGATGAACTTCCCCTTCCAGAATACTATAATTGTTTGGTTGTATCTTAGACGTCAGGCCTGATTTGGGGTATTCTCGGGAAAGGTATTGGGATGGTTTGCCATTCCCTTCTCTAGCTCATTTTAAGATAGGGAAACTGAAGCAAACAGGGTTAAGTGAATGGCTCAGGATAATACAACTATTAAATATATTTGGCTGGATTAAAACTTCGGACTTCCTGACTCCAGACCTGGTTCTTTCTATCCACTTTGCCATCTAGTTGTCACATTCAGAATGTACAATGCTATGTCTCCATTTTTCCTTTGCAGACTTTAAAGTCTCAAACTTTACCTCTTCTTTTTCTGAATGTCTTCCAGGCTCATAAATATTGTGTCTAAAGATTAACCTTTTATTTCTTCCCCTTTAGGTACTATGCTGAGCACTGACAAGAACCAAAGTGGTACGGTCACATTCATCCTCTTAGGATTTTCTGATACACCAGAGCTCCAGGTCCCACTCTTTCTGGTGTTCCTTGTCATTTATATTGTGACTGTGGTGGGGAATCTGGGGATGATTACAATTATTAAGATCAACCCCAAACTCCACACTCCTATGTACTTTTTTCTCAGCCACTTGTCCTTTGTGGATTTTTGTTACTCTACTGTGGTTACCCCTAAATTGCTGGAGAACTTAGCTGTGGCAGATAGAACAATTTCCTTCAGGGGATGCATCACTCAGTTCTTTTTTGCTTGCACATTTGTGGTGACAGAAACATTCATGTTGGCAGTGATGGCCTATGACCGTGTCATAGCCATTTCCAATCCCTTGATGTACACAGTAGCCATGTCTCAGACACTTTGTACCTTGCTGGTGACTGGGACATATGCATGGGGTATTGTCACTTCCCTTGTCATCATGTTCTCTCTCCTTTCATTATCCTTTCATCGATTTAGCATCCTGAATAACTTTCTCTGTGAATATTCTGTCATCCTGTCTGCTTCCTGCTCTGATACCTATGTGAGCAAAATGCTCCTTTTCACCTTTGCTACCTTCAATGAGGTGAGCTCACTTGTAATAATCCTCACCTCCTATCTTTTTATTTTGGTCACTGTGATACAAATGGATTCAGCAAAGGGGAGGAGGAAAGCTTTCTCCACATGCACCTCACATTTCATGGCCATTACTATCTACCATGGGACAATTCTCTTCCTCTACTGTGTACCCAGGAATCAGAATCTAAAGGAGGAGATCAAAGTAGCCTCTGTATTTTATACGGTAATAATTCCTATGCTGAATCCCCTGATCTACAGTCTGAGAAACAAAGATGTGAAGGAAGCTGTCACCAATCTAAAGTTCACAAAAATATTATATCAATTAATTTGTTCTCATTAACTCTCTGTTTTATACCCTCATTTTACATTTTACTTTCTCCACTATTCAATAATGCTAGACTTTGTTCTGTTCCTTACACACAATTCATTTTCCCTCTCTGTTTTTTTTTTATTTGTCAAACTCTCTGGAAAAATGGAATATATTTCCTCCTTGCCTTCTAAATTCCTATTCTTCTTTGCAGACACATTTCAAACACTACCTTTTACACAAACTTTTTATCCTAACTGCTTTCCCCCTCAAATGTTATTTCTTTTTCTCCCTATCTTATACTTGAATATTTTGGAGGGCACTGATTTGATCTATACTCATTATTTATATTTTTCTATGATATTTGTTACTTCCTTAGTAAAATGTAAAGATCATTTTCATCTTTGTAGTTGTAACCCCAGACCCTAGTACATGACTTGACTCATAGCAGACACTTCATGAATTCTTGTTTACTTACTTTATCTTTAAGCATTACAGACCATTTCTTAGGTTTGAGTCAGGCCTGCAATTCTATCATTTACTTTTCCCTAAACACATTGTTTCTAACCCTCCTTTTTTCCCATCATGCTTTCTTGATTTATTCATTAGAAATTTAATTGTTCTAATGGATTCATGATATTATTGATATGAGCAATCCCTCCACCAGCCATGCACTCTTACCTTCATTAGCTGTGAAATTCCTATTCAACTCTTTCTTCTTCACTAAAGAGGATAAACCATAAGTCGTCTGGTGGGTCTCCCTGCTTCAAATCTTTCTCCATTCCAATATCCTTCATTCAGCCTTGAAAACAACCTTCCTAAAATGCAACTCCAAACATTGTGTCCCCATACTCAGTGAATTCCATTGCTTCCTGTCACCTCAAGGTTCAAATACTCTACCTGGTATTCAAAGCCTTGCATAATGTACTTTACTCCCACCTTTCCAGACTTGTTATACCTTACTCCTTACCATATATTCTTTACTATAGTTAATGTTATCTTTTCCAGGCTGAGAACAAGAAACTCTGTCAGCTCAAGAAAATTCATCTGGCTATCCACCATGCCTGGAATGCTCTCCCTTCATATTTTGCCTTTACAGCTACTTTTTTCTTTTTTATCTTAAATAAAAAACTGTTTTTCTACAAGAAATATTTCCTAGCATCTCCTAATTCTAGTGCCTTCCCTTTATTAATTATTTTCTATGTGCATAGATCTCATATACCTATTTGTTTGCATGTTGACTCCTCCAGTAAATTGTGAGCCCAAGGTGGGCAGGGAATAGATTTTGTGTCATAATAAAAAAAAAAGTATCCTAGTGCTAAACACAGTGCCTAGAACATATTAGGTGTTTAACAATTATTTACTGACTGATTTACTGGGGCTAGGTGATAGCAACCTTCTTTTAATGTTCCCTAGGCATCATGGCATTTCCAATTGGGCATAAATTACTTTGCATCTGTTTTTGGCTTATTTTCTTTTTTGACCATCTGTTTCAAGGATGGTACATTTTATGATCCACTTTACTCCTCCCTTGCTGCCACACTGAATCTCCTTCTCTATCCTTAAAAATTTTAAAGGCAAAGATTATGCCATTATTTATCTTTGTATCTTCCAGGTGACTTGACAGAATTCTCTGCATATAGTTGGTGCTAAAACAAAATAGAACAGAATAGAACATAGATCAATACATTTAAAGAAGTCATTTTAACTATAAACAGTAAATGCTTTTTTTATTTTAGTTTTTTAAACCCTTAACTTCTGTGTATTGGTTCCTTGGTAGAAGAGTGGTAAGGGTGGTCAATGGGGGTCAAGTGACTTGCCCAGGATCACACAGCTGGGAAGTGTCTGAGACCGGATTTGAACCTAGGACCTCCCGTCTCTAGGCCTGACTCTCAATCCACTGAGCTACCCAGCTGCCCCCTGACAGTAAATGCTTTTTAAAAATATCTGCTTATATTTATGCTGTGTAATCATTAAAATGTAGTTTTCTTAATTAAATTAAGTTCAGTATAATTAAATTATTATGTTGCCACTTCAAAAATTATTTCTTTTGACTCTCAGTTTATGTTCCTCTTGGTGATCCTGAGATGAATCTTGGAGGTCACCTGAGATAGTGTTCCTGAGGCAGAAAAAGTAAAGAATTCTCAAATGACCTTAGCATAAATTGGGACCAACATTCCCTCATTTTGACCTTCTAATTAGAAAGTTCTGGTTATGATGAACTGCTCCTTGAGGGAGTATCCAGGTTTTCAGTACATCATTTTGTGCATTACTCCTTATCTTACTCTTGCCTTTCTTCATCTTAGAATCTGAGACCAGAAAGGATTAGTCAAGAATTTCTTCCAAGGGAATTAATCAAGAACAAACTTATCTCTCCTCCCTTTTCTTCCTATCCTGCATGGTAAAAATGTCTACTTTTCCTTTGGAGTATTGATGACGGGTTTATGTAAGGAATATCATATTTTCATCATCCTGTTTTCACCTTCCAGAGACTGTGAAATAATGTAACACTTGAAAATTATTAAAGGGATATCTTACCAACTGATCATAATTCACTTTACATATGCTTTGGGGGAAAAATCTGTAGTTCATGACTTCAAGATTGTAACAATCCACCTTGCTTTGAGAAGCTCTTTTCACACTTGCTGGTTTTCTGTGCATGATGTCATTTTTAATGTGAATATAGATTACGAGGGCCATCCATATCATCTATTTTTCAGCTCAGAGAGAGAGGTAAAAAGCCTTGCAAGACTATGCTTTTCATTATTAAAGATGAAGAAAAATATTCTATGATTTTGAGAAACTTTGCTTCAGATAGGCCTTCCCTAGAACATTTTTTTTGACTAGTAGAATATAATCATTCAAGTTCAGTTACACTTTTTCAAAATTTTATCATGAGTGTCTCTCTCATAGCCTGACACAAGATATATACTTTAAAAATACTTATTGAGTTGAATATAATATGACAAATAACTGATTATTTTTCCTAAAATCTTGGAAGATAATTTCGGTTTTTTAAGTTCATTCATTTATTTAATTAATTTAGAATATTTTTTCCATGATTCATGTTCTTTTCCTCCCCTCTTCCCACTCCCCTTCCATAGCCAACGAGCAATGCCACTGTGTTTTACATGTGTCAATGATGGAAGATCATTTTATTTTCATGTATATTCATGTATAGCATCACCATAATTTAATTTTCCAATCATCCTCTCTGGGTAGATTTTAAGAGGACTGTTTCCACCATTTTGCACATTAAGAAATTAGAAGGCTTAGAGTTTGAAAATTGCTAGTTTTGAGATAGATCATAAATATCACAGAGAGTATTTGAAGCTATCTCCATTACTCCAACCCTGGCACAGGGACCATTATGCAATGGAGTATTTGGATTTAAATTACGAGATAGTAGGACTTAATTTAATGGTTCCTCATTTGCCACTTAGATACTCTTTGTATTTCAAAATGATTCTTCCAGAGGTAGTTCTTATAGGAATGGGAAGAATTCGCTAGTCCAAACATCCTCTAGTACATGGATCTGTCAGTTCACATGGAACAACTAGTCCCTTCTTTGTAAAGGGGGATTAACAGCTTGTAAAACATAAAGTTTTTGCCACAGCTTCCTTTTATTGCATCATTTTGGAACCCTCCACATCATTATTTACCTTTGGGATTTTGCATTAGCTACAAAGGAGTCAAGATAATTAGCTTCAGTATACTTTCTCCTGGGATTTCAAGGAAATGGTCCTTTGAAAAGAGGGCCCAAGAGGCTTGGAGATTCTAAATTATATGGCTTATAGCTTAGCAGAAACTCACAAGGGCTCATGCCCCAAAGGTCAAAGAGATATGTAAGATCCAGAGAATTGGCCCCAGATTCTGTTTCCAGACGTAAGAATTTTGAGACTCATTTCTCTCTCCAGCAGGTAAGGAGATGGTTTTTCATCTCCTTTTCCACTTTATATGTTAGGAAAAATGTTATTCCTGTTATGTAAAGCATCAAGAAATTTCATCCATTTACCCATCCCTCAATACATTCCACAGCAAGTATTTATTGAATTATATATGTGTGCAAGATATTTTATGAAGTGTAGGAGATACATTGATTAAAAATAATGGAGATCTGGGGGCAGCTGGGTAGCTCAGTGGATTGAGAGCCAGGCCTAGAGACGGGAGGTCCTAGGACCAAATCAGGCCTCAGACACTTCCCAGCTGTGTGACCCTGGACAAGTCACTTGACCCCCATTGCCTATCCTTACCACTCTTCCACCTATGAGTCAATGCACAGAAGTTAAGGGTTTAAAAAAATAATGGAGGTCCTCTTATGAAAGAATATATAGTTTAGATTGAAAGGATGCCCCACATACAAGGTATAACACCATGTTTATTAGGATAGGGGCAAAGGAGTAATCCAGATAAAATGTTCTAGGGAATCTTGAAGATAACAAAGCTCTCCTAGATAAGAATGAAGTGGTAATTTTAGAGAAGATAAAAAAATGGTGTATATCTTATTATTCCAAAATGTGTATATTTTAAAATGCTATATAAGACCTAGGTTTGATGTTAAATTAAGTGAAACTTTTTTTTCCAAACATAATGAAAGATCTATACGAATACAGGAAGTCACGGTAGACTAATAACAGACTGGCTAAGTAACATATAGTAGAACAACATTATTGGAATTAAAAAAAAACAAACAAATATAAAAGTAGTAACATGAAGAAGGTCTGAGAAATTACAGTGAAACTAGATTATAGAGTGCCTTGAATGCTAGGTTAGCATATTTACATTTAATTTTATAGGCCAGTGATAGGCAAACTATGGCCTGTGGGGCAGATGTGGGCCCCCTGAAATGTTCTGTCTGGCTGGGTAACATTATTCCTAATTTGACAAATACAATGAGTAGGATACAATACTATGAAACTTTGAAAGCGTTGCCTTAGAAACAGACTGACAGATGAGCATTTCCTTTGGCCCCTCTTTAAAAAGTTTGCCCATCACTGGTATAGGCAATAGGGAGCAACTGACATTTTGTTTCATTTTTTAATCAGGACAATGAAATAGGACTATCTATCTATTTATTATTTATTGTCTTGGAATCTAGGTAAAAGAATGGATTTGGAAATGTAGGAGATTGAATAGAGGAAGATCAGTTTGGAAGATTTTGCAATATTGCATGTAATGATCAAATACCCTAAGTGGGGTGGAGACTAGGTGAGTATTGAGGATATGTAAGAGACATTGTGAAGTATAAACAAAAGTATGTAACAACCCTTTAGCTGCATGAGGTGAAAGGAAGAGAAATGTAAAAAAAAAACAGATTTCAAGACTGGAGGACTGAGAAGAGAGGGGGTTGAGTTTAATAGAAATATGGATGTTCAAAATTGTTTGAGTTCTTGCCTATCATAAAACTCAATTAGTCATCTTCTGATTCATCTTGGATCTAATACTTTTTGGTTTCCTATCTATGATAAAATGCAATTAGTCATACTTGATCATAGATGTATCTAATAAGAGATTTTGAACTCACAATCTCCTCAGCATGAAGTTCACTAACAAAACAATAAGTTAATAGTGCCAAGTAAACTCAGCTAGAAGATGATTCTTACCTTCTATTTGAGAGCACATATTTTTATGCTTCAGAAATCACTACAATGATTATGAGAAAAAAGGAAGCTCAATGTACTCTCTTTATAAGACATCAATATGAGATCCCTATGCAGATGATCATCTCCTTTAGGTTACTTTACAAAAGGTATAGGAGGATTTTGAGGAATAGAATGATGAAGTTCTGTTCTTCTTCCTTTACCCTTTCAAAAGTATCTTCTTGAGGCAAATGGCAAGCATTTATGAAAAAACTGGAAAGGGTCAAAGGTTTAGTGTATTACCAGGTTGTGTGAAAAAAAGAACTTTTCAATAGTTTCAAACCTGAGATCTGATATGAACCATTTATTATCAACCTCTAAGTAACTATGCTCACAATTTAGAATTTTATTTAATATTCCAGTATTAGAATACATGAAGATATTTCTTTCTGTACTATTTTATAAGAGAATAGAAAATATGTTTGATTTCTTTCTTATTTCAATGAATATTGAATCTTCAAATAACTAATGGAGTTTAGCAAAATAATTGAGAAAGTTTCGAAAGCTATGCTTGTGAAAGACAGAGAAAAATGGGCTGGCTGGGAGTACAATTAGCTGGATGCGGTACTGTTTGTTTATGTGAAGTTATGAACAACTCATAAAGTCATCAAAGGAACATTTTGTGACACTGATGAAATTTCTATGTACCTGAAAGAAAAGAAAGGGGTAGAAGTGGATGGAAGAAGCATATTTGTACATCATATGAAAATGAATAAATAACCAATGAAAATTAATACAATATATTTATAAAGGAGGAAACACCTTTAACAATTAACCTATTATTTGGACTTCTTTTGGATAATTGAGGCAATGATGCAACTAGCAAAGCTGATCTCAATGTTTTAATAATCTTTCATATCATATAGGACATAGGATAGTATTATGAGTCTATCAATTAGAAAATATTTACTGTTACTGCTATAACAAGATGTTGAGCATTTTGCTGAAGACAGGGATCTAAATACAATAGTGAAACAATAGTAATCAAAAAAGCAAAGTATTAGCTGATTAGATGGTAGAATTTTATTTGGAAAAGAACTTCAAAATTACTGGTTAAGTGTTCTTCATTTAGCAGCTTTTGTTTTTTTGTTTGCTTTTTTTTTAGTCAAGTCACTATTGTCTTGGCAAAGATACTAGAATAGTTTGTCATTTTTTTCTCTTGGTGGTCAAGTTAGGATGGGTTATAAACAGAAATGTCTGACATTTTAACTCAAATTAATTAAATATTAATTTTACCTGATTAAAAAAAGTATTAATGCATAGTAATAAGTATGTTATCTATGGAGAATATGTGAAAAACCTGTGAATAAAAATTGATCAGTCTGAAAAGAATAACATCGGAAGGGATATGTTTGCCAGTGGTTATGGGAGTGGCTATACTGGTGAGATCACAGGTATGGTAAGGTATTAAAATGAAAATAAATATGACATATTGGAAGAGTTAAGAATATATAACAGAGATTTTTCATGATAGCTTTGACTGTCATGAATCAACTCATCCAAGTATATATTATTGCTATTTTTAGTAAAGAAATCATTCCTGTTTGAAAGTCTAATCTTCAACTCTTATTTCTTACCTCTCTAGGAGTAGAGACCACATTCAGAACGTTTTTCTGACTCACTCTACATTTCATTATGCTCTATAGGATTGAGTCCCCAATTCCCTTTATCAGGAGCCATGCTGAACACTGACTACAATAAGAGTTCTGTGACCACATTTATGCTCTTAGGATTCACAGATTATCCAGAACTCCAGGTACCACTTTTCCTGGTCTTCTTGGCCATGTATGTCATCACAACCGTGGGAAACCTGGGCATGATCTTAATCATCAGAATTAACCCCAAATTTCATACCCCTATGTACTACTTCCTCAGTCATTTATCCTTTGTTGATTTTTGTTACTCCTCCATTGTCACACCCAAGTTGTTGGAGAATTTAGTTATGGATGATAAAAGTATTTTTTACTCCAGTTGCATGCTACAATATTTCTTGTCTTGTACTGCAGTGGTGACCGAGTCCTTCCTACTGGCTGTGATGGCCTATGACCGCTTTGTAGCAATTTGTAATCCTCTGCTCTACACAGTCATCATGTCTCAGAGGCTTTGTGGCTTCCTGGTGGCTGCATCCTATCTCTGGGGCATGTTTGGGCCCTTTGTACTCCTTTGTTTTGCCCTACAATTAACCTTCACTGGCTTTAATATCATCAACCATTTTTTCTGTGAATATACCGCTCTTATTTCCGTCTCCTCCTCTGATATCCATATCCCACATTTACTGCTTTTTGGTTTTGCAACATTCAATGAGGTGAGTACCCTCATCATCATTCTTGCCTCTTATGCTTTCATTTTTGTCACTGTCCTTAAGATGAATTCAGCGAGTGGAAGACGTAAAGCGTTTTCCACTTGTGCCTCTCACCTGACAGCCATCACCATCTTCCATGGGACCATCCTTTCCCTGTACTGTGTGCCCAATTCCAAGAACTCAAGGCATACAGTCAAAGTTGCATCTGTCTTTTATACAGTGGTGAACCCCATGTTGAACCCCCTTATTTACAGCTTGAGGAACAAAGACGTGAAGGAGGCCTTCAGGAAACTGATATTCAGAAATACCTTTTCCCACTGACCATGCTTATTTCAATGTCACTAGATCATTAGAGGTTGGCAGTAAGGTTATACCTTACTGATTATTAAAATCTCATTTTATTACTGAGGTTCAGAAAGTTGAGAGAAAATAAAAAAAAAATTTGGTCTAGGCCAAAAAGCTAGATAATCATAATGAACAACCTAAAGATTTAAACTCCGGATTCTTAATTATGTGATATATCCTATTGTTTCTTACTTCATTTCTATACTTGGTATGTTAACAAAGAATAAATCAGTTGATTTGGCAACTGCTCTAGTAGTCTATATCCTACAATACATTGCTTCTCTTTTTGTATTGATGATATTGACATATTATTGATAATTTAGTTTTCCATGGAATGGATTGAGTCAAAGAAAAAGCTTGATTTGGACAATGATTCCATAGGCAGCTAGGTGGTTCAGTGGATAGAGGGCAGGGCTCCTCCTATGGAGTTCAAGTCTTGTCTCAGATACTTACTGGCTATGTGGCCCTGGCCAAGTCACATAACAGTTTGCCTTAGTTCTTCATCTATAAGACTGGTTGGAGAAGGAGATGGCAAACTAATCCAGTGTCTTTTCCAAGAATATTCCCAATGAGGTCATGAGGAATCAGACATGAGTGAAAAATAACTAAAAATTCACAGGATTCTGAAATTGTATCAGCTATTAGAGTTGTCCCTGAAACAAATTAATACGAGTCAGCTCCATGCAAAACCAAACAAGTTTGTGTTACATCAGTATGTTAAAAGAAACAGAAAAATAATTTTATGCAACATTAATTTAAATTTACTTTTTTAATTACTAATCATGGATTTTCTTCCCTCACAACTACTCTCTGAATTAAAAAGAACAACACATGCACATAATAAAAGAAAAAAAATTGTCTTGTAAAATATGCTTTTCGTAAGGCAAATTGAAATTCAACATTGTGGAAATATATTTTGCATTATTTCACATGTATAATTGATATCATATTGAAGGTCTTTTTTATAGGTGGATGAGGTATTGAAGGGGAATAGAATTTGGAATTTAATTTAAAAAACAAAAATGCATATTAAGTATTTTTAAAATGTTTCAGTCTCCATATTTAGTATATCACTACTTACAGGAAATGAATAGCAAGCTTCATCATTAATGCTCTGGATTTGAGGTTGGTCATTGAATTCATTAAAATTGTTAAGTCGCAAATGTATTTATCTTTGCAATGCTATTTTATTTGTTTTCTTTACTCTTTTGATTGTTATAATGTGAAAAATCAGGATTACTTTAAATCATATTACTCTAAATATTAGTGATTTGGATCATTTTGTATCATCTCATATGTTTATTGATAGCATAGATTTATTTTTATCAGCTGTCTATTCACTTCATTTGACCATTTATCAGCTTGGAAATGTCATTTGCTCCAATATATTTTAACAAAATGTAACATTTTGAAAGTGATATTTATAAAGAAAACTTACTGAGAAGAGTTTTATCCCAATTAATTGTTTCCATTCTATGTTTAGTTGCATTTAGTTTTGTTTGAGCAATTCATGGTGTGAGAAATGATTGAAATGTCTGAACAAAAAAATGACAGCCTGATTATGTGTGAGGGGCTTTTCATATGGGAATCCTTTATAGCAACGAAATCACAGGTCCAGTCATCCCTATTATCCTATTACTATCTATTCTACCATATTATTAATGAGTATTGTGAATTTTAAATAATGGGAAATTTAAATGAAAAAGATTGAATTAAAGGGCAAAATAATGTTTAACTCTAGGCTGAATGAAAAATTAAATTTAGTGAGTAGGTGAGTGACATACTCAATCCTGCAACTTAGCAAACTTACTTATTACTTCCATCTGTTACTATTCTCCCCATTTTTCAAAACAAAACAAAAAGTAACAACAAACACTTATTCTTGTTTTATTCCTCTTCTTATCTACATTAATCTCTCTTCCATCCTTCCTCATTTCTCTTCTTTCTCAGCCCTTTGGAATCTATAGATCCCATCATTCAACTGTTACCCCTAAACTTACCAGTGTTCTTTGTAACATATCATCCCACAAGCTACCTTGTATTTAAATTTTTTAATGCACTTATATCTATTAATTTTATATTTATGTCATGTGTACTCATAATAACATTGTTTCTCTGCCAATGGAATATAATTTCTTTGTGAACAGGAATTGTTTCCTTCCCTATGCTCCTAATTACAAAATGAATTCTAACCATATGGACCTGCTTGAGCTTCCATATTTTTCCCCAAAACATTTATGCTTTTTTGGAAAAACTTAAACTTTGGAATACTAACCCATGAACTGAGCCCTTATCTGGATGTTCTAACTGATTCTGGACTTGGAACAATCTAAGGAACCTTTTCTGATAAGACAATCATTTTTATTGATCAAGAGAAGCTCCAGAGATTTCCAGATAAAATAAATCATCATCCTAAGTCCCCAGGACTCCAAAATCACTCGAAGGATTTTATTTCAAGTCCATATCAAGAATTTGCTGTCACATTCTTTCTCTTAAGCTATGATATTTTTCTTTTTTCTTCCTCATTTTGATGCAATAAAAAGTTATCTAATTCTTGTATCTAATGGATTTCTCTATTTAGGAGAAGAGTTCTGCATGCATACTTTCTGCTGTGAAGAATAAAGTAAACATGTCTTTTGCTTCTCCCTCAGTTTGTGGTGTCTTTTCCTCACTCAGTTTCACTCCTATCCCAGTGTGATCAGACACCAGGGAAGGCAGTAGGTTGACAAATTATTATGCCTACTACCAAACTTTAGGCTCAGCACAAAT
Organism: Gracilinanus agilis; assembly: GCF_016433145.1. Classification (NCBI taxonomy): domain Eukaryota; kingdom Metazoa; phylum Chordata; class Mammalia; order Didelphimorphia; family Didelphidae; genus Gracilinanus; species Gracilinanus agilis. Next base: position 275,154,241 of record NC_058135.1, read on the forward strand.
TATATAATTATAAATATTTGTATAATATTGATGACTATATGATTGAGCAAATGAAGTATGTCCAAAGTTAGCTGACTTGCAATGACATTATTAAAAAGTCCACAGATATTAATGATATTCTGTTTTGTCTATATGTTTCTAAGCATCAGGAACTGCCCTTTCTACTCTCACTTCCCCCTTTGTGTGTCAAATCCTTAGTAAGTGAGGACTGGGGTCAGGAATTTGCTTTTCATGAGCAAATGGTGGCACTAGCAAAATTTCCATTTGAAGTTGAGTGATTATAACTTGAAAAACGTCTTTAAACCAATGACTGTAAGTGAAGAATATACAGTTCAAGCAAACCCAGTCTGGGTTGTGTTTACATTACAAAGCCTTTTGCCAACATGAACTAGACACTGGATATTTTTCTGGGCTAGAGGTTTATATTTGGGCTGAAGAAACCACAATTGCTCCAGGCTCACATGTATATCACAAACAACATATTATATATATATGTATATTATAATAAAATGTATTATTGCCTTGAAGTAATTGAAAAACAATTTTATCAACTCTAGACCATTGAAGTAAGCAGGAGTTAGACTGTAATTGTATAAATCTTCTTTCTTTCTTACTTACTTACTTCTTAGCCAAAGTCTTTCAGAATTCACACAGTGTCAAACAGCTAGTAAGTTGTCTGAATCTGGATCTGAAATCAGGTCTTCCTAACTCCAGTCCCAGGACATTCTGTCCACTGGGCAGTTTAGCTACCCCAGATTTATCTGCAATTTAATGTCTTAGATGTCAAGAGGATTGAGAAGTTAAATGAATTCCCAGTCAATATTTTCCAAAATTAGGATTTGGACCCCAATTTGACTAGCTCAGAGACTAATACTCTATCCAGCATGCCATGTTGCCTCTTTTGTCATAGTAACATGAACACAGAGTCATGTATTGGCATTCCATGCTAACATGATATTGATGATAATACTCATTGGACATCATGATAAAAAATGAAGATCATATCTATAGATGATTTCTAAGATCCATTCTAGCTCTCAGGATTTGGTGTCATCATCAGCTGACTCTGGAAGTCAGGCCATATAACAAAAAGAATATTCACCTAGGAAACAAGACACATGGGTTTGGATTCTGGCCTGAATACTTACTAGCTCTGTGACCTTAGACAAGTAACATGAGTCACAAAGATCAGATTCTTCATCTCTTCTTCTCCATCCACAATGGACAAAAATAATTTCAGACCTGTCAGTAATAAGATCATTATAAAAATCAACAAGACAATGAATTTCTGGGACTTTGGGTAGCATAAATATGTATAATCATTAAGGAATTATTAAGATGCAAGTAAAAATATATTAAAAGTAACTTTCCTCTTCTTCCTCTTTCTAAGTCAGTGTCCCTTTTGACTTTAATTCCATCAAGATGATCTGAATGAAGAGGCAGCTGAGTGGCTCAGTAGCTCAGTGGACTGAGAGCCAGGCCTAGACCCAGGGGATCCTGGTTCAAATCTGGCCTCAGTTACTTCCTAGCTGTGTGACCCTGAGGGAGTCATTTGACCCCCATTGCCTAGCCCTTACCACTATTCTGTCTTGGAACTGATACACAGAACTGATTCTAAGATAGAAGGTAAGGGTTTAAAAAAAAAGATGACCCGAGAAACAAGACATTCCTTTTAATTGCTTTTCTGTGACATGTGGAGAATAATGAAGTAGAGAGTAGATTCTCCAGGGTGTATCCCTGGAGGACACTGCAGATATAAGATCCTCAGTATCATGAATACATACAACTTTAAGAGCGAGGAGAGTAGTTTGGATCCATTCAGAAGGTAGGTTTGCTTACAATGGAGTTGTTTAAATCTTCATGTAAAATGTTCTAGTTTGTTTTTTAAAGCAAATATGAAATGAAATTGAAATGTCTACTTCTTTCCTCTTGACATTTTTTCTAGAACTTTCTCTTACTTAAAAAGTCTAGCAACTATGTAGCTCACTCCTATTCAGAACCCTGGCAAGATTTGTCTAGAAACAGGACCAATAGGGAAAATATGTAATGGACTGAGTTCCTAACTTCATGATCTTTGTTAAGTCATTTGCCTCTAGGTGCCTTCATTTCTTCATCTGTAAATAGAAGACATAGAACAGATGATTTCTAAATTTCTTTCACCTCTAAATCCCACGTTTTTTTAATATATTTCCAGGATCATTGAAGTAAAGATTAAAATATGGATACATTAAAGATCTCAGAATTGCAACAGAAATGTATTTCTTTCCTGAATCTTAGTAATTTAAAGAAGGGAAGATATATATGAATAATGGCTAGACTAGGCCAGGAGATGGGCTACATAACTGGGTTTCCTGATTTGTGTGATTTTGCTCCTCCTTTCAAAGAAAACAGGCTGTTGTTCATCACAGGACGGCTGAAGACAACTCATTGACTCCAAAACATTCAATTAAAGCCTATAGTTTCAGATTCAATAGGAAGGTATTATAGAATAGAAGGGAAATTTGGATGTCTCTCAAATGACATTATCCACTGGAATTAACTGTTTTTGGAGGTAAGACCTGGAAACTTCTATGTGACATTAAGCAACAACCTAGAATACTGGGAACACTCATCTGGATTTCAGATGATTTTATTTATAGCAAGTGGATTCTTCCTGGAGTGAATCCTTTCCTTCCATCTACAACAAAATTTCCTGTTTTCAACAAGAAATGAACATTAGGTTATTTATAAAACTCATTCCCAGATCACAAAGTATGTCTAAATTTTTGATGTGAATGTAAAAGTCTTGAATGCTGGGCCAGTTTTGGTTTTGTCTTTGCACCTCCAGGGTTGGGTGTAATGCAGACCATGTAATATGGCTTAATAAAGGTCAGTTGAATTGAAAGGCTCTTAGAAGAGCTTTTGAACCATATCTAGTTTTTTGAATTGTGTAAATATATAGCTTCTTGGTTATGTTCTTGTGATTAGATTGAGTAGGAGCCTAGCTAAATATCATTTAAGAAGTATAGAAGTCAGTAACCTTGGTATGACAGAACATTAGTTCAAAAAAAGAGAAGGGATAGAGCTCCTGGACTAGATAACTAGAAGGGCTCACAGAGGAGTAAGCTGTAGTCCACAGAGGTAGAAGTATTTGCCTGAGATTTCATGGCCCATCACCATTCTGGGACCACAACAAGTGTATCATGCTTAAGATCATGTAAATTTAAGAAAGGCAGGGAATTAGAAAATGTCTCATCCAACTCTTTTTACAATTGAGAAAACTAAGTCCTAGAGAATTATATTCCTCATACAAGGGATACAGTCACATAGGTAACATGTGAGAAAGCTGGTATTCTTTGCCTCAAATGTAGTACTTGCTTCCAGTTAAATAATAATTCCTGGTTGAATTTCAATTAAATAGAAGTTTCAGGATATGAACCTTGCTCTTCCTGATCCAAATACTGTGAGTGTTCTTCACTAGGCCACATGTCCAAAAAAATGATTGAGCAGAGATTCTGCCAATGAAAGAAGGATGTGTACTAGGAGTTAACTAGTTAACTAGTAACTAAACAAAGGTATCTAAAAGCAAAACTTTAAGAGTATTTTCTCCCAAGATGGGCTCTATCCTGCTTCTATAGGCTTAGAATGGACTTCCAGTATATACTTTATTTATTAGTAACATTATTACAGTTTTGTACAGTGGAATGAGCACTGGCTTTAGAGTCAGAGGACTTTGGTGACAACACAACATCCAACACCACCTGTGTTGTCACAAGGAACAAGTCTTCTAACATACTCAGCTCCTTTTTTTCAACTGTAAAATGAGGTAGTTCAACTAGATGTTCTCTGAGCACCCTTATTGCTTATGATTTAAATCAATTTTATTACCCCCAGGATACTTGGCCATAGATAATACTGCTTCATCTATCAGTCAAGGAGAACTCAGGAAGAAACCTTATTCATTAGGCTACAGCCCTGGGAATGAACTCTACCACCCAACTTGTCAGTGTCAGTAAAGGAAGAAAGTCATTCATTCTTTTTATCATTCATTTAATATATAAACATTATGTTCTAAACAACTCTGTGAGAATCACTGATCAAATCAGTTCAGAATAAAACTAGAAAAAATCTCCTTTGGATCCTATGAAAATTTTGTTCTACTAGAGATAAATAGATAACAGAACTTGTTTTTATTTTTATTTTTTTGTTTTTTACCTTTACCTTTTGTCTTGGAATTAATGCTAAGAATCAGTTCCAAAGCAAAAGAATGGTGAGGGCTAAGCAATTTGGGTTAAGGGACTTGCTCATCTAAGGACATTCAAAGAAGTCCGGGTGTGATAAACCTCAGATCAGATCTAAGGGCTCCAAGTGTGATTGTCCTGAAGGAATTTCAGAGATCCCAGAGCCAGGGTGGAGAGTGGGTTTGCAGATCCAGAGCCTGGGTCTACTGGAGGGGAAGTACCCAAGTCTGAGAATGGGGAAAATGCACCCATCTGCTGTGTTTGCATCAAGCCTGACCTGGACTCCTTTGAATGTCCTTAGATGTCAATTATTCCTTCTCCTTGATGCCTCTCACAAGCACTCTTCACTGTTGAAATCCATTTAAACCCTGCACTTTCTGCCCCTCTTCAGCATTCCTGTACTCTGGTGTTATCACAACACCTTGAATTACAACTCCCTTACCTTGATTAAAGACCCTTAATAATTATATATATATATACGTATATATATATATATATGAAGTATTTTAAATGCTCTGCTCTAAAAAATATTCATAAACCTGCATGACAAAGATCAGAGGCATGTGTACTGAAAGTAAGTAAAGATTAAAAAAGTTTTGAATATACTAGAGCAGTGATGATGAACCTATGGCACAGGCGCCAGAGATGGCACACAGAACACTCTCTGTGGGCACTTAGCTGCCTCTCCCATCCTCTCCAGAGTTTATTACTAGAAAGGAAGAGGGACTTGAGTGGAGTTGCTCCCTTCCCTACTCTCCACCAAGCCTGATGACATTTTTTCACATCAGATGACCCTCTGTCAAGCAGCCCAATGGGATTGCACAGGAGGTAAGGTGGGTGGCTCACAAGCAGCAGAACTAGAACTCTCAGGCTACCCCCATCACCCTCTCTACACTCACTTATGGCATTCCTCATTCCAGCCACCCCTCTGCCTTGCAGTCTAATGGGATCACTTCTTCCCTCCCCTATGTGAGTTAAGGGGCATGGGGGTAGCACTCCATCTCTAAAAGATTCGCCATCAGTCTACTAGAGCATTGGTCTGAGCCTAATAAAAACAAAAAAAATCAACCTGCATTTATAAATTGCCTACTAGTTAAAAATGTAGCATACTAGTAAACATGGAGAGAGGGATAAAATGGCACAGATAGAAACAACAACAAAAGAAATAAACAAACAATTGCTTCTTTCAAGCATTTTACATTTTATTGGGGAATAGAAAATGTGCATGTTTTTAAAGAACATATAGTAAATAAATAAATGCAAGCTGCTTTAAGCATAAGGAATGAGTATCTGAGATTCACAAGAAAGATCTCATGTATGAGATAGACTTGCATCTCTGTTTTGAAGAAAACTATTCTAAGAGGCAGAGGTGAGTAGGAAACATGTTGTAGTCATGCACAATATTAAAATTAAAACCTTTGTTCTCAAATATGAAGGGAAAGAAAGTTTGTAAAAATGGTACTCCCTCTCTGACCAATTTCCTAAATTCACAAGAAGGGGAGATGTCCCTTTAGATAACTGGATAGTCACCATTCAATCTTATACCAGTCTTCTACCTTGGTGGAAAGTAAGAAATACCATTTTTAAACCAGAGCTATTTCATATTCTTGAGGAATTCTACCATGAACTGAAACCTCTATGTCTGTTGATAACCTACATGAATTCATTCTTCAAGGATTAACAAACTCCCACTTGGTCATTTATTCCTCATCCCATTGGTCCTTCAACCTTCACTGTGAGCTTCCTATTTTCATCTTCTTCCTCTGAATAGCTTCAGTATCACACTCTAATTACACTCATTCCTTCCAGTGTGCTTTCTGGAATGTATTTTTTCATAAGAAATAATTTTATTTCATTTTAATTGTGTTTTTAACACACCATTACTTTATCTCCTCCTTTGAAGCTTACTTAAACCATATCTATCATCCAGTTGAAATTCTGGTAACAGTTGTCATCATTGGTGTTGTTGCACAGTAGGAAAAAAAAGAAACAATGGTTAAAAACTGAAAAGAGGTAATATAAAGTTGGGAGATAGGTGTCATGTTAAAATTTAGAGCAATCCCAAAGTAAAGTGGAATGCAATGGGAAGAAGTAGATTCTCCCTCACTGGATGTTACTAAGAAAAAGATAACTGACACTTCTTAGATGTGTCAAAAATAGTCTTTTGAACTAGAGTTTGGATGTAATGTTCTTTGATTGCATTTCACAGTGAAAATATTTCAGTCTTTTATTTGGATTTTATTATCCAGTTAATAGTAGAATAGAGACCCCAATCAACATTTATAAGTCTTCCCATGGTCTTCAAAATATCTAGATTTCCATTAGGCTCTCTAATCCTTTAAAATGGAAGATTTAACATTTTTTCTTTTCTTTTTACTTCATATCATTAATGTGTACCATAGTACTATGTTTAATATTAATTTTAAAAATTGTTTTCCGGGCTGACTTTGTGTTTCTTTTTTCCAGAATGACATGGTGACCAGTGAGGGAAATCACACTTCTGTTGCTACATTTGTCCTCTTAGGTTTCACAGATTACCCAGACCTTCAGTTGCCTCTCTTCCTGATATTCTTGATCATATATTTTATAACTGTGGTGGGAAATCTGGGAATGATTGGCATCATTCGAATCAACCCCAAACTTCACACCCCTATGTACTTTTTCCTCAGCCACTTGTCCTTTGTGGATTTCTGTTATTCCTCCATCATTGCTCCCAAGATGTTGGTGGATTTACTCATAGAAGACAGAAGCATCTCCTTCTCTGGCTGTTTGGTTCAATTTTCATTCTTTTGTACCTTTGTGGTGACTGAGGCTTTCCTGCTAGCAGTAATGGCTTATGATCGCTTTGTGGCTATTTGCAATCCTTTGTTGTACACAGTTGTCATGTCCCAGAAGCTTTGTACCCTGTTGGTGGCAGGATCCTACTCATGGGGTATGGTCTGTTCCCTCCTACTCACATGTTATGCTGTCCAATTATCATTTTATGGATCTAACACAATTAATCACTTTTTCTGTGAATTCTCATCTCTGCTGACTCTCTCTTGTTCTGATACACATTTCAATCAGATGCTGCTTTTCATCTCTGCCACCTTTAATGGTTTGAGTACACTTTTGATTATCCTGGCCTCTTATGTATTCATTTTTGTCACTGTCCTGAAGATGAATTCATCTAGTGGAAGACGTAAAGCCTTCTCTACATGTGCCTCTCATCTGATGGCCATCACTATCTTCCATGGGACTATTCTTGTCCTTTATTGTGTGCCCAACTCCAAAAACTCTCAGCTTATGTTCAAAGTAGCTTCTGTGTTTTATACAGTGGTAATCCCCATGCTAAATCCCCTAATCTACAGCCTTAGGAACAAAGAGGTAAAAGAAACTGTCCTCAAGTTAATGGATATTAACATCAAGTTAAGGGACATTCTCCATGTGCACATTAACAGTTAATTAGAAATTTTACCTTGTGGAACTATTTTAAGCATTTCTTGTAAAAAATTGTACAAAGTTCTATAAGAATGTCCCATCTTTGTTTAAGGATTTTTATAATTATGAAAAAAAATCTATCTGTTTATGTATATACATATGCATGTATGTATGCATGTATTTATCTATGACTTCATCATTCCTTCAACACAGGCAAGATTTTAGATGCATTAGAAGTAAAAATCTCCTGAATAATTTAGATTTCTTTATAGTCTGATAAAAATAGCCAGATTTTAGAATTTGACCCAATTTTTAAAATTGGTATAACCTTAAAGAAAAAAAAAGTCAAATTTTATCTGTAAAACTTTGATTCCTCCAGTACACTTAGAACTTAAAATACTTTCATCATTCTATTCTGTGGTGTGACGGTTAAATTTTGGGGGTAGGAGTTTGAACAAAAGTCAGGAGAGCAGCTTCTTAAACACAAAACAATTAGTTTATTATTAGGAAAATACAGATAGGAAATAGAAAGGAGGATATCAAGAGGAATCTTATAATAGCATATAACTATACATAATATCCCAATCCTAATGAAATTTTTTCTAGAAAAACCTAAATCTATTTGCCTTTGAGGGCAGTGCCTTCTGCCAGAGCCAGGTTCTGGCCTAACTTTTCTACTCTGACTAATAATTTACTCATTATCTATCTACCTATCTACCCAAGATAATCAATCGTCAATAAAGCTGTTAAGGCTTTAAATCCATTTCTCTGACTCAAACAATCCCATAGAGAACAAGTGACACATACTCCTCTCCCCAGGGGATCCAGACACCAAAGCCCCTTTCCAACTGCCAGCTGCAACTATCACTCACTTTCAGGGACTGAAAGTGAGTGTCAATTGTACAACAGGGGGTTTCTTACTCAGAAATCTTTTTGCTCCCTTGCCTCTTTAATAGAAAAAGGGAGAAACTATGAAAAACTCTCTTTAACAGTTGCACATGACAAACTTAAAAAAAAGTCTTTCTTCATAGTGATACTGAAAAAATTAAAGAATAGTCAGAATGGTTATAATAACAAATCTTTAATTTGGGCAAGGGAGATAAAAATTTAAAAAAAAACTTAGTATAGAGCTACTGTAATGGGAGGACTATAATCTTGGGAAAGACACACAGTGATGTAATACTCGAAATTCCTGCTCATCTACAAAAAGTGGTGAGTTTATATAGTTTTTGGGACAAAATCGGGGGAGGGCAACAGACTGCATGAGGGGTTACAGAAGATTAGGAAATCAAGGTAGTTAGAGACTAGAGTGAGTGGGAACAGCCTAGATGAAATACCCATGTGCTAGGGTGGCTATAAAGGTATTTAGGTTGGATTGTCTTTAACTAATCCTGGATAAAGTAATTGGAAAAGTACTTAAGAATTCATTTTCTTTAAACTCAGTCCTTGGGACAAAGGCATTTCATAGTTCATTTTATCTTTTTTTTGTCTTCTCTTATCCTGGTCATTAAGAGCCTCCAAACTTAAAATATGTTCTCTTCACGGTAGAGAAATGAGTAATGACTCTTCTAATTGCCCTGGCAAGTTTTTGCTTGATTTTTTTTAAGGATTAACTATACCTTTTTGAGGCAATAATCTACCCATTCGTGATATTTGTGCATCTGTGGTGCTTTTACTGAATTTCTTTTTCATTTGATTGCAACAGATCTTACCCCAATGTGGTCTTGAATAATCCTGCAAACATTTGACTTCCCCAGATTTAAAGCTGTTAAAATATCTTAAACAGTTATATAAGTGTCTTTTTAGGAGTTAAAATATGTATATATTTCCTTTAGCAAAATCCATTTATATAACTTTATATAGCATATATAAAAATCCATTTATATAAAAAAAAGAAATGAAATAAATATTTATGACACAATATGACATAATAGCATTCAGATAGAGGACAAGAAAGTAAAGATGGATAAACTATGCTAATAAGATTTCTTCTGTTCAAGATCAGATATTTTGAGTGAGCCTAATGTTAATTGAATTAAACACTGATGTCCATTACTGTCAGAAAATGAAATGAACTTAAAATTATTATTTATCTCTTATACTTCATACATCTCTATATTATAGAATCTTAAAATATAATATAGCTTTGCACTAGTTATCTCGTTTTAAAATAGAGATAAAAACACATCATCTCTATGTCAAAGTATGTTGCTGAGAAACATATTTTGTAGAGTGAGAAGTATCACATAAATGTGAACTATAATTGTTCAGCCAGTCTTGAAATTAGGTATAGTATCCTAAACAAAATCAACAGTTTGATGATTGCTAGAAGATAGAGAAAGGTTCTAGGTGATTTCTATCTAATTGAAACAATTAAGTTTGACCCAGGTGGACAAGAACATGAATTTAAATAACAAATCTCTGTCACCAAGTCTAAAAGATAAAAAAAAATTTAATGATCTGTCACATTACATGTATATAATAGAATTGGTATCAATTGGGGGTGGGGGGAGAGGAGAAGGATCAGGAGGGCATAAAAATTTGATCCACATGCCCAGAAAGTGTACACATTTGTTTTGATTACCATATTGCAATCCACAGAGATTTAATAATTTCAGGAGTATAATTTATAGACAATTCCCAAGAGGAAAAATGAATTATGAAATCCCTTGTAATGCACATATGGAAAGGTTTCTGAGAAATTCAGACATCTCTCTCTATCTTTCAGAAGGGTGAAGCAGTTTAAACCTGTTCTGCTGGTAAAACTAGAGTGCATGTAATTTTTGAAATTAAAATTAATTAAAAAAACCTATTACAGAAAAAGGAATAATTTAATTAAGCCCTTCTTGCTGGCATTTTATCCCCCTCTTTTGTTACAGAATCTATCTGTGAAAATTTGATTTACACTCTAATGAAAAGAAAATGAACATTAGGTAATTGTACTATTATTCAAGCATCTTGGTGTCTCACAGGATAGAATGCCAGGCCTGGAGTCAAGAAGACACATCTTCATGAGTTTAAATCTGGCCTCAGAATCTTATAAGCTTTGTGACCATGGATGATTCACTTTACCCTGTGATATCCTTAGATAGATAAGTATCCTTATCAATAAAATAAAGATGATACACCTTATAGATAAGTACGCTTATCTATAAAATAAACAGGGGAAAGAAATGCCAAACCACTCCATACATTGCTATTGGAAAAAAAATAGTTTTGATTATACAAAGCTTTGTTACCTAGATGTTTTCTTTGCTTTTTAGTATGCTATCCAGATTGGTCACAGCTTTTCTTACAAGAAGCATCTTTTCATTTTATAGATGCAGTTCTTGTCTTCGGTGGTCTTTGAGCCCAAGAATACAAAATCTGACATGGCTTCTATTTCTTCTCCCTGTTTTCAAGGAAGTGATGGGTCCAGTTGCCAAGATTTTAGTTTTTGTGGTTAAGCTTCAATTCAGACTTTATGCTTTCCATTTTCCCTTTCATCAAGAGAATCTTAATATATATATATATATGCATATATATGTGTTATTTTATGCATATGAATTTGTTCTTGCTTTCTCAGGCAACCTTAATTCCAACTTCTGATTCATCCACTCTGACATTTCACATAAAGTAGGCAGTATGTAAGTTAAATAAAGAAGGTGATGCTATAAAGCCTTCTTGTGCTCCTTTTCCAATTTTAAACCTATCAGTTCTATGTTTCATTCTAAATATTACTTCTTGGTCTGCATATAGTTTGCTCAGGTAAAATAATCTAGTCTTTCCATCACCCTGAGGACTTGCTACCTTTCATTGTGGTCCACTTGGTTAAAGGCTTTGTCAATGAAGAGATAAATGAGTTTTTTTTTAATTTGTTTTCTGGAACTGTCTTGCTTTCTTCCTAATCCCATGAAGATTGGCAATTTGTCTTTTCCTTTGTCTTTTCATAAACCAGGCTGCTCTTCAAGTAATTCCCACTTTCTTGTTCCATTTTCAGTTTAGCCAGGCAAGAGGAAAGTCACTCAAGAGTAAGTAAGGAAGGAGATTTATTACACATGTGGACCCAGACGGGATCGTTCCTCAGGTCTGAGCATTGGAGAGAAGGGTTCTTGTTATTTTATAAACTTAGGTTACATGACTGGACACACATGATTGGACACAAAGATACGGGGAATTATATGATTGGATGAAGAAGGGGAGTGGCCCTGCATTCCGTTGCAGCATTGTTCTTGGGGTAGCCCAGGCTTGTATAGTCCTTAGTATGATAAAGACAGTATAAGTCCAGAACATCAATCCATCATGGTTATGTTAGATCACAGCATGGGAAGTAACAGTGTCCTATGAAGGAGAACCACTTGCTTTGTTCTGGAATTTCAGCAGGTCATTGTGTTTGTGGCAAGCTGGTGGCTCTGTCAGCCTTGCAAAGCCAGTCCTTAGAGCATAAGGGAGACCTTAAAGATGGGGATCTGAGGATTATCTACTACAACTTCACATATTATTTAATATAGCTAGTGTAATCTTGAGTGTAACCTTCCTGGCATGTGAAGGGAGAATACTTGTTTGAAAATTTGAATATTCTTTCATATTTCCCTTTTTAGAAATTAGGACATAAACTGATTGTTTCTCATCTGGTGGCCATTGCTGAGTTTCCCAGCTTTCCTGGAATTTTGAGTGCTTCACTTTGAAAGCATTGTCTTTTAGGATTTCAAGTATCTCTGCTGGAATTTTGTTGCATCCTCTGGCTTTATCATTAACAATGCTTCTTAATAACCACTTAACTTTACTCTGGCTCTAATTGAGTAACCACACCATCATTGTTTGGTGATGTTAAGAACTTTTTTGTATAGTTCTTTTGTATGTTCTTGACACATATTTTAATCTCTTCTAGTGCTTTTAAATTCTTACCATTTTTATTTTTAGTGCCTATTTTTTTCATTAAGTATTCCCTTGATATCTCTAATTTTCTTAAAGACCTCTTTGGTCTTTCCCATTTTATTTTTTTCTAATTCTTTGCATTGCTAATTTAAGGAAACTATCATATCTCTCTTTGCTCTTTTCTAGAATCCTGGGTTCCATTGGTATATCCTTCCCTTTCTCATTTCCCTTTCGTTTTCCTTCTTTCCTCAGTTATTTATAAAGCCTCATCAGACAACCAGTTTGATTTTTTTCTATTCTTTTTCCTTGGAATGTTTTCTGTTGCTGTTTCTTCTATGAAGAAACTTCACTCTGTCTCGTAGTTAGTTCCCTAAATCTATTCATCACTCCCACTTCATATCCATAAAAGAGTTATTTAGGATATTTTTAAACAGTCTAATGCTTTCCCCTACTTTCTTTGATTTAAGACTGAAATTTGCAGTCATAGCTCCACATCTCATTTTATTTTTGTTTGTTTGTTTTTAAACCCTTACCTTCTGTTTTGGAATCAATATTCTGGAGTGGTAAGGACTAGGCAATGGGGGTAAAGTGGCTTGCCCAGGGTCACACAGCTAGGAAGTGCCTGAGGCCAGATATGAACCCAGGACCTCCTGTGTTTGGGGCTGGTTCTCCACTGAGCACCCTAGCTGCCTCACAAGTCTTGTTTTAAATGAATAATTTTAAATGATAGAGTTGCCTTTTGGGTTGTTAACAAGAATATTTTCTATGACCAGAGTGTAATTTTGTCAGTATTTTATTGTATTTACTGTCCTGCTTCATTTTGTGCTCCAAGACTGAACCTGAACTTGCCTTTTATTACAATTATGATTTTTATTTCCTACTTTAGTATTACAAATCCCTATGATGATTTTGCATCTTTTTAATGTTATTTCTAGATGTTGTAAATATTTTCAGAACTGATCAACTTTGTCCTCTTCAGTATCAGGCTAGAGTACAGACTTCTATTAATATGATGTTGAATACTTTCCATTGGATTTGAACAGATATCATTCTGTAATTTTTGAAATTACACTCTAGTACTTCAATTCTCAATGATTTATTAACTATGATGATATTTCATTTCTTAAAATGGATATTTTCTCACAGCAGTATACGTAATGATCTCCTGAATTAAATTCATACAATCCATGTATTTAAGTTCACTAACACCTAAGATGTCAATGTTTAATCTTTCATCCCATTTGTGACCACACCCACTTTACCTTGACTTATTGATCTTTATTGGTCATATATTCCAAGTTCTTAGGTAGTTTTGAGCTTTACAGTATTGGAGTTTCCTTTCATCATCAACCATAATATCCACAAGTAAGATTCCTTTTGGTTTTGGTCCAGTCTTTTCATTAATATTAGAACTACATATAGTTGTTCTCACCAAAATGTCACTGGACATTTTCCTTTTCCTTTTCTTTCTTTTTTGACAAGGACTTCAAAAGACATTTTGTTCAATATCTTTATTTTAGAAATAAAGGACCTGAGTCTCAGAGACAACATATTGATTGATTGATTGGCATAAGGTTTTAGATATGGTAGGAACTTTCCACCTTCTTTCATTTTACAGAAGGAAAACTGAGTCTCAGAGTAGAATATAATATCACATTGAGTGATTAATTGGTTGATATATAGGTCTTAGAAATGACTGGGACTTATGAGCCCACCCCTTCCATTGAAGAAATGGAAACTCAGGGAAAATTTACATCACATATTGACTTTTTTATTCATTTATGTGTGGCTATAGATGTAGTGGGAACCCCTAAGTCCATCTCTTTTATTATATTGTTCAGACAAGGCAGCCCCAGTCTGGGCTCAACAATCTCTCAAACCAGTGGTCTAGGATGTAGATGAAACTCAAGAAGTCAGTACTCTCAATGTGCCATGTTATCATGGAGGAAGATCACTTTTCTGAACCAGTGCATGACATTTACTTACATCTCACCACCCAGCCATCTCTTTGAGGCCCACACTGGGTGGTCTCTAGGACTTAATGAGACCCAAGGCCTTTAGGCAGACCAAATCCTTTTCTGAGGATCAGGCAGGTGGGCAGAAGCCTTATGCTTGTGTCATGGAGGTCAAATGTCTGGGCCAGACCTAGAGGGGGCAGAGAAGAGGGCAGAAGGAAATGGAAGTCATCTAGAATTTTGGTACCGGTCCTAGTCTGGGTCCAGTTGTTGTCTACTGGCTCCGGGGCTTACTGAAACAGTGTCAATAGCAGTTTTAACTCCACTTTCTGACCTGAGGATCTCATTTTGTTTCATATCTTTTATTTTTTTAAATATTTTCTCTATTATTTTTGGCAAAGATATTATAGCAGTTTGCCATTTACTTTTCCAGTAAGTCACCTTTTGACAGAACTCTCCACTATAGTCTGTTGTTTTGAGTAAATATTCTGACCTCCAGATCTAGGTCTGAAAACAGTAACATGAAAAACCTGAAGCTAGGGAAAATTCCCCCTCCACCTCAGAAGTAGAGCCTAATTTTAACTAATGTTAACAGTCAAGAAACAGGCTAGAGAAATGAGGAAACAAATAGAACCAGATGACATAAAATTATTATGGTGACTGGAAAGATAAAAACAAACTCAGAAGACAACATTGTCAAAACATCTACTTGCAAAGAATCAAAGAAAAATGTGAAATGGTCTTGGGCCATAAAAGAATTCTTGGATGAACTGAAAAAGGATATGAAAAATCAAATGAGAGGCATAGAGCAAAAATTGGGGAAAGAAGTGAGAGACTTGCAAATAAATGAATAATTATTCAAAAGTTTGGTAAAGAATACACACAAAAATACTAAAAAACAAAAACAACAATAAAAAAATTGGCCAAATGGGAAAAAAGGTTGTTGTTTTTTAGATATATATGTGTGTATAAAAGTTTATGGCCTTATATATAGATTAGATGAATTAGACATCAAACAGCTCGCTAGATAAAACTTTCCATGATGTTTTCAATGTAATTGAACTTGATATGGCTTCTAAGCTAGTTAAAATCCAATTTAACAGATCCCAGAATTGTTCCAAGGGTATAATCCAAATATATTGAAATTATTGTTAGAAAAAAATCAAAACCTAATTTTTAGTTTTATTGCATGCATAAGAAACACAACTAAAAAAAAAGAAACACAACTACTAGGTCTGTATACCAAAGAGATTTTTTTCCAAAGGAAAAGGACCTATATATTCAAAAATATTTATAGGAGCTTTTTTTATGATGGCAAATAATTAGGAATTGAGAAGATCCCATTCAATCAAGGAATGACTGAAAAAGTTGTGGTATATGGTTGTGATGAAATATTTTGTTTGCATGAGAAATTATGATCCTCATGTTTTGAGGGCGAAAAAAGCAATCTGAAAAGATTTACATGAACTGGTATTAAGTGAAGTGAGCAGAATCTGGAGAACACTGTAAACAATAACAGCAATACTGTGTAATGATCAACTACGAATGACTTATTAAAGAAATATAAGCTAAGACAGTTCTGAAAGATTTATGATGAAAATTCTATGCACTTTCAGAGAAAGAACTGATGTAGTCTCTGTAAAAACTGACATTTATTTTTTCTTATTTTGTCTGTTTCTTTCTTTTATTATATGATTAATCTGGAAATATGTTTTGCATGATTGCACATGTATAGTCTATATCAAACTGATTGGCTTCTCAGTAAAGAGTAACAAGAGGTAGTGAAAAAAATTGAGTTTAAATTAAAAAGAGAATTTAAAATTATTTTTGTAGGCAAGTGGAAAAAAGATACTAAATTTTAAAGAAAAATGGCCAGATGAGATAATGGAAGCATTTGAGCTTTAATCAGTTTAAATAGCTATAATTAGTAAAGAATTATTCATTTTAATATATAAATTAAGCATGGAAAGATTAACCTTTTCCTTCTTTTTCCTACTACATCAGTTTCCCTCTTGATTTTTCCTTGATCAAGATAGCATCAAATATAGTTTAATCTTTTTAATTACTTATCTTTGGCCCATGGAGAATAATGAAGTTGAGGGTGGATTCTCTAGAGCCTTGTCCCTGAAGGATACTGAGACATTAAATCCTCAGTATCATGTCCATATGCAGCTTTCATAGGCAGGAGAGTAGCTTGTCTCCATTCAGAAGGTAAGTCTGCTTATGATGGAGTGTTTTGGGGCTTGCATGAAAAAGGCTAGCTTCTCTGTAGCTTACACATATTTACATGGAGGCAATAAAATGCCCAAATTGTAACACAGCCTGAGAGGTTTTTCTAGAAGCAAGATTAAAAGAGACAATATGTAATAAAAAGAACTACTAGCTCTATACATTTTCCTTTAGGTGATTTTCTTTATCTATAAAAGGAAAGCATAGAACTTTATGATCTCTAAATTTTATTTCACCTCCAGATCCCACTATTTTCTATAACTATCTGGTACTATAGAAGTCACAAATTAAAATTATGCCTGATCTGTGTTTCTGGTAGACCTTTAATCTGAGGAACAACTAGTATGTTGAACCTATAGGGGCTGGCATGCTGTCCCTATTTCCCAGTCTTCCAAAGGGCCAAATATTGGAAACTCATGTTTAGTAGCAACAAACACTGGATTTGGAGTTAGAATTTAGAAGAGCTAGCTTAACCAATTCTTGTACTGTGTGACATACTAAGGCTCATTTTCCTTAAACTATAAAATGATTGGGTTGAAGTATGTGTTCTATAAAGACTCTTTCAGCCTTGTACCATTTAATCTAATAAATCAATTATATCTGAAGGTACTCTAATACACATTTGCATATCCATTTCGGAGTCTTCCTTAAATCCAACAGATACTCCTTTCTGAAACTTCTACCCATTTCCCCAGTCCAATGACTCAGCAATTAACTCCCTCCTAGCTCTGACTTACATGAAAGTCATCATGGTGAAACTCCATAAAGTAGTTTAAAGAGAAGAATTAGTTCTAAAATTGAATAGTTTCAAACATCTTCACTATATTCATTGTGATGAAGATCTTTTGCAATCTTCTCTTAATCAGATGCCTCTATGTAGTGGTCTGCTTATAAATGTGTTATTACCTCTCCAAAAAATAAAATACATTCAACGAAATTTTATTTGTAATCTGTATTATTAACATTTTCTCCATCATTTAAACCTAATCAATAAAAACCAAATTAAAACGATAAATCAATCCCTGATGTATCGCATTTACCAATTTCAGAGATGAAATGCTCACACTAAAACATTTGAGCTGACTCCAATTCACCCTTGTCCCTGTCAGAGAAAGCTAGTATGCTCAGTACTCTCATGCTGCTTTTCTTCCCTGGTAATGGTGCTAATTTTAGGTGGTAATAACAAAAGCCTGAATTGCAAACTTTAGCAAAGTTGAAAGGTAAAAACATAAGATTTAATAATTAGGTAACTAAATAATTAAACGTTAGAAATATTAAATTTAATAACCAGAGTAAAGTAGAAAAAAATATATATAAGAAAAAAATAGACTGAGAGAAGATTCACATTTTCATTGAAAGGATGGGGGGATTTAGGCAAAAGTATACTATAATTGGAAGCTCAATGAAGGTAGACAGAAAATAGTATAATTCCTCTAAGGTGAAGAAGAAATAAGTTCAAATCCAGGCACTGATAGTTATTAGTTGTATGACTCTTGGCAAGTCACTTGACTTTTATATGTTTATCTTTATTTGTAAAATAGGTGGAATAATAATAATACCTATCTCCAGGTTTTGTCATAATGATAAAATTAGATGTTTATGAAGTGTTTAACAAAAATGTGTTATATAAATGTTAGTTATTATTATTAATAGTAGTAATCAATTTCATTACTAATTTCATAAATGATTGAATGGAATTATCCAAAAATGAATGGTTCCTAATGAACTTGGAAAGAATCATCTAGTGGAGTACTTTAGGTATCTGCACTTTATTTTATTTTTTGCAAAAATGTATGAATAATCTGCTTATAAACCCAGCATGACAGAAATCATGGAGGCATGTGTATCATGCTGAATGAGAATAAAGATTAAAAAAAATCTTTGGATATGATAGAGTGTTAAGCTAATCTAATGAAAAAATTAATCAACATGTATTTATAAATTGCTTACTTAACAGAAAGCACTATTCTAATCATGGGGGGGGGAATACAATGTCACATATATAAGAATAAAAAAGTACCTTCTCTTATGGATCTTATATTTTATTGAGGAAGAGAAAAAAGTACATATTTTTAAGACTACAAAGTAAATAAATATAAGATTCTTTAAGCAAATGGAATGAATATCTGAGTGTATTTGGGTGAAAATCATGTAGATTTCCCTGGATCTCTGTTTTGAGAAACTGTCATATACTTAAAGAGATCTGTCTCTCTTTTAAGAGGCAAAAGTGTGTGCTCTAGTTATGTACAATATTAAATATAAGGCCTTCGTCCTTAAATAAGGTAGGAAAATAGTTCATAAAATTTTAATCAATCTCTCATCTGTTTCCTAACTTCAGAGGAAACATAAATTCCTTCAAAATAATTGAACACTGTTCTTTTTTATACCTCACTCCTACATTGGGGGAAATTGAGAAATACCATCCTCAGGCATGAACTATCTTATACCTGGAGGGACTCTGAATCCAAACCTCTGGGTATGTTGATAACTCTTTGAATTCATTCTTTAGGTATTAAAAGATTCACAAATGATCTTTCTTTCCCCATCTCAATAATTCTCTATTCTTTACTATTAATTTCCTATCTTCATCCTTCCTCTCTGAACTACTCAATATTCCATTCAAAAGAGAACCAGTTCTTCTGGAATATTCTCTGAAATGTCTTTTTCATAGGAAACAATTTCATTTCATCTTAAAAGTTTTCCTTGAATACTCCACCACTTTGTTATCCCTCCTCTTTAGAAATTTATTCAAACCATATAGGCCATACAATAAAAATGTCTATTAGTTGTTTTCATCACTGATGTTGTTCTGCATAATACCACAGGAAAAAAGCAACAATGGTTAGGAATTATAAAGAGGTAATACAAAGTTGAGGGTGGGTGGCATGCTATCATTTAGAACTGACCAAAAGTGAAATGGAATGTCTTGGTAGGGATTAGATTCTCCCTCAATCAACATTACAAAGAAAAAGATTGCTGATCACTTCTCAGATATGTCAAGCAGGAGTCTTTTTCATGTATATGTTGGATGCAATGGCCCTTGATTGCACTTCCCGATTAAATTATTTGAATTTTTACCTGGATTTTATTCTCTAGTTCAGTGATGAGCAAACTATAGCCTCTGGGCCAGATGCAGCCCCCAGAAATGTTCTATCTGGCCACGTGACATTATTACTAATCTTATGAATACAATGATACAATATGATACAATAAAATGAAACTTCGAAAGAGTTGCCTTAGAAACAGACTGATAGATGAGCATTTCCTTTCCTTTGGCCCCCTCTTTAAAAAGTTTGCCCATCAATTCTCTAGTCATTAGAAGAATAGTGACTTCAAAGAACATCAAAAGTACTTTCTCAGATTTTTCAATCTATATAAATTCCCATTAGGCTCCCTATTATTTGAAAGCAGAGAAAAAATTAGGTGGGATTTTGCTTCATATGTTATAGTTTTATTACCTAGTAGAGTTCTATGCAAATAATAGGCATTCAATATTTGTTTTTTTAATATTATTTTTAACCTGTTTTCAAGACTGATTTTCTGATTCTTTCCCTCAGCATGAATCATGGTGACCAGTGAGAGAAATCACAGTTCTATTGCTACATTTGTGCTCTTAGGTTTCACAGATTACCCAGACCTTCAGGTGCCCCTGTTCCTAGTATTCCTGATCATATATTCAATAACTGTGGTGGGAAATCTAGGAATGATTGGCATCATTCGAATCAATCCCAAACTTCACACTCCTATGTACTTTTTCCTCAGCCACTTGTCCTTTGTGGATTTCTGTTACTCCTCCATCATTGCTCCCAAGATGTTGGTAGATTTACTCATAGAAGACAGAAGCATCTCCTTCTCTGGGTGTTTGGTACAATTCTTTTTCTTTTGTACTTTTGTGGTGACCGAATCTTTCTTATTGGCAGTGATGGCCTATGATCGCTTTGTGGCCATTTGCAATCCTTTGTTGTACACAGTTGCCATGTCCCAGAAGCTTTGTGCCCTGTTGGTGGCAGGGTCCTATACATGGGGTATGGTCTGTTCCCTCCTACTCACATGTTCTGCTGTCCAATTATCATTTTATGGATCTAACACAATTAATCACTTTTTCTGTGAATTCTCATCTCTGCTGACTCTCTCTTATTCTGATACACATTTCAACCAGATGCTGCTTTTCATCTCTGCCACTTTTAATGAAGTGAGCACACTTTTGATTATCCTGGCCTCTTATGTATTCATTTTTGTTACTGTCCTGAAGATGAATTCATCTAGTGGGAGACGTAAAGCCTTCTCTACATGTGCCTCTCACCTGATGGCCATCACTATCTTTCATGGGACCATTCTCTTCCTCTATTGTGTTCCCAACTCCAAGAACTCAAGGCATACAGTGAAAGTAGCCTCTGTGTTTTATACAGTGGTAATCCCTATGCTAAATCCTCTAATCTATAGCCTGAGGAACAAAGATGTAAAAGAAACAGCCATGAAGTTAATGGACATTAAAATTTCTTCTCCATGAGCATATCTTCAATTAATTAGATACTTCCAATGAGAAATATATAAATCAACATCTCATACTAGATATGCTCCAATTGGATACTTGATTAAGATGAAAAAATCTTTTCCTATAACAATGAAATTAGAGAAATATGAGGGGCTAGGCATTAACTGATCAGATTTTTATTAAAGAAAGCTCATGACAAAAGAATGGATGAAGAGGATTTTTTAAAAAGATGAAATACAAATTTTTATTAAAGTTAAACAGTTTTATACAAAAATTTTCAATAAAGGTAATTTTAAAAGGAAATAGTAATTCGGGGAAGTTTTAGAACACACTTCACTGATTGGATTCTCATTTCTTAGATATATGAAAGTAATTCAAATTTACAAAAAAAATATAAGCTATTCTCTATATTTAAAAGGATAAAGGGTATAAACACTATTCTAAAGAGGAAAAACAATTTATCTATATATTTATGAAAAATGTTTCTAATAACTATGAATTAGAGATAGGTAAAATAAAATGTATCTTACTAAGAACTTTGAGATTGTTGAAGATAACAAAATCGATAAATATTAAAGGAATTAAGAGAAAGTACACATAGTAATATACTATTGTTGGTCCTGGAATGTGTACAAATATTGAGAAAAGTAACATGGGATTATATAAGAAAACATGAAAAATAGTTTACTTTAACTGCAGTATTTATCTGCAAGGTGTATACTTAAAAGGACAAAGAAACAGAAATTTCTATATGTACTAAAATAATTTTAACCTTTTTGACATAGCAAAAATGAGGAAGCAAAAAGGGTACCCATCAAATAAAAAATTCATAGTATAGATTCTGATCTGAAAATTAAATGGAGGGGGCAGCTGGGTAGCTCAGTGGATTGAGAGCCAGGCCTAGAGACGGGAGGTCCTAGGTTCAAATCTGGCCTCAGACACTTCCCAGCTGTGTGACCCTGGGCAAGTCACTTGACCCCCATTGCCTACCCTTACCACTCTTCTACCTTGGAGCCAATACACAGTATTGACTCCAAGATGGAAGGTAAGGGTTATAAAAAAAAAAAAAAAAAAAAAAATTAAATGGAATACTATTGAGCTAAAGGAAATAAGAAAATAGATTATTTCAGAGATGTGGACAATCTAATATGAGCTAACACAAACTGTAGCATAACTAGAATCAATATTATGAACACGAAAAATTTTGAAGATTTTTATAAAATAAATTAAACTAAAATAATCAGAACTGGAAGAACCATTTATAAAATAGCACTGTTGAATATTTTGAATGTTGTAAGAATTATGATAAATAAAATTACCATCAGTGTTTTCAATGGATCAAAGTTGAAACCTGCTATCAATTCCTGATGGAGTGATGATGGATTTAGCCTGCAGAAGGATAAGCATTTTTTTCATACAATCATTGACATAATTTCTTATACTTGACTATGAATGTTTGTTGGATTTTTTCTTTTACCTTTTTTGTTCAGTGACATATAGGATGGGAAGTAGAGAAAATAGTTTTCAGTTAATTAAAAAAAATAAAAATGGATTCTTTACAAGGATACCACAAATGTGGAATATGGCATATACTTTCAGTTAAGGTTTAATATTTTTTATTGACAGCTCATAAATTAGGCATAATCTAGAAATGTTTATAATGTAAAAACATGTAAATATTTTTTGATGGTAGAGAAAAGACAAGCTGTAAATGCATGTGGTCCTTGGATTTTAAATTAGACATATATGCAATGTATTTTCAAGTATAATTATTTGATTCTTGGAATATAGTTTTTCACATTAAAAAGATGGATGATGCATAGATTTCCTACCAGATGTAATAACATTGTGGAATACATGAGCTTCAGTGGCCCAAGTTGGAACATTATCCATTTGTCATCATGGAAATGAATTATACGAATGACAAAATTTTGGACTAAGATAGCTTTTTCTCTTCTTTCAGTATCACAGACCAGAAACACACAGTGGAAAGATAAAATCCTATTATGTGAGTTAGTGTGTGTGTGTGTGTGTGTGTGTATGTAGGGAGGGGTATATTTCTTCCCAAATTCCTCATTTTAAGTATCTTCAGACTTCATGTATGTTCAATAGGGAAAATTCTGCTTATAAATACTTCTTTGGGGGTTTCACTGCAGCTATTGTCATGAGTGAATAAAAAGTATGATTTTATTTTAATAACATTTTTGTTTTTCAAAAGAAATTGACATGAGCAATAATGGCTAAATTTCCTGTAATTATTAGAAAAGTAAAATGTTCAGAACTAAATTTCCTGCATGAATAAAATATAAAAAGCCATTGGGGGCCTAATTGTTATTTAGATCGTTGATTCATGGAAATATTTATAAAATATTTCATAAATGCAATTAAAACATAGTCCAATCATATTTTATTGATTTGAATTCTTTAGAACAATTAAATATTTTATTTTCTGTTTCTTTTCATAGTATGGAGATATTGAAATTAATTATTTTTCAACTTTTTTCCTTGCCTTACAAATAACATTTGATTTCAGAATATTGATCTAAGTGATTTTTCATTTTATTTTATATCATTTGACTTTCTAAAAAAAATTATGCTTCAGGGTACACAATGTCCTTGACTTCATGCAGTCTGTAACATGGCTTTCTTTCAAAATAATATGTGAATAAAATGCTTACTCAGTCAATTTGTTGACCTCAATAAAGATGCTCATTTTTACTTGCTTAAACCTCTGTTGATTTTTTAAAATGAAAATTCAAACGATTATTTTTTCAGTATCGGAAATCACTTAGTGTGGTGGATGGCCCATTGTACTCTACATTGATTAGTAAAAAATTGAATTATTTTGCTCTTTGAAAACTTAAAACTGTCAAGAGTATGGCAAATAGAAGAATTGAAGAATTTGAATTCATGCCGTATAGAACGAATTGAAGAAAAATGTGATATTTTATTTATAAAATTGAAGATTAGTGGGTAAAATGAGAATAACAAAATAATCTAAATAAAGACCTCTAAGTATAATGCATTAAGACTGGAATGTCCTGGAACAAAGGGACCGTATTTTTTCCATTTGTTGTCCAGTCAAAGATAACTGAAATGATATTACAGAGTGATGTGTTTTTATTTGCATGTAAATTGGATTTAAATGTGGCACAATTGAACAAAGTCATCCACTACACTTTCTCTTCTAGAGTCTTCAAAGTAAAATGGCAAGACGAAGCTCAAGACAACTGGTGATGCCTAAGGATGTAGTGGATGACTTTAGTGTCTTGACATTTGAGGAAGCTCTGTTTCACAATGCCCAACTCCACTGTCTTCATGATCATAGGAACAAATTGTTCTTTTTTCCCTTCCATGGAAGTCAATGTTCATATGTCTGGCACAGACTCCACCCCACTTCCCAATTCATAGATGTATTTGAGGCTTGCTACTTACCCTCCACCTGGTTTGGCTTGACTTACAAGATGGTTTGCCGGGGTGTGACCTCTGTACAGACTACAGCTTATTGGAACCACAGATGAGAGCTGGGTGTGAAGTGGACACCAAAAGAGCCTTAAAAAAGGCTCAGTAAGCCCTCCTACCAGAGCCACTAATCTTCCCTAAGCATCTACGTACATCATCTTTATAGCAAGGCCTACCAAATATAAATATTTTGAAACTGCCCTGCTGTTGTTCTCCCATAATATCCTTAACAAGAATGGACCTTTAAAACCTATACCTAATTAAATATCAAATCTTTTGAAAGTGAATCCATCTATATTTTAAATCCCTCTCTGGGGCTAAGAAATCATGAAAGGATGTGAAGTGAATAAAAACAATCTTTAACCCACTTTATCTAAGTGGCTTCAGGGCATATTTATCATCGTATCTAGACATCCATGAGGATATCAGAGTACAAGCACCTTGCATCTTTTCTTATGATCTACTGTACCTTTGCCTTCACTAACACCATCTTCCTTATATATACATCCGTACCCGCTTAGCACTTTCTCTTCCTGTTTGGAAATAAGGATCCAATTGATGCTATCATCACTATTGTAAATGGCTTGGGAATATAATCATTTGTGGCCTTCTTTCACATTTTTCTTGAGTGCTTGGATCAAATTTTTCTTCTCTGATCATTATTCTCCTACATGTGCTTAAGTTCCTTGAAGACAATGGTTGTCTAAAATTTGCCACAGATTTTTTTTTAACATATAGCTACAAACCTTAAAAAAATTATGGGGAAAGAATGTTGAGGTTCTCTCAGAATTAGATTCCTATCTATCTCCTCAAGCTTTAAAAAATTCAATCAAATTCCATCATGCAAGTCATCACTAGTTTATCTTTGTCAATCACATCTAGATGTTTTGTCAGTAAGATATGAGAAAAGTGGAACTTCTGACTTTTTTCATAGGTCTCCCAAAAGTCTTAGTGAAGTTCTATCGTTCTATGGAATCTTAACCCAGGAGTCTGATTTTTGAGACATCCCTTATGTTCAACCCATTTTTGTCTCAGCATTCTGAAGGGACAAAATGAGTTCATTTTAAATTTATACACTTTTAAATACATTACATTAGGTCCTGATAGAAATGGAACCTATCACTAATTGTATTGGGGAGAAAGCAAGTGAGAAGTATAATATATTATGTTTTATTAGAAGGCTAAGAATATTAGTAGTAGTGATGGTGTTAGCAATACCATTAGAAGCAACAGTGGTCATATTAGTAATAATAATAATAATAATATTCAATTGAAAATTGCCTTATTGTTTGCAAGGCACATTACAAATGTTATCTGTAAAAGGATCCATGTAAAAGGATAAAGGATGTAAAAGGATACATATAAAAGGATCCATGTAAAAGACTACACTGAGAGGGTGAGGGGTAAATGAGTCAGAAGATTCATCCACTGTCATCTGGGAAAAATAGAAAGTGAGAAGTCATAAAAATGAAAAAATATATATTTTCTAATTGGTTGAAATATCACTGAGTTTCACACTATGCCACATATGGAAGGTGATGTTGCCCTGCAAAAGGAAATTGAGATAGACCTCAACCATAGGAAAAAGAGACAGTTAATACTGTCATATGGCCACTAGAAACCTAAATATTTCTATTGTCAAAGATATGAAGATTCATTTATAATTAGTGTCTTAGTAAAGATCTTTTTTTTCCTGTTACTTGTTACTAAGACTATGAGAAAATTATTTTTTCTCTTTAAGTCTCATTTTCTCCATATGTAAACTGAGATGCCCATAAGATTGTTTCTACGGTTTCTAATTATATCTAGGACTATGTCCACTGGATCACTGGATACCTTTAGCTACAGGATGACATGTCTGAGAAAGTATCAGGTAAAAGAGGGATTATTGTGACTTTCTGCCAGGTAATGACAAGTTTCATGTAGAGAGAATTAGACTTTAAGTCAGAGAGCTAGAATTTGTTTTACTCCTGAATAACAATGGATATAGAAATAGGTCATATACATCCTCAGATTCGGTTTTCTCTCTTGAAATAATGAGTTCCATTAGATCAAAGGTTATTATAAAATTGATGTAATGGACTCCTTTGACAAACTTATGGAACATATTGACTCTTTTCCATATTAATACCTTTAAATGCATAAAATAATATATGTAAGATTAAAAAGGAAACCAATAGTATTGAAATACATTTCAAGCATATCTCTGTCTATCTATCTATCTATCTATCTATCTATCTATCTATCTATCTATCTATCTATCTATCTATCTATCTATCTATCTGGATCTACTGTTCTATTGATCTATCTATAATTCCATCAATAAAAGTAAGACTTTCAGAATTTCTCACTAGAAATAAACATGTGAGCATCTAGGATGTACAGTGAATAGAGTATTGGGTCTGATGTTAGAAAGACTAATTTTCCTGAATTCAAATCTGACCTCAGACACTCAGGATCTGTGTGACCCTGGGTAAGTCACTCAGCCCTGCACATTTCAATTTCTTAATGGTAAATTTCTCCTGTATATTTGCCAAGAAAACCTCAAGTGGGATCACAAAAAGTGGAACACAATTGAAAACAATTGAACAACAAACAAAAATCTCTGGAACAGTTTAGATGTTCTCAGTCTGATGAATATGCCCATATCTTGGAGGCTGACAAGGCTGCCTTAATTGCTATAGTCTTGAATTAAAAAAATAAATAAATAAAAGTTTCATTTGCAAGATTTTCCTTTTTCCCTCAAACATCAACAGCTATTTAAATATCTTGAATTATCATTTAATTGTTAACAGATATGATCATTTAAATGTTAACAGATAAAATGTTTGTATCATTATATTTCCTTGGAGTAATATCCATTAAAATGCAAATAATATAATACATATGAAATAAATATATATGACCTAATATTTAGCATTTAACTAGTGGATAAGAAATTAAAGATGGAGAAACCAGGCTAATTATGATTTTATCTGCTCAATATTAGATATTTTGAATCAATTTACTGTCAACTTAATTCCACCCTCAATTGATATAAAAATGAAACTAAATTAAAATTATGATTTATCTACTGTAATTAACAAACCTCCATATATATCATAATCTTAAAATATAACAGCTCTCTACCTCAATTATAAGATAACTGGGTATAAATAGACTTGCATTTTTATGTCAAAGAGTGATGGTGTAAAACGTTTTCAAAGTTAGAAGTAGTATATAAATGTGTACTTTAATTACTAATGTAGATTTCAACTCACATAAAGGAACTGTAAAAGGGAATTCTCTATCTCTTTCTCTAATTTAACTGGGGCCTTGGGGTCCTTTTACCATAGAGATGTGTAAAGATATATCATCCCACAGTGAAAGGAAGTAGAAACCAGAGGAACAGGAAGAGAGGTAAGAGGGGGTTATAAAAGGCCAGCATGGGGACTCTTTGGACCTTTTTTTTGGGTTAGGAGTTGGTTGTTGGGAGGTGGTTGGTCATTGGTAGTTGGTTGTTGTGTGTTGGTTGCTAGTGGTGTGGGTTGTTGATTAGTTGCTAGTTGGTTGCTTGTGAGCTGAGCTGAAGGGTGATCAGCTGGACTTTCTTCTATAGGCAGTTATAGGTAGTTATAGGATAGCTAGTTAGTTATTAGGCAATTTATTTCTCTACCTCTTTCCTGTATTTCCCTCCTTTTTACCATATATTCATTAAAATTAAATTTTAAAAAGCTGTTCTCTTATTTTGTCAAAGTCCAATTTAAACACTATAGAACCTTAAGGAAATGAGAAGTTTGAAGATTGCTAGGAGAGAGAAAAATTTTCTAGGCCATTTCCATCTTATTGAAACAAAATATCCATGTTTAACCCTGGTGGACAAGAACATGAATTGCAATAACAAGTCTCTGTCATCAAATCTAAGAAGTGAAAAAAGCCAAGTGCTCAACTATAACATATATTTGTCATAGAATTCATACAAGCTATTTTTGTTGGGAGAAGGGTATAAACATTTTGTTTCAGATACCCAGAAAGTGTATACATTTGTTTTGATTGCCAATTTGCAACCCACGAAGGAACATAACTTCAGGAGGATACTTGGGGGACTCAATTCACAGAGGAAACAAATGAATTATAAAATCCCTTGCCTTTCAAACACAGAGAAATTTTCTGTGTGAGAGATTCAGATATCTCTTTCTCAACCCTATATATTGGCTAAACAGTGTCAGCCTATTTTGGTAAGTAAAACTTAAAGGATATGTGATTGTGTTTTTTAATTAAAACTAATTTTAAAATACCTTACAGAAGGAGAAATGTTATAATTGTGCTCTCATTCTAGAATTCTTCTTGATAATGTTTTCCCTACCTCTTTTGTTAGAGAATTCATATGTGAAGATTTATTTTATGCTGTAATAAATGGAAAATGAACATTAGGTAATAGTGATTATATTATTAAAATAATATAAAAATAATCCTATTATCAAAGAATAACCTTCAAAGACATATAATGCTTTAAGGTTTGTAATTTTTTCATATGTGTTTACTCATAACCCCTCTTTTCTCAGTCTTAAGGCAAGAAGATATGATTAGAGGCAACAGTCAAGATCTATAGCTTGAGAAGCTACCAGAGAAAAGGCCCATTCACAATTGAAGTATATTCAAGATAAGTGTACGCCTGGATATGTGTCCAATGATGTATCCAGATTTTCCTCTAAGTTCTCTCTTTGTGCCCAGCAAGGTGTAAAGACATGACTTTTAGAATTGTGCATGCACAAACAGACTCAGGATTTGACTCTTTCTTCTCATCCTTCTGATAATGCCATGTACTTTTGGTTAGCCCTTCCCTTGGAAATATCACCAAAACTGTCCTTAATTAACCAACAAGAGACTGACTTCTTTCCTACAGGTTAGCACATTGGACTGATTTTTTTTCATAGTATAGACATAGAATATTTTTTCCCCAGAATGGTTACTAACTACTTATGTAAACTACAAAAATATTTACTTCTATCTTCTGGACCTCATTTTTTCAAATTTAAATAAGTGAATTAGATAATTAACTGCTAATATTCCTGCCCGTCTAAATCTACAATTCCATGATTCTTTTTGAATCAGGGAAGTGGTGAATCATAGTTTCATGGTTTCTATTTCCCTACCTTGTTTTCCTCTCAAACTGTATTCATATGCAGGTCAAAGGAAGATTCATTATTTCTAGTAAAAGAGATTCTCCCATTTTCCAAAATGGTGCAAGGTTATAAATATAATATGCCCCCCTAAAGAAGTCATTGTCAGTCATTACTTACTGATTTTCAAACTTCCAAGACAAAAAAAGGAATATACTGAGCAATAACCTTAAGGATACTTAACCTCCAAAGGAAATGACATTCTAATACACTACATTGGGTACAGTATAGACACACATATAGCTGGCATTTACATAGAGCTTTAAGGATTAAAGAACTCATTTCCTATTTCTTATATTTTAATGCCACAATAACCCTATAAAATAGATGTGGTTAGCATTAATATCTCCATTTTGTACCAGATGGATCTTGGGTTCAGAAAACTTAAATGACTTAAGAATAATCAATTAAATGAAAAATACTGGAATTAGGATTACAACACAGGTTTTTCCTGAAGAGATTAGACTAGCTGGACTCTAAGGACTCTTCCAATTCTCAATCTTTGCACCTATGCTCCTATTATTCCAAATCTTGTATTCCTTGATAGCCTCATGTGCCTTTATGTAAGTAAAAAATGTATGATATATATGTATATAAATACTATATGTATATATGTGTGTGTGTCTGTGTGTATAATGTGTGTGTCTTCCTATATGTATAGATATGTGTGTATAAAACTTTAGGTTGTATGTAGGATAGATGAAATAGGCATAGTATAATAAAATTTTACATGATGTGTTTGACAAAGGAAGTTGAACTTGAAGTGGCCACTAAACTAGATGAAATCCCATCTATCTGATCCTAGAATTGTTCCAAAGGTAAAATCCAAAGTTTTTTGATTGATTGAAATTTTTGATGGAAAAATTAAAAAATATATATATATATACTTGTATATTTAGCTTTATTGCATGCATAAGGAATATTTCATAAGTAAATTGAACAGTGATTTTTAGAAATGGTAACATTTATAAGTGTGGGATGTGTGCGTGTAGGTATGTGTGGGGAAGAAAGTGAAAGATACAAAGATACAAAGGCAGAGACAGAGACAGAAACAAAGATAAAGATATATGTATATATAGAAAGAGAGACAAAGAGAAAGTTCTAGAGAGACAAAGAAAGTTGAATTTCTTAGCTTCTTTGGAATTGACACAATCCATATAGCTAGGTTATACATGTGATCTGATCTTTCAACAAGGAGTATACTATATGTCAGTGATGGGCAAACTATGGCCTATGGGCCAGATGTGGCCCCCTGAAATGTTCTATCTGGCTGGGTGACATTATTCCTAATCTGATGAATACAATGAGTAGAATACAATACAATGAAACTTTGAAAGAGTTGCCTTAGAAACAGACTGACAGAAGAGCATTTCCTTTCCTTTGGCCCCCTATTTAAACAATTTGCCCATCACTGCTATATGTGGTACATACAGTCAGAACGAGATATATATATATATATATATATATATATATATATATAATACAGGTAGTATATATGATCAACATATTATTGTCTGTTTCACAGATATTTTCATTATCTATATGGCATATTGATCTATATAATATCTATCACCATACATGTTGTGCTTGATCTGAATGGTATCTCTGCATGGTGTGTGTATTCTCAATTCTATTTCTATGATCTTTAAAGTATAGACATCAAGGTAACACAATATAATTATATAAAATTTCTCTCCTAGTACATATGCATTGTTTTTTATTCTGATTTTTTTTCTACTAGGACATGGTTAAAACTGATTCGTGGATCAGATTTTTCATTTCGGCTCTATTTAACCTCTAATATAACAAAATAATGGATGAGGAGGAAAATTGTACTTCAGTTACTGAATTTATGCTCTTGGGATTTTCAGATCATCCAGAACTTCATGTTTTCCTCTTCCTGATATTTCTAGTGATCTATACTATCACAGTTTTGGGCAATCTTGGAATGATTATCCTGATTAAGATCAGCTCCCGCCTTCATACCCCTATGTATTTTTTTCTCAGCCACTTGTCCTTTGTTGATCTCTGCTATTCCACTATCATTGTTCCTAAAATGTTGGTCAATATATCAACAGAAAACCAAGTTATTTCTTTTCTGAGTTGCACTATACAATTCTTTTTGTTTTGCACATGTGTAGTCACTGAAGTTATATTGTTGGCAGTGATGGCTTATGATCGCTTTGTAGCTATTTGCAACCCATTATTGTACATGATTGCTATGTCCCAGAAGCTTTGTGTCCAGTTGGTGTGCGGTTCATATATTTGTGGTACAGTGTGTTCTCTTATTCATACATGCTTAGCCCTTAAGATATCTTCTTATAGATCCAATATCATCAATCACTTCTTCTGTGATCTACCCCCACTCTTATCTCTATCCTGTTCTGATGTCTCCATCAACGAACTGCTGCTTTTCATAGTGGCCAGTTTCAATGAGATCAGCACCATCATGATTATCCTAACTTCTTACATATTTATCCTTATCACCATTCTGAGAATCCCTTCTTCTGAAGGCCGGCGCAAAGCCTTTTCTACCTGTGCCTCCCACCTCACAGCCATTGTAGTTTTTCATGGTACAATTCTTTTTATTTATTGCAGACCAGGATCTGGAAATACCCTAGATTCAGATAAAGTTGCTACTATATTTTATACTGTGGTTATACCAATGCTAAATCCTCTTATCTATAGTTTACGGAACAAGGATGTAAAAGATGCCTTCAAGAAAGTGACAGGATCCGAAAAATTGTCTCTGTGTCCAAAATTGGGTGGAATGAGAGAACATTAATATCTATATCAATGTCAATGAACAGTTTTAGCTTACCTATCAATGAGCTTTCCTTGTGCAATCTCATACTGAGTTATCTTTTATATGTTCCTATTAATATTAAATTTAAAGATGAGGAAAATAAAACATCATTGTGGAATTCTAGATAAAATACCAGACTTGTTCCCACAATGTCTGTATTCTAATTCTTCTTTGTATCCTTACTAGCTGTGTTATTCTGATCAAGATACTTAACATCTCTCCCTAGATTTTCCTTATTTTTAACATGGGGGTAATAACTGTTGGTCTGGCTTCAAGTCAACAAATTTTAAATAACATGTTTGTTAAGAAATTTAAAAATTCAGTGTCTACTGTCATCATATTTATTTATCCTTTTCTTTCCCCACTTCCTCCTTATGGTTAACAATGATATAAATAGATATCATCTATTAATGTTACATGAATAGATTTATCAGTTAGTCCCTTCATTACTGTATATTAATTTATTTCTCCCTATTTAGTTGTTTAATGGAAAGTTAGATATACTGATTTAATAGTTAATATATAATTTGATATGTTGAACCTAATCCCTGCTGGGTACATGAGGAATCAAGTATAATAATAGAGGTTGTAGTATTATTTGTTTTGTCTATATGTTTCCTTATGCCAAAATTTGGGGCTGTAATAACTGATATAAAAGAAAACAAATAACAAGGAAAGAATAAATTCTATAATTGGTGCTTTGCATTTCAAGTCCTGAATGCATTTATATATAGAATATTTTCATCAGTGCAACCCACAATCAGTCTAGACTTTTAATCAACCCCAAATCATTCTAAAAATAAGAGATCTGCTATTTGTGAATGTCCTGGGAAATAAGGATACAAAGAAAAGAAATGAAGTTATTGTTAGTCTCAAAAAACTCTTGAATTCTATTAAGAATTCCAAATATTAGCTAAACAATATTTATTAATTGGCAACATTTAGAAATTTGTTTTAACACCTTCAATGTATCATGTAAAGATTGCGATTGGCCCTGGGGTTATAAAGATAAATGTGAAAGTGTCCACCTTCTAAATGTTGATATTCTAACATATGATAAAACATGTACCAATAAGATATATGGTAACGTTGGAGTGGGAAACATTAGCATCCAGAAGGAGGAAGATCATGAAAGACCTTTGCAGGAGGTGATACTCGAACCAATCCTTGATGTAAAACAAATTCCACTGTGCAGAAGTGAGGAAAGAGAATTTTCTAGCCATGAGAGCTAGTGAGTGGGAAAATATTGAGTTGAAATATCTAAGAAAAAAAAAAGTAGATCAAAATAACTTGATCTTAGAATACTTTGAGGTAAACTGTATGTGAGAAATGGGAAAGTTAGGAAAAATATAAAAATGTAATGAATAATACATATATGCAGGATAAATACCAAATACTTATTCATTCTATTAAATATTGGAAAGTCAGGGGAAGTGATTAATAGTCATTGGAGAATAAGGGGGAAAGCTAAGGGTTGAAGATTTAGCTTGAACTATATCTTGAAGGAAGTAAAAAAAATGTCAGATATAGAGATGGGGAAGGGATTTCATGACAGGATGGAAGGGTGTTCATTCACTACAAAAGCACAAAGACAGGAAGTGAAATTTAATGAGTGAAGAATTGAGACAAAACTACTTTAGATGACCCACAGCATTTGAGGTGGGGAGTATTTTATATAAAACTAGAAAAACAGATTGGGACTTCCTTCTGGCAATTAAAATGTATCCACTGAATGTCTACTATTCATTAGGGACTATTCTTGACCCTGAGTATACAAATTCAATAAATATAGCAACATACATAGAGCTTGAAGAGTTTTAGAAAACATTTTTATATGTTAGTCTAGAAGAATTAGGTAATCACTATAGTTTAGTGAATAGCTAATTTTGATCAAATGTGTAATTAAAAAATCAACTTGGAAGCTCATTGGAGAATGGATTGAAGACAAATATAATTGAGACAGAAAAACCAATTAGAGGGCTATTGAAATAGTCTAGGACAGAGATTCTGAGTGAATTTAGTAAGATGTGAACTCCAAGAGCAAGGTGAGGTGCATAAATATGGGTAAACTGTATAATGGATGAAAATCAAGAACTCAGCAACTCATTGATTATGTGAGGTGAGGAAGAGTAAGCAGATGAAATCAATGCTAAGGTGATTAAGCTCTTTAAATGAATAGTAATACCTGCCAAAGAATTAGGGGAATTCAGGTGGAGACATGGGGAGAGAGATAAAGAGTTCTCTTTGAAATAGGAACTTTGAAATTTGAACTTGAAATATTCAGTGTGAAATGTCTAAAAAATGAATGATGATTTGAGATAGAGACTTGGAGAAGAGAGTAGGATAGGAATTATCCTGAAGGCATCAGCATTGAAATAATTAGGAAATTTATGGGAGTCAATGAGTTCATCTAATACAATTTTCAAATGTCTTTCATAGATTGTGTATATAATGTTCTAGAGGCCTGGTTTAAATATGGTTTATATGTTATTGTAATGTTGGTTGGTCTATCAATTAATTATTATAGCTCTTTTGGAAAGCATTTTGAAATTAGAATCTCCAAATGATTAAATCTAAAACTCTTTGTCATATCAGACATGTTGAAATTTCTTGTTTAAATCCATTGAATTAAATTATGATCCAACCACATTTTCATACTGGTAACCTATTTTTTGTATTTCCTAAAGGTGGCATATGAAGAGATTATGATTTTATTGATTAACTTAATCACAGAGTGACTAGGTGCTTGCCAAACCTTCAAAAGAGCTTGTCATTTGTAATGCCTAGATGGGTCTCTCTCATGTTTCTGAAAATCATGAAGAACAAATTACGTCATAAATATTATTCATTCTTTTTAAGGATATGCCATTTTCCCATGTGGCTGATTCTTTGGGGACCTAGCAATCAGAAGTATATAGGTTTGGGAGCACACTGAGTAATCTTATCAAGGAAGTGTGTTTAAGAAGACCAAGAGTCACATATAAAAAGTTCCAAATTTTCCTTAGAAACTATAGATTTACTTTGGGATGTGGGAAATAGTGCCCTTGATTAAAGGAAATTCATCGTAGCCCAAGAAAATTCACATTTCCCACTGAAGACTCATCCATCTAATAAAACCTACACTTTACAAAGAAAGCAGGTAAACAGAAAGGTGGTAACTTGGTAAGTACTCTGGATTTGGGAGAACTCCTAAAACAAGCCATGAAAATCTTCTTTTTTAAAAAATAAGTTTGAGGCACCTCCATTTATTATATAATGGCTCTTTCCTATATTTTAATTTAAAATTCATTTCTTTGAATTTGCATGCACTCTGAGCATAACTTGATTAATTATATAACTGTCTAGAAGAGAAAGATAAAGCCATTTATGAGATCTAACCATAGGAAATGCCTTTAAGTTGTCAATATGGATTTTTGGATGACTCAGTTTACCTTTACTTCTGAGACATCCCAGTGCCAACTACCCTGATTTTTATTTGAATGTTAAGCAAATATTTGCTTTGAAAGGCTTCTCTATTGGATAAAAGTTTCCTCTCAGGACAAATGATATAAATAACATGCAAATGACTTGACCCAGGCTCGGTGGTATATGAATATAATACTTGCTATCTGTAGAGGCTGAGGTTAGTGAATTTCTTGTGCTCAGAAGTTCTGAGTTTCAAAAGGGCTAAAGATGATCAATAAGACATATCCAATAGCAATGTGATACTATTGTCAGGTTGTTGTAGGAGAGAGAGCCACTTTTTTAATAAGGGCAAAATGATAAATGCTTTGCTAGAGAACAATTTATCTAACAATGAAATTGAGAGCTTTAGTTTATAACTGCAATATATATGAAAAGTATTACATGATAAGAATCTAATACTTAAGGTGAAGAGTGCCCAAGGTTAGAGAATAGGTATTCTCACTACGCCATGCATTGCATGTAGACCATCTGTAGGAGAATATGCTGAGTTCTGAATGCTATATTTAGGAAGGATCTAAATCTAAAGAATGGGGCTGGTCCATGGCTACACACATCTGGACTCCCTATTACTAAGACCAATAGATTGCTTGAGGTCAGGAGTTTGGAGCTGTAGTAGATTTCAGTTAATGGGATTTCTTCACTAATTTTGGTACTTTTATTTTAAATTCCCAGGAGTTGAGAATCAAAAGGTTCTTTATGGAAGAGCAAACTGGCCAAGGTCTGTAGCAGAGCAGATCAAAGCTTCCAAGTTGATTGTTAGTAGGGATAGGTCCCTGTGCAACTACTGTAATTTCAATTTGGGAGTACTGAGATTGCAATTGGGAGACCTAGATTATAATAACAATGATTTTAAAAGCATAAGGTGATATATCAAACATAAAGAAAAAACCAAACAACTTACCTTTCCTGAACTATACCATTCATAATCTCTCTTAGCTATAGCAAAATTAAGAAATCTAAAGGGAGCAAAAAAGTTGTTTGTTACTTTTCAACAAAGTCAAAGTGACAAAAGTAAATACACTAGGTATGTATTATGAGTGTTGCCCATATGAGAATACCTTATGTCCTCCATTAGGAGATTATTTACTCTTGTTTTAAACCTTACTCTGAGAAATTGGGCAATTTGTTTTTCAAATCTTGATAATTATAACAAATTATATATTATTTATATATGCATATAAATTATAATGTTTAGAAATGAATAATCATAGGCAGATTGTCAAAATGGTGATTGTTTCCGCCTGAAAAGTGGAAGAGAGAGAAAACATAATAGGTACAGACTCAAAAATCATAGTAAAGTCATCAAACATTTATTAAGCGTTTTTTTTTTAATGTACCAGGATGAGTGCTAAGGTAAAGGGTTACAAAGAAAGGGAGGAGAAAGGAGTAGGAGAGGGAAGATGCAAAGAGGGAAAGTTCCTAAGAAGCTCATAGTCTAAGAGAGAAAATTCAGACAACTGAACCAACAAAATATATACATGATTGTATACAATCGCATGGGAGAAGGAATCATCATTGAGGGAGATTTAAAAAAAAAAAGATTTCTTGCAGAAAATGTAATTTAAGCAGAGACCTGATGGCAAGTATGGAAGGCAGGAGATGGAGATGATGAGGAAGAGAATTAAAGGATTGGAGGATAGCAAGTGAAATTACAAAGATTCTGGAGTTGGAGTATCTTATGGAAGGAAGAGCAAAGAGGTCAGTGTCACTGGTTCACAAAGCAGGTAGAATTGAATAAGGTGTAAGCTGCCTGGAAATGAAGAAAAGGTCTCTATAATGAAAGTCTTTAAACACAAAAATCATATCTGATCCTAAATGTAATAAGAAACCACTGGAATGTCTTGAATAGGAGTGGTGATATCAATTTAACAGCTAAGTAAATGATAGTTAGGAGTGGGGAGAAACTTGAATCACAGAGATGAACCAACAGAACATTGTTATAGTCTGGAAATAAAAATGAATGCTTGCATCAAATTACGCAGTGAAATGTGGATACTGAGGATAATAATATAAGGAATGAAATAATCCTTATTGAAGGAAATTTCAGTCTAAAATAAGCACCGATATATGTGACAACCATAATCCTGAACAAATCATTTTGACTCACTGAAATTCTGATTAATCAATTAAAAATATCGAAGCTGTACTGGATATCTAAGATAACTTCTAAATCTCAGATTATAACAAATGTCAAACCCTATCATTTCTGCTTTGATGATGTATCTCATTTAAGTCATCTTTTCTATACTCACACAGCCATCACTCTAGTTTAGGCTTTTCATATCTCATGGCTGGACCACTGCAATACGCTATTAATTGGTCCCCCAAATTTAGTCTTTCCTGACTTTAAGAAATGTTCTACTTGGCTGCCATGGTGATTTTATTAGAATATAAATATGTCCATGTCATCATTCCCTGCTCTTTTCCACCCAAGAAATTTTAGTGATTCTCTATTACCTAAAGCAGTGATGGGCAAACTATAACCTGCAGGCCAGATGTGGCCCTCTGAAATGTTCTATACAGCCACAGACATTATTCCTAATCTGATGAATACAATGAGTAGGATACAATAAAATGAAACTTCGGTTGCCTTAGAGACAGACAGATGAACATTTCCTTTCCTTTGGCCCCCTCTTTAAAAAATTTGCCCATCACTGACCTATAGGATCAGATATAAATTTCTTTGTTTGGAACTGAATTCCCTTAATGCCCTGATCCTTCCCTACATTCAAACCTCCACAGGAATAATCTTCCACTAATTCCTCTAGCATTTGTTTATAAATGAAATGGTACTGACCTAGAACAAATACAGAATTTATTTAGGATTTGATAACAGATTAACAAATTTCTCAAAGTAATGTTTAAAAGAATTTGTGAGGACAATGGTGTGTGTTTGAGAATCCTACTGCACAGTATGGATCCATTCCAGTATGAAGGAGAGTGAAAACAATATAATTGTCTTCAATGTGGTATTGTAGTATTAAAAACAAAATTGTTAAGCCCTAAGAAAAATGTTTCATTTATTCAATGATTTTTGAAGATTTACAAAATTATCTTTCTATTTTGAGTGTGGATATTAAACTCATTTCATTACTGCATATAATTTCTTTAAAATATTATATTAATTTTCTTATATAATTTAAATTCTATCTCTCAAAGAGAACATCATGTGAATTCAGATTCATTTCTTTTCCTCACTTTGACAAGTCAGAAAACATTTCTTGACAATAATTTTGTCAAATGACAAACATTTATTAAAGACTATAATGTACCAGGTATTACTTTAAGTGTTTGAGATAGATGGGAAGAAAGACACAGAACAGTTCCAGCTATTAATGAACTCACATGTACCAAAGGAATGTACAACTTGCAAATTATGTATGAACAAGTTATATAGAGGAAAATGGGAGACTATAAACAAGTTGAGAATAAAGACACTTAAAAATATCAATAAAAGGGGTAGCTGGGTAGCTCAGTGGATTGAGAGTCAGGCCTAGAAATGGGAGGTCCTAGGTTCAAATCTGGCCTCAGACACTTCCCAGCTGTGTGAGCCTGGGCAAGTCACTTGACCCACATTGCCCACCCTTAACATTCTTCTACTTAGGAGCCAATACACAGAAGTTAAGGATTTAAAAATGTAAAAAAATATCAATAAAAAAGGCAACATATACTCTGGAATTTTTTATTTTGTTACCATTTTGAATTTCCTTCATTAGGCAATTGAGATGGGTTTACATACCAGTTTTAAGCAATTACTATCCTAAATACATCTGAGTAACTAGTAAAACACTCAAATCAGAAAATAGCATTTAGTTTTGGGATTCATCATATTGGATGTTAGATACTTTATCTCTTTAATTATATGGAAACTATTTTTAGAAGTATGAGGGAAAGAAGAGGAGTTGCTACAATCTCCATAGATAGGTTACATTTCTATACATTCCTAGATTTGAGGAAAGGCAAGAATTGTGACTAAAAATCTATTCTGGAATTACTGGTTAAAGGGCACCCAGATGGATATAAACCCATATTCCCTATCATTCCTCTACCCATTTTCACCATCAAATATTCTAAATTAATGATATCAAACTCAAATTCAAATGGAGAGGTATTAAAAAATGTATACAGATTTCTCTAGGTAACCTGTTGACTTAGAAAACTGTATAACTAGATTGTATTGTATTTTTATTTTTCTTGTTAAATATTTCCCAATTACATTTAATCTGATTCTGGCAAGATTAGGGAATGTTGTACCTCTGGGACTGTGTATTGGATACCTCTGTTCTGAATCATTAACATAACCATTTTTCTTCTT
The DNA here is from genome assembly GCF_016433145.1 of Gracilinanus agilis. Taxonomy (NCBI): domain Eukaryota; kingdom Metazoa; phylum Chordata; class Mammalia; order Didelphimorphia; family Didelphidae; genus Gracilinanus; species Gracilinanus agilis. The sequence goes on from NC_058135.1 coordinate 275,194,627, forward strand.
ACACAGACAAGAAATCACAGATAACTACAGATATGGATAAAGACAATAGTAGTGTGGAGACCAGTTTTTTTCTCCTGGGTTTCAGAGATCACCCAAAGCTTCAAGTTTTACTGTTTTTGATATTCTTTTTCATCTACATCATGACCTTGTTGGGAAACCTTGGAATGATTACATTGATCACAACTAGTTCACACCTACACACTCCTATGTATTTTTTCCTTGGGGTTTTATCATTCATAGATGCTTGTTACTCTTCAGTCATAGCTCCAAAGTTGCTGGCGGACTTATTCTCAGAGAGGAAAACTATTTCTTATAACGGATGTGCAACACAATTATATTTCTTTTGTTCTTTGGTAGATACAGAATCTTTTCTCTTGGCTGCCATGGCTTATGACCGGTATGTTGCAATCTGTAACCCATTGCTCTATACAGTAATAATGTCCAAGAGAGTTTGCTGCCAACTAGTTTTTGGAGCATTTTTGGGTGGAACTATGAGCTCTATTATTCACACAACAAACACATTCAATCTGTCTTTTTGTTCTAAAGAAATTAATCATTTCTTTTGTGATATTTCACCTCTTTTCTCCCTGTCTTGTTTCGACACTTACATCCATGATATTGTTCTGGTAGTCTTTGCAAGTCTTGTTGAAGCCATCTGTCTTCTGACTGTCCTCCTTTCATATGCCTACATCATAGTCACCATCCTCAAGACTGGTTCTGCTGAGGGAAGAAAGAAAGGGTTTTCTACTTGTGCCTCCCACCTGACAGTAGTTACCATCTATCATGGGACTCTGATCTTTATTTATTTACGTCCAAGCACAGATCATTCTCTAGATATTGACAAAGTCACTTCAGTCTTCTATACACTTATCATCCCCATGTTGAATCCAATCATATATAGCCTAAGGAATAATGATGTTAAGAATGCATTAAGAAAGATAATCCACCAAAAAATACTTTCTCATTGAGTATCTTAAAAGTATATGGCATATTATAGACCAGTCACCTGAAGGTTGGAAACTGAAGCAATGGAATTCTTCTTTTATTATTATTTTTAACTGTCATTTTGGAGCTCTTTTCACAAACAATAAAGACAAGACACATACTGTAATCAGAACAGGTAGATTTCATTCCATTTAATTTTATACTCTTTGTATTAAAGCAGAAGTGCTTAAGAGATAAAGCCCCATGGCCTCAGCACTTGGATATCATCAAATGCCATTAAGAAAAATTAAAAGTAAAATAATTTGGAAAAGGGACTATTTCATTTTTGTCTTTCATTCCTCAAAGTCTAGCATAGTTCCTGACAGATAATTAACGTGTAACAGATTTTAGTTTCCTTGTATTGTATTATATTTAATTGAATTAAATTGATTTGAATAGAATATTCCTATCTGTTATTGTTTTCTTTTTTCCTCTTAAACCAGCTTTCTTCTCCTTCTTTTTCCTCTTAAGAACCTATAAGATCCAGAGAATGAACTGAGAAGTGGAAATTCAAAAGAAATAATCTTATTATACTGAATGATATCTTCTATAGTGTAATGACAGGAAAAAAGGGGCTAAATAAAAAATCCTAAAATTACTAAGCTACATAAGCAACCTTCTTTGCACCCTAATAATGAGTTTAAAGTGGTTTTCCTTTTTTCCAATTGTTCTCCATCTACACCAGTGGTTCCCAAACTTTTTTGGCCTACCGCACCCTTTCCAGAAAAAATATTACTTAGCGCCCCTTGGAAATTATGAAACTATTTATTGAACTCAGAATAGAATGTAATACAAAAAAAGTGTGGCCATCACCGCCTCCCTGAATCGCTGCAGCACCCACCAGGGGGTGGTAGCTCCCACTTTGGGAATCACTGATCTAAACATTTGGATAAAACATGTTTTCACTGTCCCTATTAAAATGATATTGTTAAGGGAGAAACCAGGGGAAAGGTGCCTTAAACAGTAAACAGGTGGGTGTGTGGGAGACAGGAATGACAGGAAGGGGCCCAACAAGTAGGGAGACTGGATTATAATGGCTGTTTGGATGTCTGTAACAGAAATGACTGCTGGCCTCCATCTGCCACCCAGTAACAACAAGACAGAGCCTATGGAAGCTGACAAGTAAAGGCAAGATTTTAACAACACCTTTTAATCAGGGACAAACTAAGGTATGATGGGAATTGGGATTCTACACTTACAAGCTAAGGGCAAACGACAGACACAGGGGAAGGACTTGACTACACTAAATTAAGACCTAAGCCAGGCAGGGCCCAGAGAATAACAGGACTGGAGTGGGAATCCTCACAGTATAGTCCAGAGATGTTTTCAGGATGCCAGGAACCAACTCCTCCAGAACTGATGGTCTAAAGCAGCCTAATAGGCAGAGGAGCCTGCAAGCCATCCACCAGATCACAGATCACTCCCTACTCAGTGCTGTTGTGCAGGATAGATGTCCTCTGCTTCCAACCTTCACCATACTCCAGGATCCCAGGGAATCAGGGTGCAACTCCACAAACTCTGAGGTCTCCCAGAGAATCAGTGACTGCTTGTAACTCCCACCATGGAGTCCTTCTCAGAGAGTGCCAGCCACTTCCTGCTTCCCCATTCCATGTGGAATTTTCCAGCTCTTCCTGCTAAGTCCACATTAACTATATATAAACTAATACCTAAATAATCTTCACAACAATATTTATCTCTTAGTCATTTAGCATCCAGTTTAAGACACCGTAACATCTCTAATTCCCTTTATAAAAGATGACTTCTCTGAAACTCGTTAACATCTTTTTCATGTTTCTCTACTAAATTTTTCATATATATTATAGTTATTTGTATGCAATCTTGTTTTATATCTTATAATAAACAAGCTCTTTGAACTGAGAAAAAATTTATGCTGGTAATTGAGAGGCCTACCAACTAGCTCTCTATGTTTTGCTCTTGAGAATGTAGATGAATAGTTCTTAAAAAAAATGAAAGGGTATTAATATCTTCTATGTATAAGATTTTGATTTGCTCTTGGAGAAAATAAATATATATATTTTTTTATTTTATTAGTTTCATCACAAAGCCATTAATTTATACACATATTTAACTTGGCAATCATTGTCTATTAAATTAATAATTATTTTATTTTTTCTAATTTTAAATGTATCTTAAGAATGTAAAACATAATTTCCATATTTAAATATATAATCCATTTTTCTCTACCTGGAAGATGGAAAATTCTTAGGAAAAAATGATAAAATAATCAATTTCTTAATTATTTAATTTTTCAAACTTGCTACCTAAGTCCTTGGCTATCAAAAAGTTCAACATTATAAACTGCTATAATGTTTAACATTGGAGATTACATTGAGGAGAAGAGTCATCTGCCTTGCCACTGTACTCTAAAGACTATTAGCCCTTTCCATCTGACTTGTAACAGACTCTTTTATTATGTATTGCTTTACTTATGTGGGATCTTTGAAAGCAGGGACACTGTCTGACTTTTTTCTATTTCTATCTCCAGGGTTTAGCAAAATTATTCAAATAAAAGAAATAATAAACATTTCATTCATTCATTCATTCATTCAATCAGAACTTTCTGAGTTGTCTAAAACCATTAGTTCCCTTTTCATCCTGATTCTTTTTTTGTGGGGGAAAAGGGATTTATTTCCTCTATCTTTTCTATTTACTTAGGATACTAGAATTATAGAGTTATAGGATTATTGTTGGAAGAAAGTCTAAATCCCTCCTTATTAGAAAATTCAAATTAAGACAACGCTGAAGTACCATCTTACACCTAAGAGACTGGCCAGTATGGGAGCAAAGTGATAAACGTTGGAGGGAATGTGGCAAACTGGGACACTAATGCACTGCTTCTGGTGAAGTTGTGAATTGGCCCAACCATTCTGGAGGGCAATTTGGAATTATGTGCAAAGGACTTTAAAAGAATGCCTACCCTTTTACCCTGCCATAACACTGCTGGTTTTGTACCCTAAAGAGATAATAAGGAAAAAGACTTGTATAAAAACATTTAGAGTCATGCTCTTTGTGGTGACAAAAAAAAAAAAAAGGAAAATGAGGGGGTATTCATCAATTGGGTAATGGCTGAACAAATTGTGGTATCTGCTTGTGATGGAATATTATTGTGCTGAAAGGAATAATGAACTGGAGGAATTCCATGTGAACTGGAAAGACCTCCAGGAATTGACGCAGAGTGAAATAAGCAGAACCAGGAGAAGATTGTACACAAAGACTGATACATTGTAGCACAATCAAATGCAATAGACTTTTCTACTAGCAGAAATGCAATGATCCAGGACAATCCAGAGGAACCTATGAGAAAGAACACTATCCACATCCAGATATTGCTCCCCTCCCTACCCACCAGCCCATTTATTACCCTTCTACTTCTCTATAGGGTACAATACAATTCTCTGCTCCAATGGTTATGATTGTTCTCTCTTTGATATGCAAGAATTAAGTATTACCTGTCACTAACCTTTCACCCTTCCATTGTATTGGTCTTTGCCCCTCCCCATGTGCTGCTTTATGAAATATAAATTTACCCCATTTTGTCTCTTTTCCTATTTCTCTTAGTATTATCCTCCTTTTTTTTTTAACCTCTAGCTGGTCAATTTTGGCTTTCAGGGCACTATTTTCTTGTTTTAGTTCATGTACCTCTGTTTCCAGATGACCTATTTTGCTTTTTAAGTTCTTTCCCCAATTTTCTTCAGCTTCTCTTGTTTATAGAATTGTGTTTTGAATTCTTCCAAAACCTGTGTCCAGTTTGCTGGAGTTCCTGAGTTTTTGCTTGGTGTTCCTTGGTCTGCCTCTGTTCCATTTGTTCTCTGTTCATTACCTGGATAGAAGTTGTCAATTATAATTTCTTTTTTTCACTTTCTGTTGTTTACTCATATTTTTTTTCCTTCTTTCTCCCCTTAGGCTGTATTCTTGCTCCTCTGTTTATTTGCTGGATCTGTGGGTTTGGGGTTTTCTGTCATGAAGGGGCTTCTTCTCTGCTCTGCTAACTAACTGGATTAAGCTGATGCAGCTGGCCTGTTGTATTGATGAGATCTCAAACTAGATCTTCCCCAGCTGCCAGCAGAATCCTAACTGGAAGATGAAGGTGCTGAGGCTGAAGGGTAGTTGTCCTCCTGTCCTCCCCCTGCCAGCCACATCCCTGTAGGCTGACTGGCCAGACCAAGTCTCCACCCCTGTCACTAAGGTACTCTTGCAGTTACAGTCTTTGCCTTAGGATCCCAGTCCTTGGGATTTTTAATGTGCGTCTGAGTGCAGAAGGTGGGCATCCTGTTTTGTAGACTGGGTTTCCCTGTTCTCAGAAGGCTTCTTATCTGAATTATTGCTAGATTGAATTAAGCCTAGTCTGCCAGAGCTAGATTTGCCCAGTGGCCAATTCCCCCCAGAGGCAAAAGCCCAAGATGGAAGAGTATTGGCCAAAGCCAGTGCAACCAAACTGATCTTGTCTCTTCCCCTCTCCTCTAGCTACCTCTCTGCAGGCCACTGGTTTAGAGCCCAAAGCTTCCCAGTCCTGGTACCAGGACACTTTGTTGCAGTTGTAGGCCTTGTCCTTGAATCCCAGTCACCCAGATTCTTATTCTGGTCTGAGCAAAATAGGTGAGGTGTCTTGGAGATTGGACTTCCATGTTCTTATCTGGTCTATTGCTAGATTGGATTAGGCCTGGTCAAGCTGTTCTTGTGGAGCTAGATGTGCCCTGAGGCCAAAGCCTCCAGAGGCAGAAGCCCACATGACCAAGTAAGTCTCCTCTCTTCCCCTCTCCTCCAGCTGCTTCCCTTCCAGCCTTGACCAGAGCACCCTTGCAACTGCAACAAGGCACTCCCTCTGGGCTGAAGCTCTTGCCCTGAGACCCCAGCAACCTACAGCTACTGCTGGAGTCTCAACACAGTAGATGGGGGAGGAGGCTGGGGACCTTCCTTCTTTCTTTTCCTTAAACCAAAGAATTCAACCTTCTCCAACTACCTTTTAAATGGAATGGAGCAAGAGAGTTCCCTGGCTCTTCCCTATTGTTGGATTTGTTTTTGTGTCCCCCCTTGAAGTTCTTTGTTTTTGATTGGTATGGAAGGGTTTTTGCAGAAGATTTGACTTTTATTTCTAAGCCACAATCTTACCCCTCTGAAGTCCTCTCTGAGAAGCTTTTCAAAGTTTGTTTTAGTAGGATATTTAGAGCAGTTTCAGGATTTCCCTGCTACTACACCACCATCTTGGCTCTGACTCTCTATGAGATTCCTCTTTTTAACATTGAGAGAACTTTCATCTTATCTATCTTCTTTTTTTATTTACCTGTTAAAATCATACCCCTTGTTTTAGAATGTATATCAAGGTATGTAAATTCTTACTTGTACCTCTTTTTTCATGAAGTTTTCTTTGATTCCTCTCCAAAAAGACATGAGAACTAATCTATGAACCTTACTAATATATGTGTATATCTTTCTTTTTCATTCATCACAATATATATTATGATAAAATTATTTCCAAGCTTTATCTAACTGATTATACTTCAAGTATTTGGAGGGATTTTTTCCCCCAAATCAGTGTCCTATATAGAACCAAATTCAATGATCCTGTTATTTGAATATATAATAAAATATATTATACTACATATGTGTATATATACATATATACTTATATATATGTCTACATATATGGAATGGATTCAAATTGATATCTTTCTTTCTTTGGAACTTAATTTCCCTTTGCTCAAGAAAGTTTAAAAACATTTTTGAATTCATTTATTCTGTTTCTTAATTATGCACATGAGAGGTTACCTAATCTTTATTGACTTTTTTTCTATTTTTTACCCTTTTATTAGTTCAGCTGGTCCTTATTAATTTGTAGACCATTTTTAGTCTGCTGATAGACTTATACTCAAAGATTTTTTTAGCTCTTTTAGGTAGGAGCAATTAGTGATTATTCTACTTATATAGATTTAGATATTCCAAGCATACAATAAGAAGATGATAATGAATTACAGTAAGAATACTTAACCCAGGATCCATGGGGTGGTTTCTATAGATTAATTTCAAAGGTTTATGAATTTCGATAGAAAACAAAAGCAACAAAGATCTTTATTTTCACAAATATAGATTAAGAACCCCAGCTTGCATAAATATTTAGGGAGGCCAAATGATTATCCAAGGTCATATAGGTAGTAAGAATTAGAAAGCTTCATTAAAAAATAAGTACCCTGCTTACTGAGCACCATGCTTCCCATTATTGCACTCTGCTTCCCAGATGTATTGCTACATGTTAGCTCTGATATTTAAGAGTTGTGGGAGTAATAACTTGTTTAGTAACTCTCTCACATGCTTCTCCTGAATGCCTGTCTTCTTGCTATATTCTAATGAATAGACAGAATAAACAGTTCCCTTCTAAGAATGCTCTGTTCTGATAATTAAGAAAGATTAGAATGAACAATGAATGTTTAAAGGTATATTTAGGGAACTAAGTTTAGATTTTCAACTCTCTCCTAATATAATGTTTTGAATACTTTGAATATATGTTCAATCTGGTCTGAATTTCTCTTTATTTTGTATGGAGATGTGTCATTAAAGATTTTAAATATAGATATACCCTTCAACTCAATGCCCCTTGGGGATTTTTTCCCTCTATGCTCATTAATATAGATCTAATGAAAATTTAGGATAAGCAAGACTACTGGGACCATTATAGCCTGATTTATTTTCATAAGCAAAGAAAAAATAATGAAGTTGTTATCAAACAAACTTAATTTTGTGTTCATTTCTGCTCCAAATAACGAATCCCAGTGAACTTTCACAGACTTTCTTTCCTTCGAAGCTCTCTGATGCCCTTGGCTGTAATTACATTTTATTCTACTGATATTCCAAGGCAGAGAAGAACAAGCCTTTAAAAATAATCATCTCACCATTTTTTTAGTATTTAATTTGAAAGAAGAATCAAGCCTACTAATGAACACATCCCAATGATCTGAAAGTTTAGTTTATTAAGTTTACATTTTTAAAAATTGACCATTATCATCTAAATATCCTTATTTTAAATATTTTAAATAAAAATAGCTTTAAATGGCATACTTTTATTTGTTTACTTGTTGGTTGTTTTTCTTTTAAACCCATAACTTCTGTGTATTGGCTCCTTGGTGGAAGAGTGGTAAGGGTGGGCAATGGGGGTCAAGTGACTTGCCCAGGACCACACAGCTGGGAAGTTTCTGAGGCCAGATTTGAACCTAGGACCTCCTGTCTCTAGGCCTGACTCTCAATCCACTGAGGTACCCAGCTACCCCCTAAGTGGCGTACTTTTGAAATAAATTCTTGAATTCAAAAATATACTTTCTTTTTACAGTGTTTATTGAAAGCTTTTCTAAGCTCTCTTTCTATGCACACAAAAATATCCATATAGATATATATAAATATTTATTTAAATTTATTTTAAAAATCAGTAAATTACTCATCACTTCTCTATTGTCACCTGCTTAGAAAAGTGACAAACAGCCATCAACTTCACCTATGAGATCATCTAATGATGCCATAATTCTTTTAATTTCCCAAATGATGATAACCAGAGAAACAGCTTAATGTAAATTTGGGAAAAAATTTAGCATATAGTGTTTACTAAGTACTCATGTTGTAGAGAAATTGACTAAGATATTTAAAAATGTACAATATTCCTTAATGTTGAGTCTGAATTATGTATTACTTTCTACATTGTATGGCTTAATTTTTTTTTCTTGATTAAAATGATGCTTGGACTAGTAGTGGGAATCATACAGGAAAGAAAGAAAGAAAGAAAAGAAAGACAAAACAATAGAAACTTTAATTAAATATAATTGACTTTCTTTTAAATTACATATATATGGATATATGTATACATATATATGGATATTGATAACATCTTCATATATATTTATTACCAAAAATAGCATTTTTCTTAGAATGAGTCTATAGACTGACAAAATGACCCATAACAACAGGTACAAATGCAAATGTTAAGAAGTACCATATTGGGCAATTTTATTTCATGTCCTTGTTTCTTAGTTCTTTTTATCTTATATAAACTAAACCCTGCCACCAAACTGAAACCAGGAAGCCAAACATCAAACAATTAGAAGGACAATCTTAGAAAAAGAGTTTTATGGTAAAATAAAGAATAGAAATGATAGTACATAATTAGATTATAATTTATTTCTTCATATTTGCAGAGAGATAGTGATTTGGTTATTGGAGTCATAGGAACTAATTGAATTCCAACTGTAAAATGCAGTATCTTCATCATCTTGGAGAAATCACTTTACCTTTCTGTAGAAGACCGATTTGAGAAACAGGGTCTGGATAAGGCCTGTTATCTGGATTCCCTACATGACCAATCCAGACTGAGGCAGTCTTTGTGTTTGGTCCTGGTCACCTGAGCCCTGAAAAGCTCTGGTACCAGCAGGTTGGTTAATCCAAAAAAAACTTGACCCCTCCAGGAAGCTATTGGAAGTCATTTAGAGAAATAGTCTCTAATAGATATTTTATCTGGATCCCATTACAAAATCATCAGCAAGTAAAACTGTGTGTATGATTTTTTCTGAACTGTATGTCAGGACACCGACAGAATGGGCCATCTAAGGTAAAAATCTGAGACTCCTCTTTTAACTCATTTTCAGATCCCCACCTTTTCTTAATATTCTTATTGGAAAACTTTGAGTCCTTAGGAGACCAGCAGCTACTGAGTTAACTATTTTTCTCCTTGATAATTAAAAAACCTGAACTCTAAAAAATATAATCAAGGCTGGACACAGACAAAGCTAGACAAGACCTTATCTGACCAGATACAGTCCTATAATTCAAGAGGACAGAACTCAATTAGTAAAAATCTCTATGAAATATATTTCTGCTCCCAGAATTAATATCTTACTAATCGGTGGTTGAAATTTGGCCTTGGTCACTCTTCTAACTGTACTCTGAAGCCTCCAAGGATTTTCTTTTATGTGATTTATGACCCCTTCACAACTGTGATTCTTTCTCTGTGTTCTTTGTTTGAAACCAGTATATAATAAACTCAAAACTCCATGAAGTTGGAGCAGCTATGGGCTAACCACTAGTCTGGCTGTTCTCAGTTTTCTGTTTCTGGTCTTTTCAATCTAATGCCACTAAACGCCACTCAGGACCCCCCCCCCCAAATATAGAGCTGGCTCTCTATACCTGTCTAGGTTTTAATTTCTTCACCTGTTAAATAAGAGCTTTGGGAAATATATTCTCTAAAAAATACCTTCTAGCATAAGTCCTGTGAGCTGGGTCTTGTGCTTACTGTGTTATTCTTAAATTTCTATGTCCTTGTTCCAGAAGGGCCAGGGAGAAGAGATTCTAGGGAAGTATTAAGGAGAAAAGGAAACAAATATATATATAACACAATGTACGTATCTGGGAGATAGGTACTATTTTTTTCCCCATTTTTACAATTGAGGGAACCAAAACAAACAAACAGAAAATAAGTGACTTGCATAGGATCACATAGCAAAGAAATCTCTGAGGCTAGATTGAACTTGGATATTCTTGATTCCAAAGCCAATGCTCTGTCCAGTATACTATTTGGCTGTAAAAGAATATAGTGAAATTTAGACTGGCAGGTTTCCATTAGGAGGTAGCCAAATGCTTCATACTTTAGACATTTCTTAGATATATGACTCCAGGAAAACCAATTACTTTTATTTGCTTGACAAAAAGGATCCATTGGACACACTGGAGAAGTAAATGACAAATCATTCCAATATTCTTGCCAAGAACCACCCCCCAAATAATTTTACATCTCAAATCCCCTCTGACATGGTAAGCAATGTGCTACAGATTTCACATATAAAATCATGTAAAATATTTTCTCATCATATTAATACTTTTGTGGAAGGAAACCAATAAGAGAAATTAAGAAAGAAAATGAAAAAATGCTTTTGTCTGGATTTATACCATACCAGTTCTTTCTTTGGAAGCAAATGACATTTTTTTTTATCATGAGGCCTCTGGGATTGTTTTGGATCATTGTATTGCTGATAGTAGTTCAGGTATTCATAGTTGTTCATCATAGTTTTGATGACACTGTGTACAATGTTTTCCTGATTCTGTTTACTTCACTCCAGTTCATATATGTCTTTCCAGTTTTCTGAGGTCCTCCTGCTCATTATTTCTTCAAGGATAATAGGGTCTTCAGATATCTTTCATATTTAACTAATCATCAAAGGTTCATCTCCTTAACTTCTTTCTTATATATTTTGGTTTAATTTGTATAGTTCTAAGAGGGGGAAAATTATAGTCCCTGGCTGTAATTATTACTTTTTGTCTATTTACATCTTGGATTTTCTTTTAAAAATATGGACATTATAAATCTTGGTGCATATAGGTTCACTATTAATAAAGCTTCATTATTCATGGTACTCTCCAAAAAAATATAGTTACCTTGTTTGTCCCTTCCAAATAGATCCATTTTAGCCCCAGATATGTCAGAGATCATGATTACTACCTCTGACTTCTCTGATTCAGCTGAGGCATAGTATATTCTGCTCCAAACCCTCACCTTCAATCTGTGTGTCTTGTCTAACTTTCAGTGTCTTTCTTGTAAACAACACATTATCAAGTCCTGGTTTTTGATCCTTTCTGTTATCTATTTTCTTCCCATGGGCAAATTCATCCTATTTAGATTTACCATCACAGTCATTAGCTGTGCATTTCCATCTACTCCATATTTCCTCCCAGTTTGTCCCCCTCTTCCTTTCTTTTTCTCATACCCCTCCTCAGATATCTTATTTCCTTTTACCAATACCTCTTCAATTCACACCCCTAGCCAGAAATCTTCCCTTATTCTCTCCACTGGCCCTCCTAGTTACAAATTGGCCCACTTCCAAAAGTCCTTTCCTTGTCCTTTACCCCTTACCTTTAAATTCTCCTTCTATTCACCTTTCCACAAATCTTTCCTCATTGCCAAAAATCTGTCTTTCTACTTCTTATTATGAGTTTATTCTAAAAATTCCTCCCCTATCTTGTCTTAAGAGTCTTTCCCTTATCCCTCACCCTCCTACCTCTTGATATATACTTCTGTCTAGGTACTTCTCCCTTCACTCCATTTACTTATCCCCTTATCCTCCTCATAATCTGCTTTTCCTTCTCTTATCCCTCAATCCCCCAAGGGGATTCCAAATTCTTTCCTTATCTCATTCCCTTTCCTTCTAAATTCCTAGGCACTGAAGGCCATAGATGACATTTTCCCACAAGAGAATTAAATTTTTTGACTTTTTGGGTTGTTATGATTATTCTTTCATTACTTTTGTATGTTTCTAATAGATCTGAAATTTTGCTGAGTTCCATTTTTTTCCCCCAGGAATAGTTTCAACTATTTAATTTGTTAAATATCCACTTTTTACCTTTCATAATAATTCTCATCTTTGCTGGATATATTATTCTTGATTATAAGTCCAATCCTTTTACTTTATTAAATTCAATGTACCATGCCCTGCTTTCTTTTTTTTTTTTTAAACCCTTGTACTTCGGTGTATTGTCTCATAGGTGGAAGATTGGTAAGGGTGGGCAATGGGGGTCAAGTGACTTGCCCAGGGTCACTCAGCTGGGAAATGGCTGAGGCCGCTTGCTTTCTTTTAATGTAGAACATTGGCAAATGGTATAATCAACTACTAAAGAGATTGAATATCAAGAGTTGATTGAAATACTGAATGCTGAGCTGCAATAGAGCTAAAACAGACCAATTACCCACACTGTCAACAGTATGAGGGGAAAGAAAATGTACCAGAATTCTTAAAGAGGGGATAGTCAATGTAAGGAGAAATATCCTGTGTCAATCAGCAGTGGGATTTACACTATATATTGTATTTCCTACATTGTAGAAATCAGAAGGCTGTGTAATTAGAATCTGTTACCATAAAAACTACAATTCTCAGTACCCCATTTTCCTTCTCACGTCATGTGCTGACATAGGGAGGATATAAATTTGGTGTAGCCCAACCTCTCTCTTTCTTCCTGTGATCCCATTTGGTGGAGGTTGTGTGAGGTGAGTATCAGAAGAATCTACTCATGTGGTCTTATATTTTGCTAGATAATTGCCTTTTTATTCCTTTATGTCAAGTGATTATTAATAAACTTCATAAAATATGATACTTGGAGTACTGAATATTAATTTAAATCCTACATTTTTGGCAACCACTATGGAAAAAAAATCTTTAATTTTCTTTTAAGAAAGCCCTTGAGTAAAGAAGAGGGAGTAGATAAATTTTGAAAAATTGTATTTCTATCCTGCTGTGGCCTTTTCATTGCTACTCCCTCACACACACCCCACCCTAAGAACTCAAGCTGCTGTCTGTCCTGCTGCTGCTGCTTCTTCCTCCTTTGCTAAATACCTGGGCGGTCCTTGCCAAGCTTGTCATTCTTGCTCCTCCTGCTGCTGAGGTGACATCTCTTGGCTACACAAGCTGGGAGTCCTTACAAACTGCATTCTGGGTGACTGGTAAAGTATAAATCCCTCTTTCCCTTACATTGTTAACTACTGAGTGCATTTCTTGCTGTGACCTGGTAAACTCGGTGTATTTTTGTTTGTTTGTTTGTTTGTTTTTTTAGCAATAATTAGCCTCTAACCTACTTGACTCCTTTCACCTCGGGGATCTCACAGCCCAGAATCCTAGAATGTTTGAAGAAATTAATAATTTCAGCTCAATTATTTTGTTATCAGAAGGTATGAATTATTGGAAAAAAATTGAAAAAGTTTAGCCTTATCTTACTCCTAGAAGTTTACTCTTTCTTTAAGGCCTTTCCTAAAGCGCCATATAGGTCTCAAGCATTGTAGCCACTTAAACCCTTTTTGCTCTCCCAGACTAGATCAGCTAAGCTGCTCTGAGGAGTTATTACATTCAAGTACCTAAAATAGAAAACTTTTGTTTTCCCTCACTAACAGCCTTGTGCTAAAACCTTTAGGCCACTCTCCATTCAAAGACTGATTGGGGTGTGTCTCCATCTACTAGCCTTGTGAGGTCTTTACTCCTAGCCAATACATACTAGACTAGCACCACCTACTAAAAGGAAGTAGATTTACAACCAATTAATAAGTACAATTGCAAGCATGACCTACTTTCCTGTCTGTCTCAAACTGTTCCCATTCTGGGAGAATATTACAGAACTCACACAGCTCAAAGTTTTGGGGTGTCTTTTCTTACTACCATCCCTGGGTGCACTTGTCCTTAAGATTAGCTTGAGTAATCCTGAGATTGGGTGGGGGAGGAGATTCATCTCTTTACACCTCCTTGCCATTTTGGCCTGTCCAGTCTCTGCAACACATCTAATATGGGGTTCCTCCACACTATGCCCAGTGCAGATATGGGGAACCCAAGAGGTATTACCAAAAGAATCTAAGTGGATGATGATTCTGGGAAGGAGAAGGAACTTAAAGAGTCTGGAGGTGAATTTTTAAGCATTTCAGATTCCATTGTTTTATTGATGTTAACTGTTCTAGTTTGTTTTCCTCCAATTAGTGAAGAAGTCTCTGTAATGCAGCAATTAGAATTAGAGAAAAGGACTCCTGAATTCAATGCCTGTATCCTGTCATATATATTGCATTTGCTGATTATTTGTTTAAAATTTAATTTTGTTTTTTTTTAGTTCACATATTGATCTAATCTGAAATATTCTGTTATACGATGTCATTTTCTTTTGCTGTGTTTTGGCCATTATCAATATGTGCTGTTACATTGTCTTTATTTGTATCTCCCCTTATGACTGAACAGGAGAAAATACCATTGTAAAAGTCCATAGTCAACTTGCGCAAACCCTTTTCCATGGCAAAACCATAGGTCCTTATGGATGCTGGGTTTGTCACCAGATCAATGAGGTCACATATTGCCCAAACAGCTTTTTGTTCCTTTTTGTCTTTGTTAATTGTCACATAGATGATGATGGATGGACTTCATCAAAATGGTTACAACCTGTAAACATCTTTTGGAGAATTTAATGGCCTAAAAATTTAAATTGATTTTAAGGTGTCTCCATAAATGATTTTTCAGGATATCTAGGAGCACCACTACCTCTAACCGATCATTTGCCTACCTTTGATTTGTTTGTAACAAAAGGTAAGGATCCATTTAGTAGTCAAAGGGCAGTGCAATAACACTGTTGTATTCCCCACCTCTGCATTTATTAAAAATGTAATGGATGAGACATCAGAAGTGATTTTCACTATTGTAGTCCTTGCTTCCATGCTGCAATGAATGGGACTTATAAAGACATGCCTTTTATGGCTATTACAGTATCATACCAGAGGAGGGAGGTTTCCCAAGGGAATTAGTTACCCTATGATGGTTATAACCTCATCTGGGAGGTTGGGAAGGTTTTCCCAGGTGCTTTTGTAGCCACTAGACTCGTTTTTTATAGTTGTAATTCTTCAGCTTACTCTACCCTTCCACCAGAATTATCTAGATTCTTAGTGATATTTTAGACCCAAAAAAGAAAGAACTGAGGGAGTAGAAACACAGAAAAAAAAACATTTGCTTGGTCAGATGGTTCATTGGGATATGATTTTGGATGTAGACTAAATGATGACTGGGTTGCAAATATTAATAATATGGAAATAGGTCTTGATCTATGATACATATAAAAATCAGTAGAATTGCTCATAGGCTAAGGGAGGGGGAGGGAGGAGGAGAGAGAAAGAACATGAATTATGTAACCACAGAAAAATATTCTAAATTAATTAATTAAGTATATAAATTTTCTTCAACTGCCACAAACTTTCTCCCCAACTCAGAGAGCAGAAAGTCACTCCTGTCCTCTCAGAGTGTCAGAGAAAATGGAATCCAGAATTCTCCCTTCACTGTATTTTATCCTTTTTGCTTAAAGGAGCCACAGCAAATTAGTTCTTTCCCATTTCTTAAAGGGGACAGAGTGAAATGAACAAAAACCCTTTCTCTGAGCTAAAAATTTTGCTACTAATAAGACTAAATAACTAATTAAAATTCTCTTATAATCTGATCCATGCCATTTAGGTTTACAAATTTCAAACAAATTAGGTATACAAATTGTGTATAAATTTCCAAGAAAAGGAGTCAGTCTTTTCACTAACCCACGTGGTAGTTCAAAGGGAGAGAGTCAATAAAAATCTCACCAAATTTCAGAGTCTCACATTCACAAAGCAGATCCTTCACCAGCCTCCAACTTGAACTTGAACTCCAACTCCAACTCTGAACTCCAAAGAACTGACTTCACAGGAAGTTGCCACTGCCTTTAAAGACGTTTCTTTGCATCACTTCCTGTCCATTCCTTCCACTTTACATGGACCAACTGTAGCTTTAGCTTTGCTTAGGACTGCCCAGGGGGAAGTCAGTTGTTTCTGAGTTGTCACTCACTATAACATACATCGTCACAGACCTCCCCATACCTAAGGATATACATTTCTGGTGATTAAATATAAAAGTGGGTGAGGGGAGAGTTAATATCATCTTCACACTACTGAGAAACTACTTCAGTCAACCACTTCTAGTTGTTGTTTTTTTAAACCCTTGTACTTCGGTGTATTGTCTCATAGGTGGAAGATTGGTAAGGGTGGGCAATGGGGGTCAAGTGACTTACCCAGGGTCACACAGCTGGGAAGTGGCTGAGGCTGGGTTTGAACCTAGGACCTCCTGTCTTTAGGCCTGACTCTCACTCCACTGAGCTACCCAGCTGCCCCAACCACTTCTAGTTTTAAAGAATTAGTTGGTGATGATGAGAGACCCAACAATTTTTTCTAAGATGCAATATTAGAAACAAGATTTGAGTCTAGGCCATCCTTACTATCTCCAGTCTTATAGTCTCTCAATTGAGTTCATATGGTGCTATATAAATGGAAACTAGTAAAATTAAAAAAGAAAAAAAAACCTAGAATATAGATAGGAAATACAGACTTTTCCAAATGATGTTATTTTGTTCAAAATGAATAAAAATAGCAAAATATGAGAAGGTTATTTATGATTTAGGCTTTGAATTTGAGTTTTATTTGAGTAGTTTTGTTTTGAGGTGCTGTTGTTGAGACTATCTTTATACTCTAGTGGTTAGATAAGTGGCACAGTGGATAGAGTGACAGACCTTAAGTCTGGAAGATTCAAATTCATCAAACACTTACAATTTGTGTGACTCAGGGCAAGTTCCTTAACTTGCTTGCCTCAAGTTCTCATCTGAAAAATAAGCTTAAGAAAGAAATGCCAAACCACTCTAATATCTCTGCCAAGAAAACTCAAAATGAGATATTGAAGAATTGCACACAACTAAAATGAATTACTGAACAACAGCAATAATAACACCATAGCATTGAAATTACTATTGTTATCTCATATTAACTTGTAAAATTAATTCTCTAATTAAAATGAACTGAAATAAATTTCAGCCTTGTCTCATTTTATATCTATGTCATTACTTCAGAAAGATATTATTTTATCACTTATATACATATAACCCATAATCTTTTTGATAATTGAAAAAATAAACAATTTAGTTGAGCAAAATTTTATCCAGTGAAAATGGAGAGGCATGTAGTAATCATGAATGAGAAATGTTTTGCTATTGGATTGTTTAGCTAATTTTTTTTTCATATGAAAAGCAAAATCTTCAATATATGACAAGAAGATAGGAGGTTTCTGTAATTCTCTTAGCCTCTGCAGTAAAGCACTTAAATATGAAGCATTTTGGCAATCATCTCCTAACAGTGATACATAAATAGCCTTACAAGTTTTTGCTTGTAGTAAAGCATGTCCAAAGAGCATCTCATACAATGATATATGTAGATCCTCTCTTGCTCTCGTACATAGGTAAGACAAAGCTATGGGAAGAATATCTGGCCATTTGAGATGAGTTTTGGCATTGTTTCCCAACCATAGTCTTGAGGTCCTTATTCATATGCTCCACTTGACCAGAACTCTGTGGATGAAAAGAAACATATTTAGGTGTTATTCCTAGATTCTCATGGACTCTTCTAAGGATATCCTAAGTGAAATGAGATCCCTAATCTGAATCTATGGTTAATGGTACACAAAATCTAGGCACAATTTCCTTGAGTAACACTTTCACCACAAAACTAGCTGTGTTGGTATTTGATGGAAAAGCTTCAAGTTACTTAGTTAGTCTATCAACTATCACAGGACAATACTTGTATCTTCCAGCTTTAGGCATACAGATATAATCAATTGTAACCTCTCAAATGGACAATATGCTAAAGGCCTACCACCCAAACCTTTATTTCTGAATGCACTTTGATTAAGCTTTTGGTAGACTGAACAACTATTACATATCTTATTTGCAACAGTACTTATTCCAGGAGCAACCCATTGTTTCTTGATGGAGTCCACATCAGCTTGTGTATGAAAATTATGTTTTGTGTGGATGGCTTGACACAAATAGGTATACAAGTCTTTTGGTAACAATGGTCTTCCTGTATCATTAATCCATATTCCATGTTCTTTCCTAGCTTCAAATTTATCCTTCAATTTATTTATATCTGAGTCTACATAAGCTTTTTCTAGATCTTCAGAATCAATAGATGTTAAATTCATTACATAAATTAGAGCATTCTGGGCTGCATACTTTGCAGTGATATCAGCTCTGTAATTTCCTTTAGAGATTGAATCTCTACAACAATGAATTACTGCCAGTTGTTTTGGCTTTTGGATTGCTACTAACAACTCAGTTATTATTCCTGCATGAGCTACTGGTTTTCCCAAATGCAGTAATAAAACCTCTTTGTTTCCAGATCATTCCTGTTGCATGGCAAACAGAAAATGCATATCAAGAGTCAGTGTAAATATTTACACGTTTACCTTCAGCTAGAAGACAGGCTTGCTTCAGTGCCACTAATTCCACACCCTGAGCACTACGATTGCTAGGTAATTAGCCATACCACAGTGTCTCAAATTCTGTGACAACTGCAGCACCTGTACACATGATTCCATTACATAAATATGATGATCCATCTGTAATAACACCAAGTCTGGATTTTTGAGTGGGGTGTCTTTTAAATCCATCTAGGCATATCCACAGGATCTACTACCTCAACACATTCATGCAATGGTTCACCATTCTTAGGTAAAGCTGGAAGAAGAGTAGCTGGATTGAGTATGCTACATCTCTTCAACTAGATGTTCTCACTATCTAAGAGAATAATTTCATACTTAGATATTTGTTGGTCAGAATGTGCCTGAGTACAAAACTTCCTCATTAGTACCTCTATCTGATATGAACAATAGACCATTAAAGGACATCTCAAAACTAGATCAGCTGACATCTGAACTAACACATCTGCTGCTGCTACCCCCTTATACAGGGTACTGTCCCCGCAGCTATTGGATCTAATTGATAGCTGTAATATCCCATTGGATGATAACTTTGTCCTAAAGTCTGTGTCAATACACCAGAAGCTATATGTTTTGTTTCATTGACAAACAGCTGAAAAGGTTTCTCATAGTCTGGAATGCCTAATGCAGGTGAAGATAGAATGGCTTCTTTCAGCTTATCTAAAGCTAAGCAATGTTCAGGCTTTAGTTTCAGAGGTTCTGGTTCTGTATTCCTGGTCAGATCTGTTAAACACTTAGTGATTTCACTATACCCAGGAATCCATTGTCTACAGAAACCAGTAGTTCCAAGCATAGCTCTAAGTTGTTTTTTAGTTTTAGGTGCACTCAATTTCTGTATAACGGATATTCTCTTTTCTGTGATACTTCTGGAACCCTCTGACAACACAAAACCAAGATATTGCATCCAAAGCAAAACCCATTGTTTTGCTTTGGAGATTTTATGCCCTCATTTGTACAATTCAATCAAAAGAATCTTGCTATCCCTAAGAGAAACCTTTTCATTTGGGGATGCTAAAAGTATATCATCCACAAAATGCACCAATTTGCTCTCTTTAAATTTAATCATTTTTAGATCTTGATTTATAATTTGAGAGAACTGGCTAGGTGAGTCTGTATATCCCTGTGGCAGATGAGTCCATGTTTTCCATCTTTTCTCCCAAGTGAAAGCAAAGACTTATCAGGCAGGGTATATTTCAGTTTGTATTCAGAATTTGCTGGTTATTTCTATAGCAATGGGTAAGCTTTTCCATCTTTGGTCCTTTAGAGTCCTTTTGGCTCTTTTCATTACTGATACAATGTACTCCTGTCCCCTTCATTTCATGTTGTATTACCTCATTTGAGTTTTTCAGGTTTGTTTTTGTGATCATGTTTATCAATTCTTACTGATCAATAGTATTCCAATATCATTAGTCTGAGATCATAATTGCTACTCTGTTTTTTTTTTTTTACTTTGACTGAGGTACAAGAGATTCTGCCCCAGCTCTTTACCTTTATTCTGTATGTGTCTCCCTGATTTAAATGTATTTCTTTTTTTCTTTAATTTTCTGTCACATGTAGATACAATTTAAACAATTTTTTGACATTTTAAAATTCAAATTTTCTTCCTTCCTACCCTCTCCTCCTCCCTCTGATGGTGAATAGTTTGTTATTGATTATGCCCAAATTTTCTTGTAATACATATTCCCATATTGCTCATGTTATATTAGAAGACACATATCACACAGAATAAAAATTTCATGAATGATATATAGTGGAAGAAGGTATGTTTTGTTCTGCACTCAGATTCCAATGCTTCCTTCTTTAGTTATTATAGATTATGAGTTTTAATTAGTTAATTAATATCATTAAGAGCAAAGTTTAAGGTTAGAAGAAAGAGTTTTTGTCCATTTTACTCTGTCCCCTTTAAGTGAGGAGAAAGATAATTTGCTGGGGATACTTTAAGGGAAAAGCATAAATTCTAGTGAAGGGAGGATTCTGGGCTTCTGTTGCTCTGACAGTCTTAGAGAACAGAAGTGATTTTTTATTTCTTTCTCTATGGGAATGACAGTTGGTGGTGGTTGAAGATTAAGAAGAAGAAATTTAAGATAATTAAGAAGACAAAAGAAGAAGAAACTTAAGGATCATATTTAAGAGTGGAGTTGACTGAGGGTTTTTCTTTTTCCAGCACTCTAAGTGAGAGACGTCCACAAGACTTTGAGGTCTAGACTTCTAGAGTAGCAGGCAATTAGGTGATTCTCTAAATTTATAGATCTTTAGTGAGTTAAGAACTGCTATTTTGAAGTAGAAAGTTTTATATTCAGGTGGAAAGAAAAGGGTATGTTCTGAAGTTTTCTCTTCAGATCCATAGGTGATGCCAGAGAGCATTTGTATCTCTGGCAGGCTGAAGTTGGGACAGACTGAAGATCTACATTTAGTTTTCTCTGTGCAGGGAAACCTGATAAATTACTTCAATAAGATAAAGATTACTTTTAGTTTAATTTTATCTAGCTAGTGAAATAATTTAAGATAGTGAGTGTAAGTTTAAGTTAGGCCTTATACAGGCAAGAAGACAAGCCTTGTGGAGTAGATTTTGTTGTGGGTTGTTATTTAGTCAGATATTAGTCCTAGGGACATAAGAAATCTCCTGTTTAGTTTTCTGTTTCCTACTTTTACTCTTCCTACTCTAAAAGAAAATAAATAGCATTGTATTAGATTGCCCCTAGCCAATTCATCCACCACCTGAACCAGCTTGGCCTGGACGGCTATAGCTGCATCAATATCAATGCAGTCAGATAAATTATATAACAGCTATTATTTAATCATTACATTTAGTTTTAATCCAGCTAGCCTTAAAGTAATTAATTTACCTTTGAAATATACCAGTTTAGATTTTAAATTTTACATTAAAATAAAAGTTTTAATATTGATTCTTACACTTTACACTTAAAGGATTCTTTAAGAATCTTGGAGATTGGGGGCAGCTGGGTAGCTCAGTGGAATGAGAGTCAGGCCTTAGAGATGGGAGGTCCTAGGTTCAAATCTGGCCTCGGCCACTTCTCAGCTGTGTGACCCTGGGCAAGTCACTTGACCCCCATTGCCTACCCTTACCAATCTTCTGCCTTGGAGCCAATACACAGTATTGACTCCAAGACGGAAGGTAAGGGTTTTAGGAAAAAAAAAGAATCTTGGAGATTGGTTTGCTGATAATGGTTTAGCACCTTCACGGTTGATATTTCTGTAATATTTCTGTTCTCCTGGTTGTATTCACTTCACTTTTCATCAGTTCATATGAATCCAGGTTTTTCCTTTATTCCTTTATTCATCCTGTCCTTTATTCCTTACAGCACAATAGTTTTTCATTACAACCATAGACCACAACTTCTTCATCCAAACCCAAAGTGATGGGCAACCCCTCAATTTCCAATTCTTTGCCACTACAAAGAGTGGCTATTTTTTTTGGGGGGGTGGTATAGGTATATACTTTTACCTTATCTCTGTTCTCTTTGAGGCACAAAACTAGTAATGGTATTTCTGGGTCAAAGGATATGCTGAGTTTTAGGTTCTTTGAGTCTTTTTTCCATATGGTTCTCCAAAACAGTTTTGTCAATTCACAGTTCCACCAATGGTGTATGTGTCCCTATGTTCCCATATCCTTTCCAATATTGAAAAAATTTCTTTTTGGTCATGTTAGCCAATGTGGTAGGTATGAAGTGGCATCTCAGAATTGATTTAATTTCTTTTTCTCTAATCAGTACTGATTTTGAACATTTTCTTTTCATATCCCTATGGATAGTTTTAATATTTTATATTGAGAAATGCTCATTTGTATCCTTTGACCACTTTTTGATTGGAGAGTATTTTATATTCTTATAAACTTGAGTCACTTCTCTATATGATTGAAAAATGAGCCTTTTGTCTGTGACATTTGCTATGTTTTCCCCAAAATTTATTGTTTCACTTATAATCTTTGTTGCATTGGAAATGTATTTCTTGTAGAAGACATAATGTCTGGCTTTTAATCTTCTCTGTTTTCCTCTTCTGATTTATGAATGAATGAATCTTATTCACATTATAGTTATGATTTTTGGCTCTAACTACTCCCCTAGTTCACTGTTGCTTTTGCCTGTCTCTCCTTTTCTTATTCTCCATACCATTCTTATTTCCCTACAGGATATGATGGATTTCTACAGCTAATTATATGTAGATGTTATTTCTGCTTAGTGCCAATTTTGATGAGAGTAAAGTTCAAGCATTGACTGCCACACACCATCCTCGTCTACACTATTTATTTTTATCATATTCTCTTATGAGATAATTAACTCCCAATTTTCTCTAATTGTCTTTTTCCAGTGAATTCCTCTTACTTATTTCTTGATTTTTTTCTTTTAAAATGTCCCATCTCATTAAACATATGTTCTTCCCTTATGTATGCACTTATTAACTGTCCTAATATTGATAAATTTCTTGAATATGGATACCATGAAAAAATCTATTTACATGTTTAAGGAAGAGAAAGGATAAAATGTTTGGCATAGATGTTTTTAAATATTCAGAAGGGATGATAACAACAATAAAATCAATAATAACAAAAGTATATATTTGCATTATGTGGCAGTGTGAATTAGTCCATTACTTTTCCATCATAATTCCTTAAAATTTAATTTTTTAAAATTCTATTCTTTGTGAATATCAAGAAGGAAGGGAGGTTATGAAATGCAAAAAAGAGGATTATAGTACATTTATGGAAACTTAAAGGAGCTTGTAGTTTAGAAGAAAGTTGTATATGATTAGGAGCAAAGATTTTTAGCTCAAGAACAATGAGAAGGAGTTAACATTGAGAAACAATTTAGGATCTGTAAGAATTTTGAGGAATAAAAAAATTTGAATCAGTAGAGGGTAATTGGAAATGGTTTTCAACTTTAAATGTTGAAGAATTTAAAGATAATTTGAAGGACTTCAGTTAAAACAAGAGAAAAGTTAGCATAGAAAGAGGGAAGAAATAGGGAAAGAGTCAAGCTATTATAACTATCTTCTCATTTTACTCCTTTGTCATTCCAGTAATGTCAAAAAAAAAAAAAAGAAAGAAGAAAAAATGGGGCATCGGACTAAAGAGAAAAATAATTTGAGATAGAGATGAATCCAGCAAAATAGGAAATGACTGAAGAAATGAAGTTTGAACCTCTGAGCACATCAGTTTGTTAAGCAACTCATGCCAATTGCCCAACAAATTTTGACCAAGACCATTCTTTCAGTTCAGGGCTGAACCCTGAGAGGGGAAACCAGCCTTTTATATGATAAAAATCAATTAATCAAACAAGGCCAGCAAATAATAAGGAAGCAATACAGTAGGTAATTTGATTTCAAATTGGATGAAAGATAAGGACTTTCCAAGTTGTGAGGAGATTGAACAGATATACTTCCCTTAATTCAGGACAAGAATTCTATAAACAACCTCTATAAACAACCAAACTAGAATTGAAAAAAAAAATAATTGATTGATCGGTATGGGGCTAGCTTTCAAATAAAAAATGTTATAATGTTCAAAATAATTTTGTACTGATTAGGAAGGAAAGAAGTAATGAATGAAGGAAAGAAGAAAGGAAGAAGAAGGGAAAGAATGAAGAAAAAAGGGAGAAATAAGTAAAATAGAGTTGACAATCAAAACCTACATAGAAAAAAAAAGACATTTTTATCACCACAATCAATAATGTAAAGTATTATGTGGATGGTATTCCCAAGTGGAAAAATTTTGTGGGGAAAACTAGAAAACAGTTTCATTGAAGGAATTTTTATAAGTATCATAAAACTTTTTATCACAATTAATTTCAAAAGAATAAAAAAATCTAAAAATTAAAATTAAAACTATTCCCAGAATCAGAGTCAGAAACCGAGAAAGAAACAGAAAATATGATAAAGACTGAGAAAGAGAAATAATAGCTTGTTATTTTCCTTTTCACTTCAGATTCAACTAGAATATATGAATAGACAAGGAAAATATTTTATGCCAAATTATTTAATAATGATTAAAAATTACACAAGAATGATCACTGCTGCTACACTGGAAAAAGAAGAAAATATGATTGGAGGAAGAATACTTGCATTCAATATTTCTTTTAAAAATTTAGATAATTTTTTTTCTTCAAATGAGCTCCAATTTATAAAATTAAGATGTATTATGAAATAAAGTGTCCAAATAATATGAACAATTATTCTGATTTCTTATCCCATTGTTTCTTCTAATATTCATATTTATTTTTAAATTATTTTAAATTGTTTTCCTTCTTGGTTCATTTCTTCTAGGAATTCTACTTTATCCAAAGTCCAGGGTTGATATTCCTTGGAGACTTTGCTTATAGATATTTTGGAACCATTTCCCCTCACCCTTTCCCCTTCTCCTGGTTTGTGCCCGAAGTAATCCTGATACCATAATAACACTGCAGTGAGATTTTTGCTTACTCATTTGCTCATTCTTTCAGTTTACTTATTGATTTGGGGTTTAGTCTTAGCTGTATTCTATGCACTTTTGAATGGAATATGCAGGCAAAGCAAATGACCTCTTAGATCTTTTTAGATGATTTATTGGTATATTAAGTTTTATGCTCGTCTGGGATTTCAAGGAGAGTTCTGCCAGAAAACCTCAGACTGTAATACAACCAAGATGACCTGATGAAGGACAAAAATTAATTACTCAACTCAGGATCTAAGCTTTGCAAATTTCTGAACTCAGATTGAGTCTGAGACTAGAAATCAAATCCTCCATTTCTGGCATCAACACATACAATTATTATTTTCTCATTATAACAAATAGTTATAGGAATGAAATCTATGATTTTGGGGATTAGAATAGAGTGGAAGGATAGGAATAAGCAGAGGAAGATTGACAAAAGTGCCCACTATACAAGAATCTAATAAATTAGAGCTACTCGTGCAATTGGCTAGTAGGATAATTTCTTGAAGCAGCATTTTTACAATCTCAATAATTAAATATTTTATATTTCACTGCTATATTTATGTTTCCCTGGCAAATGATCAAGCAGTATACAGTCCAAATCACTTCCCCCCCACCAGAGTTCTCTTTTTTCATTGAATACACTTCTTGTAAATTTGATCCAATTATTGATGCTTTAATCAAAACACACTGAGGAAGATCATGCTGTTGTAGCCTTAATTCTCAAGCCTTTCAGATCAATATTAAATCATTGACAGAGAAAAGGGAATCTAGAAGGAGAAGCAAGGTAACTTATTGCCTCAGCTTTAGGTCTGTGTAGTTAATACTATATTCCATGCCTTTATATTATTTTAGGAAAAGGCCTACCAACTAGTCTTCTAACTTGAGTGGCACTGCATCACCAATTTTTGTAATTCAGCAACCCATGAGGGAGGCTCAAACCAATGATATACAGACGTGCACAGAGGGTATCTTCTTATGTGCAAATGGGGTTATGGTGGAGAGAACATCAATTAACTTAACTTGGAATACCTGTGGAGCAATTTAAGAGACTGATTGACTGAAAATAAACTAGCTACCCTCAAGCAGGCACAATACACTTGAGGACAAAACTACATTACCCAATGCTAGGAAAAGCATATATTTGTGCTGCTTTTTCATTCCCAAAGATCATTTTTTAGTTTCCTAAGTACTGAAGATATGTTCTTAATACTTCTTCCAAAATTTTTATTCCCTAGTCTAATAATTACATCTCTCCCAATACTATTTCATAGTATTTTTTGAAACCCTCATCCCTTTTGCATGCCTGAACTCCTCCCTTTAACTTAACCTTCTTGTGTTTAGCTCTTCATTTTATTTTTTTAAGAACTCTTACCTTCAGTCTTCAATCAATACTGTATATTGTATAAATAGAAATTTGATAGACCTGAACTTTATTACCCAGTATCCTTTTCAACTATGTCTTCTCTTGCATCCTTACGTTTTAGGAAATAAATTTGCTGGAAACCCCACCATCAGGGGGCTCTTTACTCTGACAGCTCTGAGCTCTCTCCCAGGTATGCAGTTTGGGAAGCTTCTTTACTGAGGCTATTTTTTCTTTGCTTCAAATTATTATTATTCAATCTTATCAAAATTAATACTTGGAGTATTTTGGTTATTAATTTTTTAATCTTATAATACTGATTACAAAGCAGAGGAGTGGAAAATACTAGGTAATTAGGTTAAGTGACTTGCTTAGAGTCACACACTTAGGAATTGTATCTGGCCAGGTTTGAATCCACGTTCTCCCATCTTTAGCCCTATATTTCTATCCAATAAACCACTTATCTTACCCATATCCTTAATTTTCAAAGAGAACTAACGTTATCATTAAAGTGACACAATCCCATGGCCTTCAGAATACTCCAGTCACCTAAGAAATTATTTCATCTCACAATGATGTAATAAGGAAGAGCTAAGATGACATATATCATCTTGTCATTGAAACCTTTGGACGTATTATAAATGAAAGACTGAGAGTAGAGGACCAAACTCCTGCCAATACCTTCTTATAGAGGGCAGAAACTATATTTTGGGCTCATTTCCCTTCTACATATGTGCTCTAATTGGTTTCCGCTCCACTAAGCAAGATTCCTCCTGAAAAAAACATAAAACAAAAAACAAAAAACAACACAACTTTTCATGGTATCTCCCTCATGCTTTTCTGCCTTTTTTGTGTATTTTTTTACTTTCTCCACTAGATTATGAGCTCCTCAAGTACAGGAATTTTCTTTCTTTTTGGTAATTGTATCCCCAATGGTGAATAAATGTTTACTCAACTGCAATAAAGCACATTCCTCAAAGTTTAGGATTATGTCCCTAAAGATTGGATACAGTGGTGATAGAAAGAGTATGAATTAGAAGAACAGACTGGTTGCAAAAGGCAAAATTTAAAAGTCTCTGGCAACAGTCCAGATAGGGATACTGAATGACCAGACTGAACAATGGAAAAGGAAAGTTCAGCTACAGTAGTGGCATCATAACATTGATTTTGGAATTGAGTTAGAATAACATTGGCTTAAACTCACATAGCATTAAGTTTTGTAATATAATTTACCTCTTTATTTTTTATATTTTTATATTTTTGTAATGTTTTCTCAGTCTCTCACTATAATTCAAGTTCTTTGCAAACTTATTTTTCATTCTTTTTAATATTATCTCTAAGTTCTAGCATAGCAACTCACACAAAGTAGTTAATTAATAAAACAAATATTTCCTAAATTGTATTGAGGGATTTATTTGCTATGCTATGAACATTGCCTTTCAGTAATACTTTACATTTATTTATTGTCTTTTTTTTCTCTTCTTCAAAATTTTTATTAATTCTTTAAAAAAACATTTTAACATTCTTTAAAAAAAATTTAAGTTCCAAATTTTCTCCATCCCTTCAACCTTTCTTCCAACCATTTAGGGGATAAGGAATATGAAACCAATTACATAAGTGAAATCATGCAAAATGTATTTCCATATTTTCTATATTAAAAAAGCAAAAAAAAATAAAGTATATGCTTCAATCTAGCTTCATAATTCACCAGTTCTCTCTCTGGATGTGGATAGGAATTGTCATCCTAAATCTTTTGGCATTGTCTTGTATAATTTCATTAATTATAGTGATTAAGTCTTTCATAATTGATTCAGTTCAGAAAGAGAATACTTTATTTCCTTTGTGTATTTTGAGTTCAATAATGTCCCACTTATTTCATATCCATTTCAGCATTTGTTATTTTCCTTCTCTGTCATGTTAGTCAAACTGAAAGGTGGGATATTATATCTCTGAGTCATTTTAATTTACATTTCTCTAATCAATATTGACTTAGAGGACTTTATTCATGTGAGTATTGATAACTTTGACTCCTGAAAATTGTTTATTCATATAATTTGATCATTTATCATTTGGGAATGTGTCTTTTTTTAAAACACATTTAGCTCAATTAGTTACTTATGTGAGAAATTAAGATTTTTTTAGATAAAAATTGCTATAAAATATGCATTTTAAAATATTCTTCATCCTTATTTTGACTGCATTGATTTTATTTATGTAAAACATTGTAATTAAAAATATAGATTTCATAGGTACATTTCTCAATCCTTCCCTAGTTTACTCATATCAACTTTGGTGTCTTCCCATTTGGACTTCATTTTGAAGTGTCTTAGATGAAATATTATTCTCTGCCAGCTTTTTGCAAACTTCTGAAAGGTTTTGAAAAAAAAAATCACCCGACACTTATGCTTCTGACTTGATATTTTATTGCAATCTTAGCTTTTTTTGCCTTCTGCATATCATATCCTAAAACTTACAGTCCTTTATCATGGTAGTTTCTAAATCTTGTGTGATCCTGCCATTGGGTTCCAAGTACTGATATTTTTTATTTCCTTCAGTATTCTTTCCTTGACTTGGAAATTCTGGAATATTGTTATAATTTCCTTGTAATTTTACATTTGGGTAGTTTATATATTTTTTGGAAATAAAAAGTAGATTCTTTAAAAATTGCATTTGCTAATGTATAAAGGCAATTTTCCTTTATAGTTTCTTAAAATATTATGTCTTGGCTCTTTTTTGAACATGGCTTTCAACTAACTCAATAATTATTAAATTATCTCTCCCTCTATTTTCTAGGTCAGTTGTTTTTCCATTGAGATAGTTCACATTGTGAGGGTAAAATCAGGGGTTTGACAAAAATAAAAGAGCAGCTTTTAACAATTTATAATTTAGTTTTATTAGAATAGAGATAGAAAAGAATATAGTAAAGGAGGGAAATATAGGAAAGAGGTAGAGGAAGAAAATGTCCTAATTCGTATACTAGTTATCCTATAACTACCTATAATTACTAACTAAAACTGCCTATAACTACTATTAATAACAACCAACCAACAAAGTTCCAACCCAATCCTCCCTAATCAAAACCAACCCAATCAGTGTTTAATTCAATCCCTCAAGACTGGCAAGCAAGGTGACCTGCCTTCTTATACCAGGGCTCCAACTGCCTTTAACTGCCCCCTCTCTTAGAGTTCTGGGGGGCACTGTGGAATTCTGTGCTGTAGCCTGAACCCCCCTCTGCAGTTTGCACCCCTCTCTGCAATATGGATCTCACATTACTTACACATGTTTTCATAATGTCGTTTTCTGAATTTGTATCTTAATCTTCCCTGATTACTTCTTATTTTTTTATGCTCAAGTTCTCTTTTCTTTTGTGTTTGCTGATTTTCTAGCCCCTTTGTTTACTTTTAAATTCATGTTAAGTTGAGTTCTGTTCACCTGTGGAGAAGGGTATTGTAAGAAATGTTAGGCCTTTTCTCCTTTCTATTTTCACAGACAATTTTGGGGGTCTGTAAGTTTTTGGTGCTTTCAAGGTTTTGTGATCTGGGAAGTGTGGTAACTACTCTTCCAATTTATGACCCAGAAAGGACCACTGATTCTTTGTAGACTCAAGCAATATCAATTTCCATTGCTCCTTAGGGCTCCTAAACTGTGACCCAGAAGTAGGTATGGGTAATGGAGTTGCCAAATAATACCTGGATTGGTGCCTGGTGTTAGCACATGGGTCCCTTATAATAATTTTCTGATCTGTTGTCCAATCCCTTTATTGTATCAAGGCTGAGACCTCCTGAAGCTACTGATATTATTTTCATAATTCCTTCAAAGCCCTCCCATTTTCAAAGCTGATGTGGTTGTCAAATGTACTTCACCCTGGCCCCTACCCCAATGTCATAAATACTGCATTTTGATCTTTTAAGTTATCTTATTCTAGAAAAATGAGTCATCATGATATTTTGTGTCCATGTTATACCAACATTTTATTTGATGCAGAGGTGGAAGAGATCTTGGAAGGGCTTGGCCACAGTGTTTCTTCAGTTCAACCATCTTGACTCTTCTCTGTATATTATCTTAAAATTTTAAAATGATTTTAGGGATATCATTTCCTTTTATCAGTGAAGAAAATAGGTGTCAAAGAGGTCTACTGACTTGCCCACGTTCATAAAGATTGTGAATGTCATTATATTATTGGTATTATTTTTATCACCAGATATTTTATTCCTATGAGTCTAATTTTTCTGATAAATAGAACAAAATTTACACTAAGAGAGAAAAGGACACATACTTTGGACTCCAGTCTTCAAGGACTTTTATTCAAGGCCCCATGGTCCCAGTCCTTGGTCACTGAGGTCAATGAAAATAAAACCAAGAGAAGAGCTCTCATATAAACAAAACAGGAAGCAAAATCTACTAACTCAAATTCCAGTTCCCTTTAGATCATATCACTTCATTAGCAATTTTTAGATTGTTGGACTAAAGTCAGAAGAAATGCTTTCTCATTAGAAATTAAAATGTGATCTGGGAGAGGAGCTATCCCCATGGACCAAAGACAAAAATCATTTTCGTTTTAAGGAACTCTGGCTGCTTTCAACAAAATGAACACTTCGGAAAGACGTTTTGCATTCTTTATGAAGAATTTATGGCATCAGTGGTAGGTATTTTCAAGCTTAATAGATAATGTAATTTGGCATAGAAGGGAAAGTAATTTTGATTCTGTGTTCGAGAAAAGACCAGCTGTGAACTGCAACTGTCACACTTAGTTTGTGACCATATATGTATCACTGAATTTCAGCCTTATTTTTTCTTAGGCATGAAATAAGGATAAAGACACCAAGATTATATAACTCCAAGGTTTGTCTTGAGATCCAAATAGATGATATATGTCAAGATTTGGAGTATATCTTAAGTGGAAATGTATGTATCAGTTAAGAGTATATGAACATTTTATTTTTATAATTTATATTAAAAATGAAGCAAGCAGATATGATTTTATTCCATCTGAACCAGATTAATATATAATATTTTATATCTTAATAAATTCTCATTTGAGATCTGTCTTTCATAGATTAGTTATCTAATCCATCTGCTATTTTCACAACCTATAATTCTATTCAGCGACCATGGTTTAGCCAATAGCACAAGGGATTTTCAAAAACAATATCAGGCATTCTGTGACCCCCAAAATATTATATGTTCTTACAGAAAGGAGGAGGATACTTCGATATATGATTTATTTTCAAACAATTTAATGGGTAAAAAAAAAACACATTTTGAGGATAGCTGGGTGGCTCATTGAATTGAAAGCCAGAAACAGAGACAGGAGATCCTGGATCCAAATCTGGCCTCAGACACATACTATATTTTTCACCCAGGGAGTCACTTAGCACCCGTTGCCTAGCCCTTACTATTATTCAACTTTGGAAAGCATACATAGTATTGATTCTAAGAGGGAAGGTCAGGGTTAAAAAATGTAAAAAAAGTGTGAGATTCATTTTCAATTTAATATGCTACATAATATATTAAAGGCAAGCATTATTAAACCATCCTTGCCTTGGTGAAGCTGAAACTAAATGCTTAAAAAAATTAGACCACTAGAAAAATTTTGAATTCATCTTAAATTTTCTGTTTATTTACTCAGATAAATTTTCTTCTTCAGACTTTGAACTTTTTTTGTAAGAACCTGAGATCCATATTATTTTCATGTTTGTTTGTTTATTTTTATAGTTTCAACAAGCATTTCCAAAAGTGAAGTGTGACTCATTTTCAATTACTGACCATGTTACTCCTCCAATAGATGGACAATCTTTTAATCTAAAGTAATGAGCTATATTCAAATTGTCCTTAAATTGTATCCATTTGATGGTATAAGAAGTCTCACCACTGAAGCTAAAATCATATCTTCAAATCAACCAATTTTACTTATTAATATAACTTTAAATCCATTCATGACTTGGTACAAGGCAGATAAAAATGTATGAGAGAACTCAGTCTGAAGGATATTTGGAAACACAAGACAAATGAATATTTAATTTTTTTAAGTTAACTGAGACCACAAAGCAATAAAAATTTAATACCAAATTGGCATATAGATATGCTCTAAAAATTCAAGAAAATGATATATTGATGTAGCTTGGAGTGGGTAAAAGGACCTTGAAAAAAAACAAGGATTCTATGAAGCAAAAGGTAAGGAGTAAAATCATTGAAAGCAGGGGAGAGCCTTGAAAAGACATAGAGTAAAATGCAGGATGAACAGTTATAAAATAATTTTACCTGGATCACATTTGGAATGAAATTGTTCAATAAGACTGAAAAAATAAATTTAGGCCATATAATGAAGGAATTCAATTGTGAAATAAGAATTTATATTTTATTCTTAAAATAATTGAAAGAAACTAAAATTTATTGGATAGGGAGACATTATTGTTAGAACTAAATTTTATGGATGTGCCATAATGACACTCATTAACTTTAGTCATTGAGCAAAGTCCAAATTAATCACAGTTAAGATTGATTTAAATTTAAAAAAAGTATTTTCTTTTAGTTGAGGCAGGGAAGTCAAATGTGCTGTTTTGATTCCACTATGACAATTTATATCTTGTCTCTCCTCAATGACAATTACTATTTCAAATTGACTTTATGTGTAGAGGATCTAGTACAATGCCTGACATACAGTATGCACTTAACAAATAGTCATCAATTGATTCATTGGTACAATGTCAGCTCAATAGATCTTCTTTGGACTGCCCCTAGGATGCTGGAACTTTTTTATCTATATTTCCCTAACATGACTAGAATAAATTCAGAGTAGGAACTTTTGTCAAATTTGAAGATGACACTAAATAATTATAGTGTCATATAATTGAATTGATTGAATTGAGTTGAAACAATTGAAACAGTAGATGACAGATTCAGAATACAAGAAATACTTTATAGACTAGGATACTAAGCTCATGTAATGACATGCAATTTAATAAAAATACATATATAGATATATTTGAAGTACAAAACTGACATCTTACTTAAAAATATAGACAATCATGATTAAAAATCAATTGTTTGGAAAAAATAAGGAATTTTAGTGACTTGTAAGTTCAAGAGGTAAATAAATATAAAAACAAATGAAGAAACAATGAAATCTTAGACTGTCTTAAGAAAAAAATATTATTCAAGAATAGGCAATTGATTAATTCCCTGGATTCCATTCTGGTCAGACTACATATGAAGATCTTTTGTTCTGTTTTTTTTTTTGTTTTGTTTTGTTTTGTTTTTTTTTTGTTTTTTTTTTAAGGAGTCAGTTCATGATGTATGTTGGTAGGCTGGAAATGTTCAGGATGTTTAATATGTAGAAGACAACACTCAATGGAGGAAGTAAATTGGAGAATACTGACTGTTTTGTATATGAAGAATATGTTTGAAGTTAAAAGATAATTAGACCCAGAAGACAAAATGAGAGTAAGGAGTAAAATGTATGGAAATCAAATTAATGCTAAGGTGGGGAGAGAGAGAGAGAGAGAGAGAAAGAGAGAGAGAAAGAGAGGGAGGGTTGGGGGAGAGATTGACTTTTAAACAATTGAATTAGACAAGAGTAATGATTATTTCAAAATGTAGATAGTTCTCTCACTGAAAATCCACAAATGAAAGAATCCGGACAATTGATTTATCAGATGTGTTGTGATGGGGATTATGTCCCTTGTATGTACTGGACTAGATGGTTGATGACATCCCATACAACTCTGAAATTTCATGATTCTGTGATGCTATAGATAGTATAGTGAAAATGAACACGAAATCATAGACTATTAAAATTCAAATGGAATTAGTCACTTGTCTCTAGACAAAATAAAATAATTCATTTCCTATGAGCAGATAGTGACACATAAATGTATTGATTTGATTACCATGAATTTATTGATTTTCTCATTAGAATACAGAGAAAAATGGTGGAAGCTAACTTCACCACAGTGGTGGAATTCATTCTCTTGGGATTTTCTGACCTTCCCAGCCTCCAAGGGTTTCTCTTTGCGATTTTCTTAATCATCTACATAAGTATCCTGGTAGGAAATGGCCTTATCATTGTCATTACCAAAGTAACAACAGCCCTCCAAACCCCCATGTACTTTTTCCTTGGAAATTTTTCTTTCTTGGAAATCTGCTACACATCAGTGACTATGCCAAGAATGATGTCAGACCTTTGGACTCAGAATAAAAATATTTCTTTACTAGCTTGTGCTGTTCAACTTGGTTTCCTTCTTAGTCTGGGAGGCATGGAGAGTTTCTTCCTGGCTATAATGGCCTATGACCGTTATGTTGCTATCTGTAAGCCACTCTATTATCCTCTCATCATGAACCCACAAAAGTGCCTTCAACTGGTTTCTGGTGCATGGATCAGTGGAATTCCAGTTCAGATAGCACAAACATGCAATATATTCTCACTGTCATTCTGTGGGTCTAATAAACTCAATCATATTTTCTGTGATATTCCCCCATTACTGAAACTGGCCTGTGGGGACACCTTTCTGAATGAGTTATCTGTCTATGCTGGTTCCATGATCTTTGTTACAGTTCCTTCACTATTGATACTCTTGTCCTACATCAAAATCCTTAAGACTATCCTGAAGCTACCATCTGCCATGGGGAGACGTAAAGCCTTTTCCACTTGTTCCTCACATCTGATGGTTGTAGGCTTATTCTATGGATCTGCTTTTATTACATATTTTAGACCCAAATCAAGCCACTCATCAGGAACAGACAAAATACTTGCCCTTTTTTATACCATCGTGACTCCACTCTTTAATCCTATAATATATAGCCTAAGGAACAAGGATGTCATAATGGCAATAAAACAACTATTACCTAAGTAACAAGATTCACCTAAACTCATGAATTCTATGTTGTGATACAATAATTCCTTTTAAATTATATTTCCAGAAGCTATAATACATCTTTTCTTTTCCTAGCTTTCCACTCATTGTCCTTCATATTTAGAATGTATTTCATTTTCATATTTGTCATTTAGAAACTAGTTTTCTGCAAGTCTCAGCTTATGTTAATTTTTAAATGAAGTCTTTCATGCTCCCTCCAAAGGCTAGTGACATGCATCACTGTCTGTAGTTTGTATATATTCTGAATGTGTTTATTTAACTCTTTTAGGAGAGATAATAAAGGTATCAGGGATTGAGGATGTTTTGTATTTATCTTTGTATCTATGTCACATAATACAATATCTACCAGACATTTTTCAATTGCTAATTGAATAACTAATTATAATTTTCTTATTTATTAGCCTTTAGTACTTCCAAGAAAGTAATTTCATTTCCTTGGAATATCTCTTCCCAATTTTAGGATTTTGGAATCAATATCTATTTGTTATGTATTATTGAAAACATATTTAGAATAATTGATTAAAAAGCTTGGAGATTGAAGGAGATATTCTATGTAATAAAATATGGAATAAAAAGTCAACCTGTTTGGGTAAAACGCAGAGCATGAGAGATTCATTTATTAAGTCTAGAAATGTAGGTCAGCAGTTTTTATTAGGGGAGGGCAATCAATCATTTTGTCTTTCTAGTAAGATAAAGAAAATTTTAAATTACTACATGAATATGAATATATGTACACATGTAATTTTATATAACCATAGATCTCTGTCTATATAAAACTGATTATGTATAAATATATCTATATATTCATCAATAATTATATCTATATTGTTTTTTATATTTCTATGTGGCTATACATATTGATAAATGTTACATATATAGAAGAAATATGGATAGAAATGCATACATAGATATAGATATTTTAGATATGTAACTAGAATCAATGAAGCAATAGAGGCTGAGATAAGGGAAAACATTTGTTTATATTGTGTTATTTTTCCAATTAGAAACAATGCTACAATAAAAAAAACTATTTATTTAGTATTTTATTTTATTTTATTTTAAACCCTTAACTTCTGTGTATTGGCTCCTTAGTGTAAGAGTGGTAAGGGTGGGAAAGGGGGCTCAAGTGACTTGCCCAGGGTCACGCAGCTGGGAAGTGTCTGAGGCCAGATTTGAACCTAGGACCTCCCATCTCTAGGCCTGACTCTCAATCCATTGAGCTACCCAGCTGCCTGCCCCCCCTAAAAAAAAAAACAACTTTAAATGGTTTAAAATGCATGGAGCATAATATGGTATGGTGCACAATATGTGACATGGAGTAAGTACTTAATAAATATTGTTGACTTGAAATGGTAAATTTTTCTTACATATTGACATCTCTCGCCAATATAATTCTACAAATTTGTAATTCTATCAGCAATGAAAGTTTATATATTTATACATTATCTCACTAGCACAGATTTTAATTTCCTATAAATTCCTTTTTGCCAAGTTGATGAACATCATGAAGCTATTTTAATTTGCATATTTTCGTTATTCAAGTGGTGAAGGGTATTTTCAAATAAATTTAACACCCCTTTTCTCCTTTTGAAAATTCAAAATTTCCTTTGGTCATTTGGGCACTTAAAACCATTTGGTGGGAACCATGTTGTGTCTTCCTTTGAAACTTTTGTGCTTTTATATTTTTTGAAAATTTGGAAGTAAATAAAGGCATTCCCCTTTAATCAATAATCTGCTTCAATTTGTTTCTGGAAAATTATTAAATATTAAAACCATCTTATTGAAAATTCCCATGTCATGTTGAAACAACATAAAGGAAAAGTTTTGATTAATCTAAACCAAATTTGATAGGACCATCATTCATTGATAAATTAATAATTCATTCAATCTCAGATTCAGAAGTATTCTTATATAACCTGTAGATGAATAAAATTCTATTCCTACTAGTGCAACTAAAACTCTTTGAAGATGCCTTTGTTTAGATTACTTACAGACTTCCTAACACTTTTCATTTTTCACAAGTCAACACTAAAGAAAGAAAACTTTAAAAAAGGGACAAAAGATCCAAAGACCTCTTATACAAGCCCAGGTGAGTCTAGCCCTCATGTAAGTTACACAATGTTTCTCACATGTGTGGTTCATTTGTTTCATTTGCATCCATCTCTTCACAACTCTCTTGGCAAAGATACTGGGATGATTTTCCGGTTCCTTCTCTAGCTTATTTTCTAGATGAGGAACTCTGGCAAACAGGGCTAAGTGATTTACCCATTGTCACACAGCTAGCAAGTGTCTGAGGTCAGATCTGTAGAAAAAAATTCATTTTCCTGACCTCAGGCCCAGAATTCTATGCGTCAACTTGCCATACTTTCTTTACACCTAGCCTTTCACAAAGTAGGAATTGAATAAATGTTTATTAACTTATTGATTATACCTGAATATTAAGCCCCCCACTATTATTCTGGAATAGGGTAAGACATTTCCTCCTTCTCAAGATTCATCTTTTAACATTTTCAAAAGCCAGCCACCAACCAGTAATGACCTTTTCTTTTTTCATCTGTGGCATCCTATGGCATCAGCTTTGCTGTTTGAACAATCCAAGGTACAAATTAGATGGAGATTGGGATCAGTACTCAATTTAGTCCTTCATAGCCCCGAGAACCCATGATGTACCTTTACATACTCAAATATCTATTTGGTGTCCCAAATCCTGGTTTCTCTTCTAATAATCCTTTCTTCTCCACAGGACTATCCTTACTTGATTCACTGATTACTTACATTAAAAATAATAATTAATAATAGTAACAATAATACAGTAACATCATTTATAAAATACTCTGAAATTTGTAATGCACATTTGTATAACAACCCTACAAGGTAGGTTCTATTGCTATATTTTACACAAGAGGAAACTAAGTTTTAAAATTTAAAGTTAAATTATTTATAATGGCTTTAGGAAGGATTTGGAATCAATCAGGACTTTCTAACTCCAAATCCAGTGCTCTATCTTCTATATCTCAGAGCTATTCATCTCACTATGTCTGACAGATAGCCCACTCTACTACACAAAGAAATATAAATGTTATCATCTGAAATTTATTTTATTTTTGAATTTTTTATTAATGATCTTGTATTCCTTATTGCAGGAAGCCATCAAAGCTTATGATGCTAGCACAGCCTAGTACTAGTTCTGGAACCTGCATAGATGATAACAGAAGGATGGTAATTCTACTCAAGTTCCCCTATGTGACTCTTTTCTCCCTAACATTCCCTTTTATTGGAATTATTGTAATCAATATCCTTATTCAACCCCAGGGAAACACAGAAAAACAATACAGGCTAATAGCAGAGCCCTCCACAGGCCCCTTATAAATCCTAGGAAATTCCCACCCTTACATGCAGTAATTCCCCTAGAAGTCACTGCACAACAAACCAGCATACAGAGAGTTAATATTAAAGATTTTAAAACTCTAACTTAGATTCCCATACACAGGTACCTGCAAAAACAGGCCAGAATAGTCTTTAAGTTTCCCCCTACCCCTCCCTGATTCAGTACAGTAAGTTAACATAAAGGAACAATGAAATGATAAATGGAGAAATTGTCTCCTGTACTTTCTCACCACTGTGGCCCAAAAGATATGTCAAATACACCTTGAAAGATGTCAAAAGTTACTGGAAAATGGAAAAGTATGACTTAATACATTTGACTCTAAAAATTTATGGTGGGAATGGAATTCATGCTAGCATTGATGTAATCCTAAGAAAGAAAAAGCGTATAAAAATTAAAATCAACAGATGGCAGATCAGAACAGCTTTCTGCAAGCTTACTATGCATCTGGCTGTTCTCATTCCATTTCTCCATAATTTCCCCATCCCCCCAAGGGGAATCTGGATTGCTGGCAAGCCCCCCAGCACCTTGTGATACTTGAAAGCTGATTAAACTTGAAGATGCTCTATGAATTTCAACTTTCTCACATTGCATAAGAACAATTACAACAATAAGGAAAACTATGTATATTCATATATGCATACTTAAGTATATATAGATTATAGTATAGACAACATTAACATTTGTAAAAAAAACACTTTACATATATCTCAGAAACAAGAAAGAAAAAAGGCTTCAATATATCATAGAAGTTGCCTTATGATAGTAATAAGGATGTCATGAGGTATGTGAGGAGATATAAAACAAGATAATCATTCTTAGAAAGGAAAGGTTATTGAAGACAAACAAGACAGAAATTATCCTACAGCATCAATGCAGAGCAAGTTGCATGTTTATCTTCTTTATCTTCTTTTTTTAAAACCCTGACTTCCATCATATAATCAATACTTTTTATTGGTTCCAAGATAGAAGAGTAGTAAGGGCTAGGCAATGGGAGTTAAGTCCCTTACTTAAGGTCACACAGCTAGGAAGTATCTATTTTCAAATTTGAACCTAGGACCTTCTATCTCTGAGCCTGTATTTCGATAAATTAAGCCAACTAGCTGCCCCTACCAATTTGCTCCTGTAAGTCAAAAATACTAAAACAAGGAATGGCAAATGGAAATTCCCTTTAGAGACAATTATGGAGTGTATTGAATAGGGCATTGGAATCTGAGTCAAGAAGACCTCAGTGCAAATCTAGTCACAGAATCTTATAAGTTCTTTTTTCCAGGCTAAGTCACTTAATCACTGTGTTCATCAGTTTCCTAATCTGTAAAATGGAGATATTAAGACCCATACCTTTTAGGGCAGTTGTCTTAGCATTACATGAGACACTGAGGATACAAGGCTAGAATGAGATAGTCCTAACCTATAAAGTAAGAACAGTAGATTTTGTTAGAAAAATGCATACAGATTATTAAATATATAAAGAATACTAAACAATTACAAATAAATTATAAGGAGAACAATATAAAAAGGAAAAATCAAGAAAGGCCTCATGTAGAAGGTGGCATATGAGCTGAGACCTGAAAGAAGTTATTAATTTCAAGAAGTTGAGTCTCGTTAAGGAAGTGATGAATAGGGAAAAATGGGGAAATAATTTTTATGTAAAAGAATATCAAGTAGAACATTTTAGATTCATGAATTCTCTTTGGTTTCTTAGATGAGCATTCTGCCTATTTCTCAGATTTATCTGTAAAATATTAGGAATATCAATAGTATATCCTCTGGGTAACATCTCCAGTACTTCTATTCATCCTGTGACTTCTGTCAAACAGGAAGCAATGTACAGATTTGTATACAGGATTCCCTGGAATAATTTTTAAATAAATGAATGAAGGTTAATGAAAATCAGTTTCTTCAATCTATTCTCCATTATAATAATACTTATTTTCTATTAACCTCCATGCCTGAAATAACCATAACATATTGATTTCTTAAAATAGTTTTTTAAAATATAGCTGAGCCACATACAGTTTTAGTTCAGAAAAAAAGTTCTTGATTTTAAGCTTTTCATTCCACTAAATCTCCTCAGCCCTTCATTTCACATATTCCTTAGTAAGATGATTGAGTTTATGTAATCACGGACTTCCTTGGCCATTGATAGACAAGAGAGAACAGCATTTGTCATCTTTTCATCTATCCATTTACCTACCTACCTATTTAACTCTGTAATCTATATCTATTCCAGATATATGTTTAACTATATGTACATTAATATCTAGATATAAATCAACAGTTGAATATGTTTGATTATTGCTTCATCATTTTTCGATCACATCTGACACTTTGGGACACTTTTTGGGTTTTTCTTATCAAAGATACTGGAATTGCTTGCCATTTCCTTCTCTGGCTCAATTTATAGATGAGGAAACTGAAAAAAGAGCATTGATTAAGCAGTCTAATGTCATAGGCTAATAAATATCTGTGGTTCGGTTAGAACTCAGGTCTTCCTAACAACAGCCCTGACTGGCATTGTATCTACTACTTCTTAACTTCCTTTGGAAAAGAGAGAGATATTCTGAATACAGATCCCTATATCCAAATATTTCATAACATGTTTGTATAGATAGAGATAGCAACATTGATATATCTGTATATATCTTGACCTGTATTTGAGATATTTTAAGGTTAATTCAGAATTTCTTGGATTTTAAAGCAAGATTTTATTAATTCAACTAGTGTTTATTTTCTCTATTGTATAAAATGGATTCAGTTAAGTGCTAGAGCTACAAAGACAATTAACTGTCCTTCCTACTTGGATGCTTGAAAGAAAAAGATCTGACTTTTTTAAAGGCTTCTCTTTTCAGAACATAGATACAAACACTATAATCTATGTCATAGGTTATACTACAGTCCTCTCTAATTCAATTGC
Organism: Gracilinanus agilis; assembly: GCF_016433145.1. Lineage (NCBI taxonomy): Eukaryota > Metazoa > Chordata > Mammalia > Didelphimorphia > Didelphidae > Gracilinanus > Gracilinanus agilis. Next base: position 275,236,416 of record NC_058135.1, read on the forward strand.
ATATATTCAATTATGAGGTTGGTAAATTGAGACTTTGGAATGGCCTGTGATTATTATTTAGGACAGTGATGGGCAAACTTTTTAAAGAGGGGGCCAAAGGAAAGGAAATGCTCATCTGTCAGTCTGTTTCTAAGGCAACTCTTTTGAAGTTTCATTATATCATATTCTACTCATTGTATTCGTCAGATTAGGAATAATGTCGCACCACTGGATAGAACATTTAAGGGGGCCACATCTGGCCTGCGAGCTGTAGTTTGCCCATCACTGATTTAGGAGATCATTACCCCAGGTCAAGTATAAAAAAGCAGTGTTACAGAATCATTGTTGTAGTTGCTTTGCCGATTGGTCCTATCTAATGTTTAGTGTCTAACTCTTCATGAACTTTTTTGGGATTTTTCTTAGAAAAAAGATATTGGAGCAGTTTGCTATTTCCTTTTCCAGATCAACCTACAGATGAACCAACTGAGGGAAACAGGGTTAAGGACTTCCTCAAGTTCCCCAGCTAGTGTCTAAAAACTGGATTTGAACTCTAGTCCCCCAGATCCCAGGACAGGCATTCTATCTATTGCCCTACTAAACTGCTTTACTACTTTCTGAAGTCACTTTCTTCTATATTACAAATTATTATTTCCCAATTTACTGTGGCAATCCACAATTAGTTTTTTAAATGGAAGGCATTGTAAATGTCTTTCCTATCAGCTGCATTATTTAAGAGAGGGGTAAATCAAGGACCAGATGAGGAAAATAACTTGCCTTAAGGCAAAATGTATTTTAAGTACTATAATTGTCCTTCAGGTTGGCATCTTGTGTTTTTGGGGCTTTTGTGTCTATAGCACTCTACCTTGTTATCCTACAAATGAATCTCAAGGATTAGAGGAGAATCATACCTAGTATTTTCTTCTACACTGGTATAATAGAGAAAACAAGAACAATTATTGTAAAGAAGATGTGTGGATTTTCTTTTTTTAATGTTGTTTTTAAATAAATGCATGAATCCATTATTTTTATTTTCATTGACTGAAATTTACATGAGTATAATATTTTACTGTCTGCCAATTGCTTTTCTCATAATAATTATGAGAATAGGGGAGTATAAATGTAATTTTCCCCATTTTACAACTGAGGAAACTAAGTTGTAGAGAGCACTGGTTACTAACCTGCAACTAGTTGAAGGAGAAGTCAAACATGTAATCCCTGACCTCAGTCTCTAAGGCCAAAACTTTTTCTATTACATTGTACTGCCTCATTAAAGCATATTTTGAGCCACAAACTTGGATTCACAATACTTGACCACTAATTAAAAGGCAAAAAAAGTTATCAGGGAGAAAAGGTGTCCCCACTGAGCAGGGCAGGATAGAAACCTTTTCTATTTATAGGGCAACATTGGCTGTGAATACAGAAGAATATTTTTCAAAGAGGTATGTCTCTAATGCATGTGGAAAACATGGACATAGATTTTAAGGCATATTTTAGTAACAGTATGATATAATAGAGAGCATTGGACTTAATGTCAAGTGAACATGGATTCTTATCCTTATTCTGAAATTGAATATATGTATGACTATGAGCAAATCTTGTCAGATATTCAAGTGTCTGTCCAGTAAAAAGGAAGAAATAATGTTAATACTTTCGTACCAGGGATTTGTGAAGACTCAATGATATAATGAAATATAGACTATCACAAACTGTAAATAACTTTATGAATTCCATTTATCATACATTCTTAATATTGTCAATATATTCATCAAAGAAAGAAGCAATGGAATATAATTTTATCCTATTTAAGAAATGTAAGTATCATTTTTAAGTAATACCTCATATTCATATTCTTTAATTTGAGGGTTAATTTGAACTAGGTGATAACTAAGATAAGTTTTATAATCCTACTTAGAAATCAAGATAAATTATAGGGAATGGTGATACTCTCATAAAGCTGTGACATGAAATGCTAAATTAAAAAAGGAGCATCCTGTCTCAGAGAGCAATAGCAACTTTGGGGTTCTAAATATTAAATAACATACAAGAACCTGTTTAGAAAAGGCCACTGAAAAAGCTGAAAGTCATTTAATAATGCCAAGAAAGGAGAGGTTAATATATTTATTACTGAGATTTTTTGGTCATCATAAGAATATACCAAGATGACAATAAGAGGTAAAGAATGAAAAAAAAAGTTCATTGTTTAAATATTTTTTTTTACTATGACTGTTCTTTAACCTACCATTTGATACAAAGAAAAGAAATGAGGATTTTTTTTTTGCTGTGGAAACTTGTCTTTCTCACTTAATATTACAGTTTCTTGGTAGAGGAGAGTACGAATCTTATGATTTGCCATGTTTTCAATGATCATGCCAATTCACTTCAACTCAGGTAAGGATTTAGGAAAATAAAGTTGAGAATGAAAAGACAGAGAACGACTACATAAGAGTTCAAGCCATTTAATACTATGGTAATCCACCAAAATCTCTTAAAAATTAGACTGCTATGCATATATTTCATCAAGATTTCAGCAATGAATTTGTTAAAGTCATATTCATCTTGTGGACAAAATAGGATATTGTTTGGTAGATTCTAAACTTTTTTGAGAAAAATTAAGAAAATCAAAAAGAAGTCATGAAAGTTTCAGTGACTACTTAGAAAGTAGAGCCGAATGTAGTATCAAAAGAATTCTTATTAATTCCAATGTCCTATAATATTTTATCCCTCACTGAGTTAAGAAACCATTTACCCAAGTTTACATAAATAGTGAACCAATAACCTTATAATTGAACTTGTCTTAACATTTTGAGACATATGCTCTTTCCATTATATTTAACTAAAGATCACCTTCAATGCCTCGACTGTATTGGTGCTAGGCTTAAAACACCACTCCAAAACAAAGTATCTCTGACAACCTCTGTTGTCAGATCATATATTAAGATATAATAAGATCATAATTAAGTGGAAAATAAAGATAAACATAGAAACAATTGAATACTAGTGATCAAGTATAAAATGTGTAGTATAGCCAGGAAGGTTTAATAATTTGATCCTTGAAGTACTTTTAATCCCCAACCCATATATTACAGATGAAGAAACTGAAGCAGTTTATAAAAGGAAGTAACAAAAATGTTTTCAGTAAATTAGAATTGAATTTACATTTGATAGACAATTAGAGTTCACCTGGTGTTTTTAATAAAAATAATTGATAAATAGTCTGATAAATAAAAAATCTTAAACAAAGGTAGGATTTATATTGAAATATGATAAAAGAGAAGAGAAAGTTAAAAAGGGACAGTACTCTGGACATAGAAAACAGAATAGAATCAAGAACTTATGTATTGTATATGGGCCGCTGATGGTAACCATAAAACAGAATATCAGATACATAAAAGGAAACTGACAGACTATATAAACTCACTCATTTTTACAGAAACCAAAATGAAGGCTTAGAAAATTGTATAATTTGCCTTTCCTGAATTCACTGTTTTCAAAAATGGAACATACAGGGAGAAAAATGGCAGGAGAAAATTTGACTGTTATGATGGAATTCATTCTCCTAGGATTTTCCGACCTTCCCAACCTTCGAGGATTTCTGTTTGGAATTTTCTTAGTAACCTATATGAGTATCCTAATAGGAAATAGTCTCATCATTATAATAACTAAGATGGATGCAGGTCTCCAAACTCCTATGTATTTTTTCCTAGGGAACTTTTCTTTCTTAGAAATCTGCTACACATCAGTCACTCTTCCCAGAATGCTGATAAACCTTTGGACCCAAAAAAGAAACATTTCTTTCTTGGCCTGTAGCATACAACTTTGCTTTCTTCTCATTTTGGGGAATAGTGAATGTTTCCTCTTGGGAGTGATGGCTTATGACCGTTATGTGGCAATTTGTAAGCCTCTGAACTATCCTCTTATTATGAACCAAAAAATGTGTCTTCAGCTGTTGGTTGGCTCCTGGCTTACTGGGATCCCAGTTCAGATAGCATTGACATACCAGATCTTTTCTTTGCCCTTCTGTGGGTCTAATAAACTCAACCATGTTTTCTGTGATATTCCACCATTACTGAAGCTGGCATGCGGGGACACCTCTATGAATGAGTTCTCTGTCTATGCTGATGCTGTGCTGTTTGCCATGGTTCCCTTTCTTTTGATTGTGGGGTCCTATGTTAAAATCATCACCACCATCCTGAAACTGCCATCGGCCACAGGGAGGCATAAAGCTTTTTCCACTTGTTCTTCCCATCTCATTGTTGTTGGTTTATTTTATGGGTCTGGTATTATTATGTATTTGAGACCCAAGTCCAGCTACTCATCTGGCACAGACAAAGTGTTCTCTCTTTTCTATACTATTGTGACACCAGTTTTTAACCCTTTGATATACAGCCTAAGGAACAAAGATGTCATCGCTGCACTTAAGAATTTATTAACTAAATAATGACATCAAGAAGCAAAAAAAGATGAGCCATGGAGAATAATTTCCTCTCCATTTATTTCCTAATCCCTATGAAAATTTAACTTGTTTTACTCTCCTACATTTGAAACTTTTATTTTAAGTTCTTCAGAAACTTCTTGTTTCCAGAATTACGCGAACAGTGTCTATGTGTCACCTGAAGACTAAATGAGTCAATTTATAAACTTCTACTGTTAAGACTTTTTACCAACTTAAAGTTAAAAAGCTGAATCAAGAAAAATGTCCTGAATAAAAAAAAGACTAAAATAATACTATCATTTAAAAATGTTCATTTCTTAGATGCTATTATGCCACTTCTCTTGTTTATTTTTTTTATATTTAAGGTGATGCAGCCTCCTCATGTTCAAAGGGAAAAAAAAAAACCTTAATGACAGAAATATATTAAAGAAGACTTGGAAAGGAGAAAGTAACAGTATTTAAAAGTTAGAGAGTCTGGGAGGGGATTGTTTCAATAAGAAAAACGAGAATTATGGAGGAGTGGTTATGAATAAAAGATAAATACAAAATATAATAGTTTGATTTGGGAGGAGATGGAACTGAGATAAGATTGTGCCAAGCATTACAAATTCAAATGCCCAGTAATGACATATTATTGTTGTTGTTTTTGTTATTGCAACAAAAGTATCAGGGTAAAGAAATAAGATCTAATAGAGGAAATACAAAAGCAAAAGGGCAACTCCCCTCATTCTAAATGAACACAGAAGGATCAAACTTCTTCACTGGATCAGCCATTAAATAAGCCTATCATTCTAACCCTTTCTTGAACTTATAGTGAACATACGTAAGAAAAAAACAAAAACAATTGTGCATGCTAACAATTATATACTATATATTGCTTTTGCTTATTATCACCAACTGCAACAGACCTTATATGTGCTAAGCCCTGTGTTAGCCACACCCTATAAATTTTCCTTTTATTACAGTTATTATAATTATGGTTCATTATTCTACTCTAAATGTAATTTATAATATTTAGACTTGGTCTATTAAGAAAAAGGTAGTATATAAATAAATGCTTGATGTACAATTTATAGAGAATAGATCTTATATTCAGACCAGGGTTCAAGGGCCTTCTGAAGCATATTCAAAATACAAGTGTGAACAAGTCATTTAACACTGATCCACTTAAAAATGTACTATGCAATATTTAACATAGGCATGTTTTTATTATTTTTTCATCAGTAATATTTATCATATATATTCACAATTAAATGTAGAAGCAATATTTAACATTTTTTATATTTTCCAATCCAAATTCCCTCTCTCCTATACCCCTAAAATGGCCAGCAATTTAATATACATTATACATGTTCAGTCATACAAATTATATTTCTCTATTAGTCATGTTCTGAAAGAAAATATGTATCACACACAAAAAATCATAAATAAAATGAAAATGGTATGCTTCAATCTGCATGCAGATCTCCTCAGTCATTTATCTGGAGGTGAATGGGATTTCTCACAATGTGACTTTTGTAGCACACTTGGTTTATATTGCTGATAATAGCTAAGTCATTCATAGCTGATCATTGTAAAATATTGCTCTTACTGTGTACAGTGTTTTATTCCTGCCCACTTCACTTTGCATCAGTTCATATGCCTTCACAATTTTTTTTCAAATATTTTGTTTATTATTTCTTGTGGAATAATAATAGTATTCCATTGCAATCATCTAACACAACTTGTTCAGCCATTCTCCATTTGACAGATTTCCCTCAGTTTCCACTTATTTGTCAATATAAATATTATCTATCTATCTATCTATCTATCTATCTATCTACCTATCTATCTTTACAAATAAATCCTTTTCTCCTTTCCATAAGGTCCATAAGGTCCATAGACCTAGTAGTTGTATTCCTGAATCAAAAAGTATGTTCAATTTTATAGTTCTTAGGATGTAGTTCCAAATTGATCTCCAGAATGGCTAGATCAGTTTCAAATTCCAGTGACTGTGCATTAGGGCTCCAGTTTTCCCACATCCCCTCCAACATTTATCATTTTCTTTTCTGATCATATTAGAAAAATCTGGTCATTGTGAGGTGATATCTCAGAGTTGTTTTATTTTGCATTTCTTTAATCAATAATGATTTGGAAGATTTTTTGTCTTATAACTATAGATAACTGATTTGTTAATCTGAGAATTGCCTGTTCATATCTTTTGACCAATTAGCAAATGGGGAAAGATATATTCCTATAAATTAGACTCCATTCTCTCTATATATTTGAGAAATGTTATCTTTGTCAGATTAACTTGCTATATACCTCCACACTTCTAGTTTTTTTCCCCTTTGAATCATGGTGGCATTGGTTTGGAAGATGCAAATTTTTTTTAATTTAAATTAATTAAAATTTTTCATTTTACATCTTGTAACATTCTTTATCCCTTTTTTAGTCACAATTTCTTCCCTTATCGATAGATCTGACAAGTAAACTATTCTGCTTTCCCCCATTTGACTTACGGTATCACGTTTTATTTATAAATCATGTATGCATTTTAAATTTATCTTGACACATGGAATAAGATGTTTATTTATGCCTAAGTTCTGCCATACATTTTTCCAATTTTTCCCCATTTTTTTATTAAATAGTGAATTTTTGTTTCCAAATCTTGAACTTTCAGACTTATCAAATACCAGGATACTATAGTCATTTAGTACAGTGTGTTTTTCCACTGATCCACTACTCAATTTTTTAACTTGTACCCAAATATTTTGATGATTACAATTTTATAATGCATTATGAGATCTGGTATGGCTGGGTCACTTTCTTCCATTTTCTTTTCATTACTTTCCTTTATGTTTTTGACTATGTTTTCTTCTAGATAAAATTGTTTATTTTTTTCTAGCTTTACAAAATAATTTTGGTAGTTTGATTATTATGACCATGAAAAAATAAATTAATTTAGAGACAATAATATTTCTACTATGTTGACTTGGTGCACTCATGAGCAATTAATGTTTTTTTTAATTTATTTAGATATGACTTCATTTCTATAAAAAGGATTCTGTAAATTTTTTCATATACTTCCTGGGTTTGTCTTGGCATGTGGAAGTCAAGGTATTTTATATTGTTTAAAGTTATTTTAAATTGTACTTCTCTTTCTATCACTTGGTAAATATCACTGATATTAATGTGAACTCATTTTACTTAAATTGTTAATTTTTCAACTTTAAAAAAATATATCTAGGATTATCTAACTATACCATTATATCATCTGCAAAGAGTGAAAACTTTGTTTTCTTATTACTTATACTTACATTACTTTCCCCCTTATAGTTGTTATGACTAGATTTTTAATACAATATTGAATAGAGAAGTAATAATGTACGTCCTTGCTTCAACCCTTATCTTATTGGGAAAGCTTCTAGCTTAACCCCATTACAGATAACGATCACTGATGGTTTCAGGTAAATGCTTTTTATCATTTTTAAGGAGAGCTCCATTTATTACAATGTTGTCTATTGTATTTAGAGAAATGAGTGTTTCATTATGCTGACACATTTTTTTTCCCTAATATTGAACCATCCTTGCATTCTTTGAATGAAATCCACTAGGTCATTCAGAATGATACTTGTAATATATTGCTGTCAACTCCTTGGTAGTATTTTATTTTAAAATGTTTGTATCAATATTAATTATAAAAGTTGGTTTTTAATTTTCTTTCCCTGGTTTTGCTCTTTCTGGTTTCAGTATCAGCACAATATCATGTTGTAAATGGAATTTGGTAGAATTCCTTCATAACACATACTTTTTCCCAAATAGTTTATATAATATTAGAATTAATTATTTTAAAATATGAGATAGAATTCACTGGTGATTTTTTTCCCTTAGGGAATTCATTGATAGTTTGTTCAATTTCTTTTTCTCAAATAGGGTTTTATATGTATTAAATTTCATTTTCTGATAATCTTGGCTATTTATAAATTTTTTAATTTTTTCATCTATTTCACTTAGATTGTCAGATTTATTAGTATTAAATTGGATAAAGTAGCTCCTAATAATTCCTTTAATTTCCTCTTAAAGGATGGTGAATTTATGCTTTTCATTTTTGATACTGATAATCTTGTTTTTTTCTTTTTTTAATGAAAGTAATTGAAGGTTTAATATTTTATTATATTTTTTTAAAACAAGCTCCTTTCTTATTTATTAGTTCAATGTTTTATTCTGGTTTAACTTTCAATTTTATTAATTACTTCTTGGATTTTCAGGATTTCCAATTTAATATTTAATTGAAGATTTAATTTGATTTTATTTTCTAGGTTTTTTAGTTATATACCTACATCATTGATTTTCTATCTATATTTTATTGACATAAACATTTAGATTTGTACATTTTCCCATAACTTTTTCTTAGGATTAACCCCATAAATTTTGATTATGTTTTCTCCTTATTGTCATTTATTTTAATGAAATAATTTATTTTTCATTGTTTGTTCTTTAATCCAAACATTTTTTAGGATGAAATTGTTGATTTATCAATTAATTTTTAGTCTTTCTTTTTGTAACCCTTTTTTGAATATAATGTTTTATTTGACGATGGTCTGAAAAGAATAAATTTGATATTTTTGCTTTTTGTTTTTGGTTGTGAAATTTTTGTGCCCATTAAAACATGCTCCATTTTTGTGGAAGTATCATGTATTGCTGAGAAAAAGTTATATTCCCTTTCATTCCCATTCAAAATTTCCAGGAATCTATCATATCTAAATTTTCTTAAAATCTATTTACCTCCTTTACTTATTTTTGTTTGTTTTTGGTTGGATTTATCAATTTCTGACAAGGGAAATTTGAGGTCCTCTACAACCATAGTTTTATTGTATATTTCCTCCTGTAACTCACATAACTTATTTTTTAGGAATTTGAAAGCTATGCTGTTTGGTGTAATTATATATAGTATTGATATTATTTTATTATCTATGGTGCCTTTAATCTTCCTTATGTCTTTTAAACAGATCATTTTTTTCTTTTACTTTATCTGAGATGATTGCTATCCTTATTTTTTTTTAAACTTCAGCTAAAACATAATAGGTTCTTCTCTATCTTCTTACCTTTATTCTGTGTGTCTTCCTTCTTTAAATGTTCTTCTTTTAGGAAAAAAAATAATTATGAGATTCTGTTTTTAAACTATTCTGATATTTTATTCCATTTTATGTGTGAGTTCATCCCATTCATATTAATAGTAATTATTATTGTTTTTTTCTCATTTTATTTTCCCCTATTTGTTATTTTCAGTTTTTCTTCTGATACCATGGACAGTAAGTAGCTGCATCATTAGGAAAAAGGGGAGATTTTTGGGAAAAGGTAATCAGTTCACTTTAAGACATGAGAATAAGATGTCCACAAAATACCTAGTTCAAAATGAACACTAGATAGTTACAAATGTCATACTGAATGTGAGGCCCCAAATAAGGGCTGGATAGATTCATCTAAGAACCATATATATAGAGGTGGTATTTGAAACTATAGTAAATGATGACATTATAAAGTGTAAAATATTTTGTGATTTTTTTTCAAATATTCATTATGAGTACTGAAAAATTAAATGACAAAATATCCACTGTAATGTTTCTTTGGATATGTAATAAAGTTGTTTCTTCTTCCATCTCTTTTATTTGCCTCACCTTAGAAAATCTGTGGACTTATAATAATACCTAGTACATAGTCATCATTCAATAAATCATATTCATTTATTGATCCTCTCATTTAAATCAAATTTCCTTTTATTTCATTGCTTTGTTTGTTGTATGTCAAAATAGCTGCAGATCAATTCTTCCAATCACTTTCTAACTTCAGCAATATTCATAGATCATATTTTAAAAGAAACCTTCCGTTTTCTATTTCATCACTCCACAAACTTCCCTGAAGAGACAGAAAGAAGCCTCAATGGATTCAAGTATTTTCCAATCACAGATTGCCATAGTCAAATAATTCATCAACAAGCCTGCTTTGATCATGTGTTCTTCTCCATACATACAAAAGATGTTCTGAGAAAACAATCATATTCTATTTCTGGAAGCCCCATGAACATTTTTCTGTCAATGTCATTAATAATTAATAAGTGTTACTATGTTCCAAGAACTCTAGTAAGTATTGCAGAGAAAAAGGAAGCCTCTGCCCTTACAGAGTTTAAGTTGTTAAAGTGTATGTGGTAAATGCACAAATCAATATTTGTTACATAAATATAGTGGGTGGCACTTAGTGAGGAGGGCAGTGACACCTAGGGGAAAAAGTTCCTACTGAAGTTTGTTCTTGAACTAGGTCTTAAAGAAAGCCATTGATTCTAAAAGTTTAAAATAAGAGGTATTTTCTAGAGGGACTTATGAGAAAGAACACTATCCACATCCAGACAAAGAACTGTGGGAGTAGAAACACAGAGGAAAAACATATGATTGGTCACATGGTTCAATTTAGATATGATTGGGGTTTTGGCTTTAGATCACTCTATTGTAAATATGGATAATGTAGAAATAGGTTTTTAACAATGATACATGTATAACCAAGTGGAATTGCTTGTCAGCTTCCTGAGTGAGGAGGAAAGAGGGATGGGAAAAATCATGAATCATGTAACCATGGAAAAATATTATATGTAAATTAATTAATTTAAAAAATAAATAAAAAATAATAGCCAAGCCCAAGAATATATACCATAACAACAAAAACAACAACAACAACAAAAAAAGAAGAGATTTCATTCTGGACATGTAGAACAGCCTGGGAGAAGGAGTTGAGAGAAGCTAGTAGCTTTGGACAGGCCAATGTGAAGTTCTAATGCACTCATTTACTATTCCAAAATGTACCTAAGACCTTAAAAAAGGTAATAATGAATTAAGCTAGTGGAAAAATAATAAAATACAAGCTTTAGAATATTTTTAAAAGATAAAAAATTTTATATTGGATTATATGAGAATTTCCAAACAGTGTTCTTTTGGTCTAAGCTGAAGACTCACCATGGGAATATATAACATTAATTTTATTTTTCTAAATGACATTATGTTTCTTTGTGTGGGAATAAATTAAACAATCACATCTCATACAACATGCAAAATTGTGCAAGATGGTAGAAGATGGTCACAACGATATAGCAACTCTATCTTATTCTGTATATGAGGACAAAACAGGCAATTTTGTATTGGATTCTGGCTGACGTCACTTATATTTGTGAAAGTGAGAGAGACTTTTTTTGTTTTTTTTGTTTTGTTTTGTTTTAATGAGAAACATCATAAATATTGTCAATACTTTTCTGTAGCCAAAATATTTTCTCTGAAAGGAGTTAGATTTTTCTTGTACCACATGAAGAAACAGCTTTCTCCACTTCCATGCAGGTGACTCATAACTGTATAGCCAGTCCTGCAACCACATTCCCCTTTAAATTCCAATTCAGACATTCCCTTTTATGTGTATCTTTTCCTAATTCCCCCAGTTGCTACTTTCTCTCTCTCTCTCTCTCTCTCTCTCTCTCTCTCTCTCTCTCTCTCTCTCTGTAAAGCAGTAATAATTATTTCCCTAAACTCAAGTAATCTAGATTCTACTGAAATCTTACTTATTCCCTCTCTATTTCCTCAGTTGTGAAATGAAGAATAAAATACTTGCCCTCCTAAACTTCTTAAGAAAATTATTATAACGTACTAGGTAAGGAGTGGTTGTGATATGGGTCAGTATAAGGACTGAATCATTTAAGAGATTACAAAATAGCATAGGATTCAATATTATCTGGAAACTTGTCACCTATAGAAAATTTCTGCTTGAGTTAGACTGTATGCTCAACCATTTCTGTGACATTTTAAAATATTTTCTCAAGCATATGTCTCCATAGTTATAATGCCTAATAGTAATAATAAACTGAAAAATATATTTACTTATATATGTGCATAGTATCTCCAACAATATTATGTAAGCTCATTAAGAACAGATAATATTTATCTTTTTGTATTTGTATCCTAAGTGCCTAACATAGTAAGGCACATATATGAAGCTTAATGAATACTTAGTAATTGATTAGTTGATTGGTTCACTCTCTATAGAAGTCTATGAAGTCTTAAGACCATTTCTCAGCTATGTCACAGAGAGGACTATTGTCAAAGTTTTGAGTGTCAGGTAATAATCTATACAATTTATTCTATTCTGAAATGAATAGATCCTTTAAACATTTTCTGAAATTTTCTGATGAAGAATTTCATATATATTTTGCTTATTTCCAATTCTCTAAAATGCCAATGGAAAAGCTCCTTTTATATATTTGCAGAAATTACATCATTATTGTTCCCACTACTGATATGTGTTTAATTTTGAGAAAGTTTTATTTTCTTAATTCTAGTGTCCTTTTCTTAATTCTTGTGCCAATGCGTCTCAAGAAAGTAAAGTAATATTTCATTGTGGTCCATAACTTATAACTTCCAATTTTTTAACCCTATCTCCCTTTAACCATCCAATCAATCTCCTTAATGACTTAATTAAGAAAGAGAAAATCATTAAGATACAGTAAAATTTTGGCAAAGCGCTATAATAAGGAAGAGCTAAGGAAGGAAAATTGTTCAGAGAGCATTATCTGCATTCTAGAATCTAAATGTTTTAGAATTGAAATTCAGCTAATATGTAATTTGGAACATTGTCATAATCCTATTCAATCAAATAAATATTAAGTTATTGTGGCAAATTGTGTTAAAGTTTAGGGGAAAGGAATATTTTTATCCCTTGGGGAACTAATATAATTCTGTGATTTCATAGTGTTTGTACTGCTAGTAGATTTAAGGAAATTTAATTCAAGGACATCATATTAATCAATGAGGACATAGTGTTTGAACCACTAAGTAGGTGAAAAATAATTTGACAAAAGAGAGAACATTAAATACTGGGATGTCAAAGAATGTTTTGAGGAAGAGGTGGTCTTAGAGGAAGATAGAAAATTCGAGAATTAGAGTTTAGAAAAAAATACATGCCCTGGATGAAATTTAATTTGACCAAATATTTAATTTGGCAACATTTAATTTGAATAAAAAAAGAAACATCAGGTAGAATGCTGAGTTCAGAAACCATCTGCACCTAAAAATATGAAGTTAAAATATTGGCAATTTTTATTTATCCCTGAGCAAAATCTTTTTGGTGATAGCAATTCTCTATAATCATTGCACAACATTAATCTTTATTATTTAGATACATAGTTTGTCTTTTTACCTCAAGAAAACAGACAAAATCAATAATATAGCAATTGGTTTTATGAATTTTTGACAGTCTACTATCATAAGTGACAGCAAGTCTCAATAGGAATAAGATTATTATCAGGGAATTCTAAATTTTCTAAAGGAGAGAATGGGGATAGAGTTGGAAAATTACTAAGGTCATTTCAGGTCAAATATACAGACAAGATTTCTCTGAATTTTCAACTATTTGCTTCATTATACTACTGAAATTTGAAATAATTTTTTCATTGCAGCAATGACATCCTTGTTCCTCAGGCTATATATTAGGGGATTAAACATAGGAGTAACAATGGTATAGAAAAGAGCAAGTATTTTGTCTATTCCTTCTGAGTGAGTTGATTTAGGTCGTAAATTCATAATGATAGCAGACCCAAAGAATAAAGCCACGACTATGAGATGAGAGGAACAAGTAGAGAAGGCTTTGGACCTCCCAGTGGCAGATGGTAATTTCAGGATGGTGGAAATGATTTTGACATAGGAGCCAAGTATTAACAGAAAAGGAACCATAGCAAAGAGTACAGCATCAGCATACACAGAGAATTCATTTAAAGAGATGTCTCCACATGCCACTTTAAATAAAGGATGAATATCACAGAAAACATGATTGAGTTTTTTAGAACCACAGAAGGGTAAAGAGAAAATCTGGTATGTTTGCCCAATCTGAACTGGAACTCCACTGACCCATGAGGCAACCACTAACTGAACACATACCCTGTGGTTCATGATCAGAGGATAATTCAGAGGCTTACAAATGGCCACATAACGGTCATATGCCATTACACCCAGAAGTAGGCACTCAGTGCCTCCCAAAATGAGGAGGAAGCCAAGTTGTACAGCACAAGCCAACAAAGAAATATTTCTTTTCTGAGACCAAAGGTTCATCAGCATTCTGGGGAGAGTGACTGATGTGTAACAGATTTCCAAGAAGGAAAAATTCCCAAGAAAAAAATACATGGGAGTTTGGAGAGCTGGATCAACTTTGGTTATGATAAGAATGAGGCCATTTCCTATCAGAATACTCATATAGATCACCAAAAAAATCCCAAAGAGAATCCCTTGGAGATTGGGAAGATCTGAAAATCCAAGAAGAATGAATTCTACCATTTCAGTGAGATTAGTAACTGTCATTATTCCCTGGGTATTCAGTCTGTGGCAATTGTTAAATCAGATTTGGCAAGTCATTTCTTCATTCAAAATTTAGTTCCCACTCCTGTAAAATTAGAGATTTTGATTAGATAACAAATAATGTCCTTTCTAAATCTGGTGTTCTATTTTAGTTCCCCTATAATTTTGAAAATCTATATCCTATTGTCTAAAGTTTCTTACAGATCTCTATGGAGAATGGAGAAGTTACCCAGGGAAGTAGTATGGACATAGATAAAGTGATGACATCTAGATAACAATAATGCAGGGGGCAATTGGGTAGCTCAGTAGATTGAGACCCAGGCCTAGAGACCGGAGGTCCTAGGTTCAAATCTGGCCTCAGACACTTCCCAGCTGTGTGACCCTGGGCAAGTCACTTGACCCCATTGCCTACCCTTACCACTCTTCTGCCTTGGAGCCAATACACAGTATTGACTCCAAGATGGAAGGTAAGGGTTTTAAAAAAACCAATAATGCACCTTCTTAACAATTCTAAAGATCATATCTTTTATCAATATTCTCTCTTTCTAGAATGGCTACTCTCCTCAGTGATACCAGTAAATGACCTATTACTACATTTTTGACTTTAATCTAATTCTTTCCTGAGTCTATCTTAATTGTTTTCCTTAAGTAGGGTAGGCAGTCTAGTATTATGCATTAGAAGAAGAATTGCAATGAATTTGCATTTAACTTATGGTCTGACACTAACAGTTTGTGAGATCTAGTTGTACCTTCCATCCTTTGCTGAAGCAATCATTTCTTTTCCACTGCCTCAAACTTTTTGAGTCTCAATGGAATTACCCAGTTCTAGAATGGAATAATTGCAACCTACATCTTTCCTTCTTTTCAACAATAGCCTTTCAACATAGCCACCTGTTCACTGAAATATAATCATATAATTGCAACAGGACATAACAAATTTCCTACCTTATTACCTACTGGAAAAAAATATATGGTTAGCCTCGCTATAATGATTATTGATTAATACTGACTGGTTATGTAATCTTTTATAAAATATTTATCAATAATCCTTCTTTAATAATAGTTTCTATTATTTGTTCAAGAATCAAAGTCAAGCTAAAAATAGACAACCCAAGCATTTCTCCAGTCCTGCCTAAGTTCTATTTTTCTCCATGTTATTGACAATGACTCAATAATCATCCTTTAGGATTTTCAGTACTCTGGAATGTAGTTCATTGAGGATGGATGATTGAGTGATAAGTATTTCTGACTTCCATAACATATAGCATTTCAAATCCCTATTTGCCATTTTTTTTGACCAAAGCTCATTTTCTAGGTCAGAGAAAACTGAAGAACAATAATAGATGAGTAGGTATAAATTCTCTATTATCTGCCTTA
Organism: Gracilinanus agilis; assembly: GCF_016433145.1. NCBI lineage: Eukaryota > Metazoa > Chordata > Mammalia > Didelphimorphia > Didelphidae > Gracilinanus > Gracilinanus agilis. Next base: position 275,252,565 of record NC_058135.1, read on the forward strand.
ATATTCTAACAAACTCCAAAAGTAAATCCCAGCAAAATTCTTCCAATTTTTATGATTTTTAATAAGTACTTTTTCCAAATAAAGGGAGGTCAGAGTGACTTCCTCATGTGGTCCATTGATTTAGAACAGAATGATTCAAATTTAAAGTTAGCAATAGAACCACCTCCCCCCAAATTGCCCAGAGATACTGACTTAATAATTAAATAGATAAGGCTAAAAATTAGGTAAGTGACATTCACAAAACTTCACTATGATATATGTAGAGGTTCTATAATATCCACATGTGATGACTTCTTATGTGGAAGCTTTCTATACTAAAGGAAAATGTAAACTGTCTATAGTTCAGTAAACAATTTTCAAGAGGTTTTTTTTTTGTTTGTTTGTTTGTTTTTTTTTTTTTTTTTGTTGTGTGTGTGTGTGTTTTTTTCAAGCATACAGAGAGCTTAACTGAAAAGTCTAATCTTGAAATAATGTTTCAGAGCCCAGGCTTAACCAAATTTTCCTGTCTTGAAGATTAGTAGCCTGCCATCTACATTACTGTGTGTGTATGTGTGTGTGTGTGTGTGTGTGTGTGTGTGTGTGAGAGAGAGAGAGAGAGAGAGAGAGAGAGAGAGAGAGAGAGAGAGAGAGAGAGAGAGAGAGAGAGAGAATAGGAAATACTTCCTACACTTGTGGTTAAGGGAAGATTTTTTTAAAGAAAGAAGGGAAAATCATATCAAAAGTTTTCAAGTGAATAAAAGAAACAACTTCAATAAGAATAAAAGCTATGAAATTTGGAAATATTTTCATCAAATTTCTTTGATAAGAAAATCTGAATTCCAACATTCATAAGGAATACACATTAGATATAAAACCACATTATGAGTTAATAGATGTATGTGTGGGATAGATAGATAGATAGATAGATAGATAGATAGATAGATAGATAGATAGATGATAGATAGATAGATATTCTTGCTTTAGAGTTCTGTGATGTCATTGTAGAGCTATCCCAAATTCTATGGATGAGGTTTCAAGTCTCTGATTCTGCCTATTTACTTTTACTCCTAACAAGTAATTTGATCCATCAACAATTTTTTTAAACTTAATGATTAAGTAGCTATTTATACATACTTACTTCTTGCCAGGCATTAGTTGCACCAAAGTTGGTGTTGACTATCTTGACAAAAATAAATACATTGATGAAATTATGCATGAATGAATGAAATAAGAGATCTTGAGGAAAATATAGGCATCTTATTCTGATCTTCCAGGAATTTCAAAAGATCTTGGGATTACAGAAACCTGTAACTAGATCGAACCACAGAGGTAATTTTCTCTGCCCCCATCCCCTATCCCCATATTTTAGTTATAAATTCAAGAAATATAGATGCATGCTTTTCTAAAATGAATACAGAATTGTTCCTATTTTGTTTGTTTTTCTATCATGTTTTCCTCTATTTTTAGAAAATACTGATATTTTTTAAAAAATCTTGTCTTTTATATGTCACTTATTTTCATACTTTGTTTTATCATTGGACATTATTTACCTTTTACCAATAAAAATAATACTACCTTAGTCCCTTATGATGGTAAAAAGCTCCGTATATTCTGACGTGATTTTCTAACCATATTGTTCAGCTAATGATAATCTCAAGAAAACAAAAATAACTTCTGAAACAGGGTCATATTTGTTCAAGAGATTTCCATTAAGGTATGATGAAAATTTTTTATATTTCATCGAATCTTGATATCTATGATTAAAAAATTTGGGGCTTTAAGGTAGAATGTAGATAATCTGAGATGCACATTCCTTTAATATCTATTGCTAGAGCTCAGATAGTAAAATAGCTCATACATACCTTTATCAGATGGAATGAACTATCTTTTCACCTGCTTCTTTCTGTGAATATATTCCTATTGTATAAAAATGAAATAACACATTTATATAACACTTTAAGGATTCCAAACTCCCTACATATATTCTCTTATGTTACCCCCACAAAAACCCTGTAAGGTAGGTGCCATAGTAGTTATTGTTTTCACTTTAAAATTGAGAAATAGAAAGCAACAAATTGACTCGCTATATTGAAAGATCAGAATATATTCCTGTTAAGCTCCATAGTGGGGAGCTAGCAGCAAGGGGGAAAAAACATACAAATTTTGTCTAGTTATCAGTATGACTGTCTATGCGTATGTGACGAGAAGATGGTGAATGGTGTAGAACTATTCACCCAACGCTCTATCTAATGGTAGAATGAACAGACTTGGTTTGCAGTGTGTTCATTCTGTTTGGAAGTCTTGCTCCAGGAACTTCATTATCAGTTGGGCTATGATAGACATTCTTTTTTTCAGATTTGTCTAGACGAGTTGACTTGTTAAATTCCTTTCAAAATACTTTGCAGTTAAATGATTTGGCCAAGTTCACAACTAGTAAGTTTAAGTTAGAATTTAAGCGAATGCTCTCTTGAATCCAGGTCCAACACATTTCTTATCAAACCCTGTTGCTTTTCCATTAACATTAAATCTCCTGCCACCACCGAATTTTGTGAGAGGGATCATTTCCTCCTTCTAAAAATGTGTTCTTTGTGTTCAAATCAGTCAGGGCTTTTCAAGCAGGACTCCATCATTTCTTTGTTCTGTAGGGACAGTTCCTCTCCCATGTTAATATCTAATTTTTAATGAGAGGTAAGTTATAATGACCCCAAGTCCAGGACACTTATTTACATTATTAATTAGGGAGAGTGATGAAATATAAAGAACCCTTGGGAGAGAGGAAAAAAGTTTTATTTCTATGCCTGGCTCTTCTACTAGCTCATGATAAAGCTTTTGATAAGTCAGTGTAATTTTTCTTCATCAATTTTCTCATTTGTAAAATGTGAAAATATAATAGAAAATAGTTTTCAAAGCACTTTACGAATATATTAAGCTTACATGTTCTCCATAACAACCCTGAGAAACACATACTCTTTTATTATACCATTTTACAAATGAGGAAACTGAAAGAAAGAGAATTTAATTAACTGTACAGAGTCACATATCCAATAAATGACTGGGACAAGATTCAACTCACGTCTTCCTAAGCCCAGCTTGCTATTTGCTGTGCCATCTAGAGAACAAGAGATGCTTTTAATTTCTATTTATTTGTGAAATGGCTTTAATAAATGTTTAGAACAACCAAGTAACCTCATAAAGTAACCTTTATCATCTCAATTGTGATATTGGACATTTGGGAGTCCTTGAACGGATCTTGAGGTCTCTGGTCTAAACTTCTTACACTTATCATTGATTACACTCAATATTTGTAATTCTTGTTTTTTATTCTAATGTAAAGTGACACAAAGGGGAAAACACTTGTTAATTGAAAAAATGTAAATAAAAATCTTAAAATTGAGAATGGACTTGGAATTCCAAAACATTGGTAAAAAATACAAGTTTCACTATCTATATCTTATCAATCAATTTTTAACATTTTATTCTGTATTGTTATTTTAATTATTTAATTACAATTATTAAGATTAAAACAATTAAGTAAATAACAATTAATAATATAATTAACATTTGTTAAACCTCAATAATTATTAAGCCATTTCTATGTAACAGGCACTATACTAAGTGCTACGGTCACAAAGAAAAGTAAAGGATAGTCCCTGGTTTCAGAGTTCAAAATCTATTAAGGGAAATAACATACAAACAGTGAGGCAAAAAACAAGCCAAACACAGGATAAATTGGAAGTCATCAACGAAAGGAAGTAACTAGAATTAAGAGAGATTGGGATAGATTTCCTGTTGAAAGTTGAATTTTACTTATGATTTAAAACAAGCTAGAAATATATGAAGTTGAGTTAAAGGAGAACATTCCAGGCATGAAGCTCAGCAAGAGCTGAAAAAGAGATATAGAATGTCTCATTTGAGGAACAAGGTTTGTAGATTACAGGGTACAAGAAGAGGACATAAAGGAAGTCTAGCAAGTGGGATGTAAAGGTCTTTGAATGCACTGTAGAATTTTTTTATATTTGATCCTGGAGATGATGGGGAGTCACTGTCATTTATTGAATGGGGCAGGGAATGAAAATGGCCAGACTTGAATGTTAGGAAAATCACTTTGATGGCCAATTTCAGGAAGGACTGGATTAGGGAGAGGTTTGTGGAAGACTTCTCAGCAGGATTTTTCAATAGTCTACTTGTGAGATGATTAACATCTGCACAAGGTTGGTGGTAGGAAAAATGGAAAGAAGGGAACATATGTGAAATTATTTACAAAAAAAAATATTTACATTGAATTACAATAAATTTGAACCTATAATTGTATCATCAAGAAAAAAATCACTTCACAAAAAAAATCAAAATTTTTTCCATTACACAAAATAACACAAATTACACAATCACAGTTATGCAACAACAGTTACAGAAGAAAAGAAGGGGACAAGTAACTTCAGACAAGTCTAGGCGGCAATCAAGATGGGTACGCTGATTACAGATGAAGGCCAGAAGAAAAGCTTCAAGACATCACAAGACATCTACAAGGACAAAGCAACAACCACAACAGGATGAGACAGAACTGTCAAGCATCACAAAAGAACTGGATTACATCAAGACAAGAAGAAAGGACTATCCCATAGTCTTCAAAGAAAATTAGGTTTGAATTGTGTAGAGTGGAAACATAACACAGCATAACATATCTTCAGTACATACTCATTGTGTCCAACATAATAGCTATACATGCAATATAGTACATAAACAACTGAAGAACAAGTCTAGAGTAGGTGAGTATAACCATGATATAGAACATTTGTAGGTCAGATTTCATTACATGAAGATTTAAACAACTTCACATGTACATAAATGTACATAATGCAAATAGTTAAGAATAGTTTAGTACCTTATCCACACCAAGAGATATATTTTATCTTGATCTGGATAACAGTGCTTCTGTTGCTCTAATATGTATAATATGTATATATGTAAAATATGCACTAACATAGGTAAATAGATTTGTACTAATATGATTAGGGAAAGACAAATTGGGAATTTATGACAGAGTTAGAATAGTTAGAATATTGTCTAGGACAGTGATGGGCAAACTCTTTAAAGAGGGGGCCAAAGGAAAGAAAATGCTCATCTGTCAGTCTGTTTCTAAGGCAACTTTTTCAAAGTTTCATTGTATTGTATCCTACTCATTGTATTTGTCAGATTAGGAATAATGTCCCGCAGCTGGATAGAACATTTCAGGGGTCCACATCCGGCCTGTGGGCCGTAATTTGCCCATCATTGTTCTAAGAATAAGTTAGAACATAAGGTACTATAGTAATGTACACAGAATAACAAAGTTTACTTACTTAGCTATTAAAAACCTTGAGCATATTTTTAGAGTTGTTAACATTTAGGTTATAGTAACTAATACCCTAACATAGCATAAGATTGTTATTTAAAATACTAAGAATTTTTACTAACATTAGAATTGTTAATTTCTTTGTTAAAGGCTTTAGAATAAAGTTATGATGTAATATATGAAATTTACAGTAATCTAGAGTTGGAAGTTAATGTTGTATTTGCTTATGTTTATGTAGTTTTTCAATAGTGAGACAAGTCATAAGCTTGTAGTAATAGTTGTTTAGTTGCAATGCACAATTGTGTTTGTTAAATGTTATTGCCTTATGTTTCCAAATGCGATTGTTACAATGCATGTATTTGTTAAACCTCACCTTTCCCAGTTTTTAATTTCCTTTTTCCCTGCCTTAGAATAGAAAGTAGATTAGTTAAGGTATAGAAAGGGACAGATTTATTATTTTATGGAAGGAAGTAGACATAGATAAGAAAACATAATTCATAGTTAGCATAGAATAGGAGTAAGAAGATATACACATAGGAAATTTTTAGCTTAAAAATTCCCGAAACAAAAATGGGCATTATTAAAAGTTAAGTTTTGCAGGATTTGCAAGAAGCCATGTCTAGGGTCAGGGCTGCCAGTTGGACACTTGGAATCTTGGGAGATTCCTGATGCCACGCCAGGGCATGAGACTTATCATCAGTTGGACTATGCCCTATATAAGGGAGAGAGAAACTGAACCCACTGACTCATTCTGGAGCCGGGGGTCCAGGGTGGTGGGGAAGAACCTTTCTCTCCTTGATTTATTGATCAAGTCAAGAATCAACCAGCATACATGAAAGTTACAGGATTACTACTGAGCTTTAGGGTCAATTAACACCATTCAACAACTTGCCACAGAATATTTATTCATCTAAATATCTTCAATTAAGCTGCAATATAATCCGTCTATAGACAGGCAGTGTCCACCAAAGCAGGTCAAGCTGGCTAGTGGGCTTGGCTGGCTCAGCTCAGCCTTCTACATTCTGAAGCTGTTAGATTATATACTTTGAGCTAGGATTAGATTTCATTTAGGATTTCCTAAAACCCTCTTCCCTTCCCTCAGTTTCCTTTGTTATTTGATTAAATCTAGTAAAATCTTTGTATAAAACTCAAACCTTTTGTTGGTTGGCCTGGCAACAAGGCAGCCTCAAAGGAGTTCTAAGGGAACTTGAAGGGAAAGAGAGGTGCCCAGCTTTGCTCTCTGAAGCTGTGATGAAATATCATCATCAATTTTAATAGTCAGATGCGTTCTTGACCGTCATTAACACCCTAACAACATTGATATAGTTATCATCAGATAACCATCAATTGATACCAGGAGGCTAGTCTTCCTGAGGAACCATACTGTGATTGGTTGAGGGAATTCCAAAGGAAGTTTAGTTATACCATCTGACTTCCTGTTGATACTAAAGGAAGACTTAAAGCTCCTCTAACATCTGGTACTTTTTGTTTTACTCCTCCAAGAAAATACATCAAATCTACTGAGTACCTCTACGATCATAACAGCTATTACTTTTTATATTTAAATCATATACCCATTTTGACCTTATCTTGGTATAGGATGTCAAATATTGCCCTAACCTAGTTTCTGTCATACTCTTTTCCAATTTTCCCAGAAGTTTTTGTTAAAGTGTGAGTTTGTATTCCAAAAGCTTGGATCTTTGTGTTTATCAAACACTATGCTGCTAAGGTCATTTACCCCTGTATATTGTGTATCTAAATTGCTCCATTGATCTACCATTCTATTCCTTAGCCAGTACCAGATTGTTTTGATGATTGTTTTTTTTTATATAGTACAGTTTGAGATCTGGTATTCCTAGACCTCCTTTCTTCACATTTTTTATTAGTTCACTTGATATTGTTGAACTTTTGTTCTTCCAGATGAACTTAAATAGAAGTGTCATTTTTATTAAATTTGCTCAGCCTAACCATGAGCAATGAATTTTTCCCCAGTTATTTAGATCTGACTTTATATGTATTAAAATTATTTTATAATTATATTCATATAATTCTTGCGTTTGCCTTGGCAAATAGATTCCCAAATGTTTTATATTATTTAGGGTGATTTAAAATGGAATTTTGGTTTCTAACTCTTTATCAAATTTAATGATCTTATGATGCAATTCTGTAGGAGTTTCTTTCTATTCAATTTGCTAACGAAACAATTGGTGCCTTCACCATCTTTTTATGTACACAATATAACCTCCTCTTTGTTTCTTGGATTTTAATCCCTTTCCTTCCAAACCACCCTATGCCTTCCACCAATGAGTTAGTCAAACAGGTATGTTTTTTGATGAATTTGTTAGATTGTGTGTGAGGGGAGGAAGGGAGAGTGGTGTGTGTGTGTGTATGTGTGTGTGTGTGTGTGTGTGATTCTGTGTGTGTGCGTGTAGGTGTATGCCTGCTTATGTGACATAGAGAGGAAAGTGATCATAATGATATGAAAACATCCTACATAGATCAACAATGTCTAGTAGCCTGTGATTAACCCTAATGTTATGTATTTGCAGATAAATAGGTAGAATATAAATTATTATAATTGAGAAAGTCTAGAACTTAGCTCTCTGTTGGAGAACTAAAATTTTAGAGTAAGTGATATCTTCTTTTAGTGGTTTTCCATACCACCCAACATGTATGTATAGGATTTTCTTTATATAACTTCCATGTCTACTTATGTGTACATGAGTTATTTTCTCTAATAAAATGTAAATTTCTTAAGTACCACACTATTTCTTTATTGCCATTAAATGGAAAATCTACTGTAATTTCTTCATACAGAGAAAATTCTTAACAAATATTTATTGAATTTAATTGGATTGGATAAAAGCTTATCTGACAAAGTTTAGAACAATTCCAAAAAGAGGGGGATGGATGACTTTTGGAAGGAAAAAAATGAAACCTTCTATGTGTTCCTAAATAGAGAGCAAAATAGAGCTGGACAATTTTAAAGTACAATCACAGTGAATAAAATAAATTAGTAAAAGGTAAATAACTGAATTTTTAAAAGGCTATGGAATAGTCTGGGTTCCACATGCCAAAAGAGGGGAAGGAAAATATTCTCTGTTCTCATTCCTACCATCTATGACTCAATAAAATAAGAAAAGAGATAATTTTGTTGGCTTAAGAGTTTAAGAAACAAATATTCTAGACCTTGATTTCTTATTTCAAAGTTTTTTACTTCAAATAATAACTAATTAAAAAATAAAAGTTATTATAACAGATGGTCCTAATCACAGATTTACAGCATTGACAGGGATAAAGAATTTTTTTTAGGTTAGTCATCCAACTCAACTCCAAATTCATCTAATTGTGCTATTTTCTGGTTATGTCTCTTCATCTTTTCCCACAAAAGCAATATATACATTTTTGCAAATGGTTCCTGAATTCTGAGTAAATTATATTTATATCATTTCTTTGACCTGTTTAATCATTCCACCCAAAAAAGAGATGGAAGAAAGGATTATGTTACAATAACTTGATATTGAAAATCTCCTGGCTATTAAAAAAATTACCCTCTGTCTTCAAATTGATAGTAAGTATCAGTTCCAAGGCTAAAAAGCCAATACTTTAGGTCAGTGATGGGCAAACTTTTTAAAGAGGGGGCCAAAGGAAAGGAAATGCTCATCTGTCAGTCTGTTTCTACGGTAACTCTTTCAAAGTTTCATTGTATTGTATCCTACTTTTTGTATTCGTTAGATCAGGAATAATTTCTACAAGCCAGATAGAACATTTCAGAGGGCCCGCATCTGGCCTGAAGACCATACTTTGCCCATTACTGCTTTAGGTAATTGAAGTTAAATGACTTGCCCAAGATCACATAGCTAGGAAGTGTCTGAGGCCAAGTTTGAAATCAGAACCTCTCATCTCCAAGCCTGAATCTCTATTCCCTGAGCCACCAGCCCTTCTGTGGGTTATATTTTATCAGTGTTAACTTTTCCAGATATTCACAAACCATCTATTAAAATCAGTCTAGCATTTTGACAGGAATTGAAGTCAAAGGTACTTGGGTAAAATGTTCAAACTGAATTATGTTATTTTTCATGATTTTGAATTGCTTCATTATTTTCCTTTCTCTAGAACAATGGTACTTCTATTCTTGAAACTTTTTCATGTATATTTGACTATCTCAGAAATCATAACTATAAATTCTTTTTAGTATTTAAAGATAATTTAATCAAGCAAAGTGACTAATTTTTGAGATACCTAAGTACCCACTTATTTTCTGTTCATCATCCTTAAAGAATAACTCCATATTCACCACTGTTGTTCTGCCTTTTATAGTCAAAAAAAGTCATTCTTCCTGGTTAAGAAACTATTAGCAAAGAAGAAACAAAAATCTTTCCCTTTAATTTGTGATCCACCACTATCATATCAAAACTCCCATCTTCACTGTTAGATAGAGTACAAAATCCCCAGATTTGATGTTGTCTGAGGGGACAACTTTTCTGCCCATGCTGTCCTCCCAAGGAACAGCTCCCCATCTGGCTATTCCATCTTTCTATCCTCCTGGCCATATTCAGCATTACTTTCTAAATTAATAAATTTCTCTTTTTTTATTTTTAAGCTAAGTTTTAGAATCTTGTATTCTTGCAAAAGGTACCCTTCTCAAAACCTCAGGGGTTCACCCCTAGAACCCCACAACAAAATCAACATATAGTTTTAAGATAGAGGTAAAGATTTTGACGTGACTAATTAATGTAGGTAAACACTTTTCAAGATACATAATCACAGTTCTTTCTACTTCCTAAAAGTTACAATGTGCCAATCCTCCCACCATATGCTCTTTGCAAGGATTCAAGTTCATAGGCTCAGAAAAGTGAGATAGGCTGTGTTCTGGATAGAATTCTTGAATTGGATTGAAGAAAACTTAAATGAAGATCCTGCCTTAAAATTTCTGTAAGTGTGACAGTTGAGAAGTTACTTATATTTCAGTTTATTCATCTGTAAAGTAGGTTTTATAATAATAGTATCTTCTATATATGATTTTTGTGATGATCAAAAATATGTCAAAGCACTTTGTAAAACTTAAAGCACTATAAAAATGTTAGGTCAAAGGAATCTTAGAAATCTAGTAACATTCTCCTTATTTTACATAAGACAAAATTGAGTCTCAAAGGAATTATATTGCCTAACCAAAACTATTACTACTCTGACTTACAATCCAGTCATCTGACCACATAAGGAACTCAAGTCCTCTCTTGATGACTGTGGAAAGATTCAAGCTGCTATTTTCTTCCACAGAGACATGGTACAGCAAAGAGAAAAAATAATCAGAAGTAGTCTTTGGTTTTGTTCCAAAAGATTGAAGAGAATTACTTTATTGTTTTTAATTAATTATTCTTAATTCTAAATTATTTCCCAAATACTTTCCATTTTCCAAAGCTCTTTCTTCACAATGTTTTCAGATGTTAGTTGACTGCTTATACCCAATTTATATGTAGAAATTCAGTTTTCCAAAAGAATTCAAATGAATTGCCAATATTCACTCAGCTAGGAAGTGGCTGAGCTAAGACTGGAACCAAGATCATCCAAGAAAAAGCCCAAGGGTATTTGCACTATAGCAAGTGGCCTCATTAATATATTTTTAGTGCCTCGGACTTTGAGTCAGAAGACATCAATTCTCATTAAAAAGTGAAAAATTAACTGAGTGTAGGTGAGAAGCTATCCCCACAGAGAAGAGTTGGACAGAAATGCTCTTCTTAAAGAGCTCTAGTTTAGGATTTTTTAGTGTTTTAGAAAGAGCTTAGTCATTGTTTTTGTTGCATTATTTAAAGAAGGAAAGATATTAGTATAATTATTAATTACATTATATATGCTTGCTTGTAATATAATATAATTATAATGAAACAATATAATTGATATATGTATATATATATATCAATATCTATCTAAATATCAACAAGGAGGTAGCTGAATATGATTTCATCCCATCTGAGAAAGGTAACAATTTTGTTTTCATGACTTTATCTTTTGTTGAAGGGCTCATAAGACTAGATGAGAGCAAGATCCCATAATCTTTCTAAATATTAAATTCCTACTGAGGGAACAAGTGAATAAAAAATTTACAGAATTATGTATTACTCTGAATAATTTTAAGAATATATTTGTTCAAAAGTTGAACTGATATTAAAATAAAAAATTTCCTTGAAGGAAAATAGAGTTTTATGATTTAACCACTATTAGACTACATAAGAACATGGCTTGGAAAGCTCTTTTAAAGACTTATAATGTAAAGGATTGTGATGCTAATAGTCATGTTAAGGAAAATTCAAGGTTTTCAATCATGTCAAAAAACAATATATAAATAATGCAAAAAAGAATTTAGACAAGAATCAATAAAATTATCACCATAATATTTTGTGTATTATGTTTTCATTTAGTTAGTCAATTAGTCAATAAGCAATATTAAGATTTTAGTATGTGATATTCATAAACTGAAGTTCTGAAGAAATAGAGAGATGACAGACATAAATAATATATAGATCACACATATAGATAACATAAAGATAAATTATAGTAACTATATCATTATATTTGATTCCCTTTCTAATCCTATATATTTTATTTTATATTTTAAAAACATTATTCTAAGAATGGGTCCAAATGCTTCCCCAGACTGCCAAAGGATTATATGACAGGTAAAGCTATTTGAGAACTTTTGCTCTATAAGAAGTAAGTAAAATATTGCATTTTTATTGGATATTTTAGATGAGGTGCTGTGGTCTCCTTCCCTTAGCCTGAAAAGCTGTGACTACTATTTGCACTGGTAGAGAAATTCCCTGACCAAGAGTTCCCTGGAAAGGATTCCATGAAACCCCTACCCATCACTATAGAAAATATCACCCCAAGAGTTCTGATAGTTGTTTCCTAATGATTTAAAGAAGGAATTGTTCTATTCCATAAGACACATTAATTAGAGGTATTTTAAGTTTCATAGTTAGTGTTAGTAAACTCTCGGTTCAAAAAACACAAACTGCCAACTTTTTGGAGTTGAGGAGATAGATTTTGGCCCTTATGATTGCAGCAAAAACAAACAAACAAACAAAACAAAACAAAACTTGAGAGTTACTTTGCCTTTAATTAAGTTTTAAAAATAGTGTTGTAAATCATTATTCTTGGAAGGGAACATGGCAATTATAAAGTATAATATTCTCATTATAAAGGTAGGAAAGCTGAAACTCATACTTCAGACAAGGTAGATGGATCATTTAAGTAAATAAGAGCTGTATTGCATGTTGCTATTTGATGAAAGGTAAATTTGGTGTAATTTGGATAGAATGAAAATTACATACCACTAGTGGATGTAGGAGATAAAAGGCCTTAAGTCTATGTCATAGGAAAATCAACTGAAGCACTGCAGATATTGAGTCTGATAATAAATGGCATTGTTCCTAGCTTTTAATTTTAATCATTTAATGTCTTCTTGTCACTCAGAGGATCTGGAATGACCAGTTTAAAGCTGTAAGGAAATTTAGATGTCATTTGACTGATAGATGAAGAAAATAAGGCACAGGGAAATTAAAATGACTTAAGGGGACACATAGTAAATAGTATAAATAAAATTAAAACACTAATCCTTAAATTTTAAATAAAACTTTTTTATTTGTGTTTAATGTTTTGGTTGTACTTTACTGCCTCCTTGACTTCCTAGGACTATCAAAAAAATAATCATCTCAGGCCTGCTTTTTTTTCCACAGTGATTAAACTCATGTCTTCTCTGTTGACTTTATTCCCTGTCAGCATTTACTCCCTTATATACCTATTATTTCACTGAGCCACTTGCAGCCAGCTCTCACAGTGGGAAATCATATGTAATAATTGATTTTCAGATGCTTTTGAAAATAGCCTAATTCATTACCATCTCCAAAGGGTATTAAAATTGCATGACATTCACCTCTAATGAATAACTAATTCCAGAATTATAAACCTTGTTCAGTCAAGAAGAAAATTTTTATGCCCTTACCTCATGTCTTAGAATCAAAACTAAGTATTGATTCCAAGGTAGAAGAGAGGTAAGGGCTAGACAATGGGAGTCTAGTGACTTTCCCGGCATCCAGGAAATGTATGAGGCCAGATCTGAATCCAGGACCTCCCATTTCCAGGATTCATTTTCTATCCACCAAAGTACTTATCTGTCCCCATAATTAAGGAGATATTTTGACATAAAATTTCTTCCTAGTGTCTTTAAAAACTTGGCATGAAGATAGCCTACTATTACTAGTATTAATACTGCTACTACTACTACTACCACTAGTTAAAAATAAATTTGTCTACATTTGTCTTCAAGAAATTTTATTTTAGTAGTAGAAGCATATAAGATAAGGCAAAAGATAATAAATGATATGGGATGGCATATGACTTTTGTCTTGAAAGATGAGAAGATTTCTTATGAATGGAGAAGTTTAACAATATCACAAGAAAAACCAGAATCAAAACATTTGGAAAGACAGTATTATTCATGGAATTGCATTTCAGGCATCCGTGTTTAAAATCATTACAAAGTCTGACTATAGATAGATAGACAGATGCTGCCAACTGACAAAATTTCATTCCCAAAGAAGTTGAATTGAGCTTTAGAAAAGAGAACTGAATGTTGAATCAAAAGATTAAAGTTAATTTGACCTGTCTTTACCTGAATTTACTAAATTTATATGTCTTTTAGATAATTGAGTGAACATTTTCTCAAATATCACTTTCTACTTCTAAATCATCTGAAAACATGATCATAATATTAGCTATCAAGAAAATGAGTTTAATAAGTTTTAATAAAAAATGTAACAGGTGAAGGTTTGGATACTGCAGATATAAAACAAAAATGTGAATCAGTTTTTACTATCTAGGAGTAGAGTCACCATGCAATATGTAAACACTAGTGAAATACAAATATAGATATATACAAAACACATTAAACAGATGTAAGAGAACCTCAGGCTTAAAGGAACTATAACTTGGTTAGGATTGAGGAGATCAATAAAATGACTCTTGATGAGAGTTAAGAGAAATTAGAGCTTTTAAGAGTTGAAGTCAAAGAAACAGAACATTCAAAAGATAAGATACAGTCCATATAATTAGTTTAGAGATATAATAACATATGTTTGGAACATCAGTATTCAAAAATAGCTAAATGACAGATTTTATAAAGAAAAGTAATTTCTAAGAAGGTTAGAAAATTAGGTTAAATCCTGGTAGTGAAAAATGTTACAGGCCAAAAAGGAGATTTCATATTTGGAACTAGACATAATAGGAAGCTACTGAATATTATTGATGAGGGTGGGAAGATAACCAAACATCATCTTTAGAAAAATTATCTTGGTAACAATTTGCTATTTGAATAATAATAATATTTTATATAGTAATAATATATTTATGTATAATAAAATATATACTAAATAATAATAAACTTATATAAAATAAAATAATTATTATGCATTAATTAGATATGATTGCATTTTAATAGCAGAAAAATATGGCTCCACATTTCAATATCCATGCTCTAGAAACATAGAAGACTTTAACAATATGATATTTTAGAACACAAATGATGAACAGTAAGACCTGGATGCCACATCTTAGATGAAAGTAGACAATGATGATTTTTATTGAACTTAAGAGTAGACATTTAAGTGAATGAGTGTTGGAATAATGAACAAAAATATACAATGTCCAGTCAGAAGGGAAATTCAGAAATAATTTAAAATAAACCTTGCATTTTACAGATAAGAAACCTGTGGCCTAGTGAGGGGGAAATGACTTGTCCATCTTGAACTAATTTCCACCAATGGAATACTCAGGGGGTGAAATGGTAAGAGGAAATAATTCTTTTGCAGTAGAATTCATCCTCTTGGGATTCTCTGACCTTCCCCACTTCCATTATATTCTGTTTGGCATTTTCTTAGTTATCTACATGAGTATCCTTTTGGGAAATGGCTTAATCATTTTAATAGCCATGGTTGATCCAACTCTCCAAACCCCCATGTATTTCTTCCTTGGAAATTTTTCCTTCTTAGAAATCTGTTATACTTCAGTAACCATTCCCAGAATGCTGACAGACCTTTGGACCAAGAAGCAAAGTATTTCTCTATTAGCTTGTGCTGTGCAACTTGGCTTTCTGCTTATGCTAGGAGCAACTGAGTGCTTCCTCCTGACTGTGATGGCTTATGACCGTTATATGGCTATTTGTAAGCCTCTGAACTATCCTCTCATCATGAACCATAAAATGTGTGTCCAGCTAGTTTCTGGCTCCTGGACCATTGGGATTCCAGTACAGCTAGGTCTGACATACCAGATTTTCTCTCTCCCATTCTGTGGCTCTAAAACACTCAATCACATTTTCTGTGATATACGCCCAGTACTGAAAGTGGCCTGTGGTGATACTTCTGTAAAAGAATTCTCTCTTTATGCAATTGTTGTTTTGTTTGGTTTGATTCCATTTCTGTTAATACTCTGGTCTTACATCAAAATCATAGGGACTATTCTGAAGCTGCCATCAGCCATGGGAAGATCCAAAGCCTTCTCCACATGTTCCTCACATATCATAGTCGTTGGTTTATTCTTTTTGTCTGTCATTATTACATATTTACAACCCAAATCTACTCGTTATGAAGGAAATGACAAATTTTTCTCTCTTTTTTATACCATAGTAACCCCAATGTTTAACCCCATTATATATACTCTCAGAAATAAGGATGTCCTAGTTGCAATGAGAAAATTCTTTCCAATAGCAGAAGGTCGGTAAATAACTGAACTTGTAAAATTTATTTTCTTTTTCAATTGACTAAAAATTTATGTAAAATATTCCCTGATTTTCTCTTCTATATGCTTCTAAAAACCTGAATATTGCCCATGAAAAACTTAAATTCTGAAATTCTCAAGACACTTCCTTGTATTTTCAATGTCACTATGCCAAGACCCCATTTCCCTCTAGATTTTTTTGAAAAGAGTCAACTTAACTCATTTTAATCTCAGAATAAAGGACTTCCTTCCCTACTAAAGAAGGTGACAAATTGAGGTAATCATTAGACTTGAATAATTAAACTTGAATATTACTGTCTGTGGACAATGATGTGTCAGAAATACATGGAAAAATAATCAATACATTTTGGTTAATGGTACTAGAAAAATTTTATATTTTCAGTTTGTATTTATTCTTGTAGGCTGAGAGTTTAAACAATGATTTTAAAAATTGAGATCATTTTTGTCAAATGGCACTTTTATACCTCCCTCCCCTAACATTTTTGGGCTAACTTTCCCATAGTTTGTACATTCAAATGGCTCATTAAATATTAATTGGTCTCTCCCATCTCTTTTCCTGGGATCATTTTGTCTTTACATAAGACTAAATTAACTAAATTTTGTCTTTACATAAGACAATCTGAACATTGTCTTATCTTATAACCTGAAACCATGAAGATTGCCATTATAGCTTGTTGGTTGTTTGAATAAGAGTGCATGCATTCATGTGTGTGTATGTATGTGTATTTTATGTATGCACATGATACATTAGAGGAAAATTTCCCAGAATAGATATAGGACCAGAGTAAGAAATTGCATCTTTCTAATTAATATGGCATCAGTATATATTGCTTGAAGAAAATGACCACTAGAAAAGGAATGTATCATGATGCATTGGTATCCATATATATTAGGAAGAGACATTTTAGAAGATTCCCAATACACTGTGCACATCCTTCATAAATGATTTATGGAACTATATGGTTTATAGTCACACAAGATACCATGTTTGAATGGGTATTAAGATGGGCAGGGGAAAGACACACTACTGAGATAGTACATAATTAAAGTAATGAAATTCAGCTAGAGAAAATTTGTATCTTTTACACTTATATGTGAAAATCTGTATAGAAATATGGAATTCCTTCATTTGAGGAGTTTTCAACTCCAGTAAATCCCACTGCTTAGTCACTGTCTCTGAGAATAGAACGAGAAAAATCTAGAAGATGAGAGTAATTTGGCACTAAATATAACTGAAAATATTTGTGAGAGAGAATGGAAATAGCACAAGACCTCCCAAAAATGGTAGGGGAATAATGTAAAAGTATTAACAGGGAAAAATGAGTACAAGTACACCTTTTAATAGAAATATGAGACCAAAAGTTTTAAACGAAAAATTTTAACACTGCCCCCTTTAATTTTGGGGGGGAAATCTTGAATAAAAGATAGTGAAGAGACATTACTTGCTCATTTGAAGTTTAGCAATGTCTATCTTGCTTAACACTATTTTACAATATCAGCAGCAGCAGATAATACATCACATACATGTACGTGCTTCTTTATCAACCATGTACATAGTTGACTGAATTCATCAATGGTAAGTAATCTTTAAAAAGTTCTGTTCATGTTTTAGATATCAACATATTTCCTCTCAATATTTCTTGCCAAAGAAAACTGAAGCAAAATAATTGTTGATTTTTCATTTATTACTAAAATTCCAGGCACAACGAAAAATATTTTTCTTTTAAATAATATAAGTAAAAATTAAAATCAAATGAAATCAACTGTTATTGCTTTTTCCCAAAATATAGTAATACTTTATAAAATTAATATACACTAATTTGTTCAGGAATTACCCAGATTTTGTGTACAGACATATGTAACACTTCTTTCTCATCACACACACACACACACACACACACACACACACACACACACACACACACAAAGAATACGAATAAAATACGTCTGGAGCTTTTATTCTTTTTTTTTTATTTCATGAGAATGTAGATTTAGTAGTATTATGTCTGAATGAAAGGATAATGTTTGGGGCAAGATTCCAAAGCCAAAAGTCCAAATTATTTAAATCTGTCTTTATTTGTGTAAAAATTGTTAATAATTGTATTCATAAGATTTGAGTCTATGTTTTGTTAGGGAGACTCTCAACTACTTTATCCATTTTTTCATTACTATAATATTGCCAATTTTGTGTGCATTTCCTAGTTTTTGCTTTTAGAAATTTAACCTTGTGTAAAACAATATATTTTTTTTAATTTTTATGATAAAATTTGTCCATTTTGTCTTTTGGGATCCCTTATATTTTTGTTTACTCCTGAATTATTTCCTGGCCATATATCTAAAAAGTATTTTTTTTACATTCTACCCTACTTTATGATATTGTATTTTGTATATAAATTATATATCCATCTGGAATTTTTCTTATGTTATAATGTAAGAGATTGGTTAACTTTTAGTTCATTCCAGAATATTTTCCATTTCTTCTACCATTTTTATTGAACAGTGAGTTATAATGGATTTTTGGATTTTTCAAATATTTTATTCCTACATATTTTTGCTTCTACAGGTCATGTACCTAAACTACTTCTTTGCTTGACCTCTTTGTTTCTGGAACAATACCAAAATATTTTGATGTTGATCTTTTGTAATATACTTGATATTAAGTGATTAATAAAATGTTTTCTATTTATATTGTCAGTTATTTTCTTTAAAAAATTTTGCCATTTGTTTCACCATATGATTTTAAAATTCTATATTCTAATTCTACATAATATTCCTTGTGTAGTTTGGCTAGTAGAGAAATGAGTAAATCCATTAAGGTATAAAGTTTTTCTACTTTTTTTTAATATTGGTTTTGCCTTCCAATGAACAATTATTTTTCTAATTATTTAGATGTATTTTTATCTGTTTAAGGAGATTTTGTCATTATATTTATATGCTTCCAATCTGCAAGGTGATAAAAAATTCCAAACTATTTTAATGTTTTCATTGTTATAAGTGAAGTTTCCCTTTCTGTCTCTTCTTTCCAGCATTTGAAATGCAATAACTTATGAGGATATACTTTACATCCTCTTTGAAAATGTTTTCATTTCTCTTTATTTCCTCAGGATTGGTTAAGAGTTGATGAACTCAAAATTTTTACATTCTACTTTGTCATTTCATAGCCTATTCATGATGTGAAAATATTTCTGTACTCTCTATGAGCTTCTCTTTCAAAGTTTCTACTTTATTCAGACTATGGAATGATTAATGTCAGATTTCTATAGATACATATAGATAAAGGGATCTTAATCTTTTAAATACTATCATTTAGTTTTTCTTCTATATTCTTTTACACAAGATGCAGGAAGAACATGATATGAGGTAGAAATGAAAATAACAGATACCTGTGTTTGCCCTAAAGAAAAAAAAATTAAGGAAAGATTGTGGAAGAAGTTTAATGGTTATATTGTAAAAAAATTCTAGAAAGTTTTAAAATAAAGTTGTTAAGTCAGGACCTAGTATTAATCATCACATCTATGATTAAGAAGTCACTATCCATACTATGAAAAAACATGAAAGAGGAAGAGAAGCTCATACAGGCACAGATCACAGGTCATTTATTTGTTCCCCTAGCATTCATAAAATCCTCACTATATCACAGGCATGGTGTTAAGTGCTTGGAATAAAAAAAGTGGGGAGAAAAAAATGACCATATAATTTTAAGAATAAAAAAGATAATAATTTTCTCTAAAGAAGCAAGAAAATAAAGTAGTAAGTAAATGATAAATATATTAAATAAATATTTGAATACAGAGAAGATCAAGATTTTTGATACATAAGAAAAAAGCAACTTCAGAGTAATTCTAAAGAGATTCTTAGACAAAGTAATGTTCTATCCTCCCAAAAAATTACATTAATATGTTGGCAAAAAATAAATAAAGAGCTACAAAGCCAAGGTTAAAGGAACTGGCAGATTGTGAAGAAAATCATTTAAAGAGAAAGACGAATTTAGAATAGATGATGGTATGCCTAGCCAAAGAATTCATCTCCCGGAAAAACAGAACGTTCTAAACATAAAACAATGACTCAGGGTTTTTAAGATGCAACAAGGAATATTAAAACATTTTTAAAAGATGGAAAACAAGAAAAGTTAATATGTTTACATTAATATGTTTACATAATGGAGTTTTTTAAAAAATCAAACAATCCACTTGTCTTAAACTAAGGGATTCAATTCTCAAATAATCAGAGCGGTTATACATCTTAAAGTAAATATCACATATTTTTCCCATTTAAGTAGGATAAATAAAATAACAAAAACTTATTCCCGATAAATAGTATTCTACAAGAGTTTACAGATTCCAATAGACTATGCAATGCTATTGATATAATGTTCAGTAAAGAAAATTAATTTGAACATATATCAAGAAGAAAGGGGGAAATACATAACAATTTTACTCTGCCTTTTTTTCTTTTGATATAAAATTGTCTACAAAACTGACCACTTTTACTTATAGACAGAAATGGTTAACACAGCACTGTATCAGGACTCAGTTATTAAACATTGGTATGTACATTTTACTTGAATTAAGTCATCAGATTATATTTAAGAAAGATTATTATATTAGAATATACACAGAAATAGTTGGCACACTAAATGAAACATTGTTAGAACAAAGAAAGGTCCTTTCTAATTAATATTTTGGAGCAATTGTTCCTCTCAAACTAATATATACATTAGTTCTTTAGCAGAAAATAGTTGAAAAGAATGCAAATCATAATCTTTTTTTATGAAGGAAATAAGGAAATTAGAAGCATTAAGGGGATAGATAATATTGGAAGTGGAGGAATCTCTCTGAAACTTGTGCTTAATAAGTTGAGATGTCTAAAGAAGAGGTTTCAAAATATCCTAGATGTCCCTTTCCTTTCTTAGTCTTACTAAATCTTTCTTAGTCTTACTAAATTTACTTTCTAAATCTTACTAAAAATAAAATGGTGTTCAATTTAGAGAGAGTATATTAAGCCAAATTGTTACAATTAATTTTTTTAAAAAGAATGCATAACATTTAAAATAAACATATTAAATAATTTATTAATCAATAACAATGCACCAGACATTGTGATAAATAAATTGCTAAAGTGTACTGGATAAAAAATAAAGCTATTAGTTATTATTTCAAACAATTTTAGGCTAGAAATAGATAATTTAGATTAAATGGTAATTATTCATGTAAAGTATAGGACAAGTAATATGGAAGACCTTTTAGTATCATTTTTTTTTATCTTCATGATTTTAAAAAGAAAAAAATTGGAGGGCCTGGAGACTATACAAGAGAGAAAAGGAAGACATAGTTAATTTAATTATATAAATATATAAAACAGAGTAAGTATGAAGAATATGGAAGGCAGAGGTTAATAGAAAGGAGGGGAAAAAGGGGTTGTCATTAAAGCAAAACAGTTCTGAGGATGGAAATAGTGAAAGGCAAGAGAAAGAGCAGGATTAAAAGGGAACAATAAGATTGAGGGGAATACATCTCATATCTATATCTATATCTATGTCATATCTATAATCATAACTTTAAACATGAACATGATGAGCTCATGAATAAAACAGGAGAGGATAGCAAAGTGTATTAGAACCCAGAATTCTGTGATATGTTGTTTAAAAAACACACATATGAGGCAGGAAGACACATAGAACAAAGGTAAGAGGTTGGAGCAGAATTTATTGTGCTTCATCACAAATAAGGGAGTAGCAATCATGATCTCAGACAAAGCTAAAGCAAAAAAAATATATAGTTAAAAGAGATAATGAAGGAAATTATGTCTTGATAAAAGGTACCATAGACAATAAAGTAACATTAAGACTAAACATCAAAATCAGAAGGGAAATAACAAACTGGGAAAACATCTTTATAACAAAATACTTTGGCAAAGGTCTAATTACTCAAATATACAAGGAGATAAATCAATTGTACAAAAAAATCAAGGCATTCCTCAATTGATAAATGGGCAAGGGACATGAAAAGGCAATTTTCAGATAAAGAAATCAAAACTATCAACAAACACATGAGAAAGTGTTCTACATCTCTAATAATTAGAGAAATGCAAATCAAAATAACTCTGATGTACCACCTTACACCTAGCAGATTGGCTAAAATGACAGCAGGGGAGAGTAATGAATGTTGGAAGGGATGTGGCAAAATTGGGACATTAATGCATTGCTGGTGGAGTTGTGAACTAATCCAAAAATTCTGGATGGCCATTTGGAATTATGCCCAAAGAGCACTAAAATATTGCCTGCCCTTTGATCCAGCCATACCATTGCTGGGTTTGTGTCCCAAAGAGATCAAAAGGAAAAAGACATGTACAAAAATATTCATAGCTGCACTCTGTGGTGGCAAAAAACTGGAAATGAGGGTATGCCCTTCAATTGGAGAATGGATAAACAAATTGTGGTATCTGTTGGTGATGGAATACATTGTGCTCAAAGGAATAAAAACTGGAGGAATTCCATGTGACCTGGAATGACCTCCAGGAACTGATGCAGAGTGAAAGGAGCAGAACCAGAAGAACATTGTACACAGAGACTGCTACACCATGGTAAAAATCAAATGTAATGGAGTTCTGTTCTAGCAGCAATGCAATGATCCTGGACAATCAGGAGGGATTTATGGAAAAGAACACTATCAATATTCAGAGGAAGAAATACAGGAGTGGAAACACAGAAGAAAAACAAGTGTTTGAACCCATGAGTTGATGCAAATATGATTTCGGATGTAGACTCTAAATGACCACTCTAGTGCCATTATCAATGATATGAAAATAGGCCTTGATTGATGACACGTGAAGAAAGCAGTGGAAATGCGCATCAGTTAAGAGGGGATTGGGGAAGAGTTGGGGGGGGTGGAGGGGAGAGTAAGAACATCCATCACGTAAACATGGAAAAATTATTTTTTATAAAAACTAAAAGAATTTTTCAAAAGTGGCAAGAACTTCCTGTGACCAGCTTTAGGTTATTATTTCAAGCAATTAGTCAGACATTTATTATTAGTTTTATAAACAATAACACATATATGAAGCTTCTTACCATTTTCAAAACATTGTTCCTAGGAATCCCATGAGACTAGGAGTAAAAGCATCATGAGTTTCATTTTATAGTTTTACACAGTGGGAAAGTAACTACTGAACCTGAGAAATTAATTGCCATGGGTCACATATGAATGAAGTAGCCAAGAAGGAGTCAAATCCCCAGATTCTCCTCTCAGGGTTCTCTCTATGACATCACACTTATTACTTCATTAATTGATGTAAGGCTCACTGGACTTGGAGCCTGAAGATTTGGTCTCTCATTAAAAATGAGACTAGAAGAAAAGAGCAGAGCAGGCAGGCAGTCTATTTAAGGACCTTTTCTAAGGGCTTTACATACAAGAATTAAAAGAAGGTGATTGACCAGTTGAGTACCATTCAATAACATTTTTTGGCAAGAGTAGGATAAATTATTTCATTATATGTATTAATATCTACATCATTTATCCCTTCAGTTTTCTGTATAATTTAAAATAGATTCATCACAGAAAGAAAATACTGAAAAAGATCCATTTTTAAAATTAACAATTTTTTCTAACTATGAACTTTTGGGATTAGATACTCTCCAAACTCCCAGAAAAGTTTATGTCCTAGATGACTTATGTGGAGATTCAGGAAATTATGATAGTACTCTCTTGTAAATGAAAAGTATCAGCTATGTTAATCTGGAAGTAGGAATTGCTAGGTTTAGATCATTACCAACCAAGCTAAAAAAGTTAAAGGCTAAATATTTTGACATTTAAAAATTGCAATGACAATGCAAGAGTATCAATAAAGTAAATATCGTACTCTGGGACTACAAGCCATTCAACAAGATGACTAAAAATTGAGGGGCATAAAGGTCATTGTTCAAATCATATTTGTGTTGCTGAGATTATAGAAATTATTGCCACTTGACAAGTCACAGAATGAAGTGAATATTCTGAGTGAATTCTGGAATGTCAGGAATAATGTTTTTTTTAATCTTATAAATTCCCAGTTAAAGGACATGAAAACCCCAATTCCTTTTTATCTTGTTTTCAAGGTTTCTGACAATGAAGTTTAATTATGATTTGTTCAACCTGCTGTGGCTACACCAAGGGCAAGTTAAGTCGTAGTATACTCACTCGGATGTTATATTGACAGGAGGAAAAAAAGAAACTTTAAACTTCATTGATAGGGTTTCTAATGGATTGGGTTATTTTCCCAAGGATCGGTTTCCATTGTTTTTTGCACCTGTGACCAAAATATAGTGTTTTAGGAAATTACCAAGGACACGATTGGGCAGGAGTACATTGGTAAGGTTTCTGCTCTTTAGGACAGTAAAAATAAGCAAAATGAATTTAAAAAAAACAACAACAATAATATCCTCCATTAGTTGTAGAAATCATGACCTGATTATCCTGTATTTATTGTTTGGAAACTGCTATTGTGGATTTATTCAGTCATAAAGATAACAGATACTTGAATATTTTGATAATTTACCAAAACCTGGATCAGTTGGAGAGGAAGTGAATCACCTCATCTTTTTTCTGATATGAGTTGATTTCCCTCTCTAAAAAGAGTTCATGAACTTCTTTTATACATTCCTACTGCCTTCAATTCAATTGAATTAAAATATTCATCAGAATTACAGAATTTGAGCAGTTCAATCCTTAGAAACAAATAGTGTGATCCCTTCATTTTACAGATGAGAAAGATGAAGCCAACAGATCAGAAAAGAAGAAACCATTTTGTATTGGGATAGGTAGAGCTTCAGCTGGTTTAGTAGTTATTCTTATTATTAAATATTTATATACTGCTTTAATATTTACGATGTGATACAATAAAGTATGTTCTGTATGATCACATTATAATTTTCTTTTGAACATTTTTCAGAGTTCCATATTTTTCATTTGATGGGAAGTAGTAAGGGTAGATATTATTGTTCTTTTTTATAAATGGGGAAACTGAGGAATACTGATGTTGTGTAGATCACTCAGTCTTTATTTGGGATGAAGTCAAAGTCTGAAACTGCAGAAGTCTAATTGTCTGCATTTATTTGTTCTAGCTAAAATTTACATACTGCTCTAAGATTCACAAAGAGGCATATGTAGAATTTGAGTTAGAAGGCTCCTCAGTGAATTTCTAATCCAAGGAAGGCATAAATAATTTCTATATTAATATATCCTAAAAGTCTTTGTCCTATCTCTGCTTAAAGATCTCCAAGGAGTAGAAAACTACCACTTCCTCAGGTATCGAATTCCACTTTTGGTAAGTTTCAATTGTTTATAAGTTGTATGATAAGTTTTTTTCTTTATATTTATTTATTTTCCAATTATTTAACCTACATTTATTTTTTTCCTAGTATCCATCCATTATTACTGGTTCTCCCCTCTGATTCCAAATAGACAAGGCTAATATCCACTCTATATCATAATCTTTCCAATATTTTGACAGACCAGTCCTTGCCATCATTCTGAATCTTTTTTTCCTAAACAATATAATGCCTATGTCCTGCAATTCTCAGGTTATTTTGACTCAAGGCCATTTCTTTTTATCTTTAGGATTATTTTCTATTTATGCATGTCAAGTTCCTTAAAATGTTATGTGCAGATATGATTCCAATATCTGAGATGGGGTCTGATCATAGTAGTTTAAAATGGTATTAATTATCTCTGTTGACTAGAAGCTCCACTTCTATTTAAGCAGCCTGAGACCACCTAAAATTTATTTTTTGAGTGCACCTAGACCTTATTAATCCTTATAATCTTATTAGGCAAGTGATATTATTAAAATAATTTTTATCTGTAAAAACTGAAACAGAGGTTTGGTAATTGTTTTGCCTGGAGACTCACAACTTACTCATTAAAAGTCAGGATTTAAACTAGTGTTTTGGTGGCCCACACTACGACTTGCAAGATAGTCAAAGAATTACTGCATGTGGGTGATGAGGAGAGAGAGAAAGAGGAATGACTGCAATGAGAGCAGAAATTCTGGAATTATGGAGTAGACATTCCTGAATGAAAAGAGATTCTTAGGAGCAAAAGTAAAATTTTGGAAATCTTATTCCTACTTCTGTCACCTCTAATTGCTGATGTTTCCTCTTTTTATACCATTCCTATACTCCAAATAGTGAGGCAACTAGATGGCACTTTGGAGAGAGTGCCAACCCTGGAGTCAGGAAAACCAGAACTCAAATCTGACCTCAGGCACAAATTATTACCTATGTGACCCTGGAAAAGTCACTTAACTTTGCCTCAGTTTTCTCATCTGTAAATTGAACTTGGAAAGGTAATAAATAGTAAACCACTTTAGTATCTTTGCCAAGAAAACCCAAAAATGTGGTCACAAAGAGCTGGATACATCTGAAAAATGACTGAACAAAATAACAAAAAGACTTAACTGTCTTCTTGACACTTATAGAAATTTAACAGTTTAAAAGATGGAATGTGTTTGTCATGTCTTCTAGTCCAATCTATTCATTTTGAAGGAAGGATTTTCTTAGTGTCACATAGGAAGGCAGTTTCAGAATGAGAAACTTATTCCAGAGCTCATAATACATCTTAATGCTTCCTCAGCAACACGTTGCCTCCTTCACTTTACAAGTCTTTCCTCAAGATAGACTCTCTAGGGTCTGACTGCAATGTAAAGTGTCATAGTTCTAGCCCTCTCTGTTATCTTTATTGTCTATTAGAAGTATATTCCCATATGCCCCATTTTCTTATAACCTTTGACAATAGAAAAGTGCTGAAAAATATATAAATATCACTACTTAATGTGTTACCACCTCTAAAGTGTATTAAAGGAATAAAAATTAATTATTTGCTAATGAAGATCTAATGCATGATTTGCAGGCATTGGTTAATCAGGGATTTTTTAAGTATAAAAGTTTTCTTAGTGATAAAATTTGCCATTGAATCAATTTAAATCACCTAATTATTATAGAGAAATATTAATTCACTTAATTATAATAGAGAATTATTGATTCATTTCCTATCATAGGCAAGTTATGCAATTACACATGGCAAGGGAGACAGACATGTTGAGTGATGCCAGTGGTATTTTACTACACTTTAAAAAGTGAATGTAATTCCAATAAATTGAAGAAAAGCTAGAAAGGAAGATATATGTAAAATTTGACCACACCAAAAATGATAACTTTTAAAATCATACATAGTTAAGTAGATTAAATTCATTCCCTTTTTTTTCTTCCATGACCAATTAAAAATGTATGTGTCATATTCTCAAAATCTTTTATTCTCTTGGGATTGATCCTTTGAAATGCTATATTCTAGTCCAGAAGATTGAAGTTCATTTAATGTCTCTCTGTCTGAGTTTAACTTCCCAGTGGTGCTTTTGTAGCTTGAAATTCTATGATAATTTGTTATGAAGCAAAAATGTGTCATGTGATTCTTTTATACATAGCTAGCATTAATTATAAGCTAGAAAAAAATCCTATCTTCACAATACAATACAAACATCCTAATATCATGGATTTTTAATTTAAGATAAAATGAATTTTATATTTCAAATCACTCAAAAAAATCAGAATTAGGGGATCTTTTTTGCCATGGGAACTTCATACATTTCTGTTGAATTGAATAACCAAAATTAATGTGTATTAAAGATCTGAATAGCAATAATTAAAATTTAAAAAAATTGTTACAAACCTCATACCCTACAGGAAAGAAAAGAAAATTGAATCCCCAAGAGAAGAAGTGACTTGACAATCTTTAGTTTTCAATTTTCACAAATGGAATACACAGAAAAAATGGCAGAAGAAAATCTCACCATTGTGGTAGAATTCATTCTCCTTGGATTTTCTGACCATCCTAACCTTCAAGGGTTTCTCTTTGTAATGTTTTTGGCCATTTACTTGAGTATTCTAATAGGAAATGGTCTCATCATAATAATAACCAAAGTGGATTCAGCTCTCCAAACACCCATGTATTTTTTTCTTGGAAACTTTTCTGTCTTAGAAATATGTTACGCATCAGTCACCCTGCCAAGAATGCTGGTGAATATTTGGACAAAGAAGAGAAATATATCTTTTCTGGCCTGTGCTATTCAACTTGGATTTCTCCTTATTCTGGGAGCCCCAGAATGTCTACTCCTTGGTGTGATGGCATATGACCGGTATGTGACCATTTGTAAGCCTCTATATTATCCTCTTATCATGAACCGTAAAGTATGTGTCCAATTAGTGGTTGGCTCTTGGACTATTGGGATTCCAGTCCAGATAGCACAAACATATCAAGTTTTCTCTTTGCCATTTTATGGTTCTAACAAACTCAATCACATTTTCTGTGATCTCCGTCCAGTACTGAAGGTAGCCCATGGAGATACTTTTGTCAATGAGCTCTCTATCTATGTTGTTGCTATGCTGTTTGGCATGGCTCCATTTCTGATGATACTGTGGTCTTACATGAAAATAATTTCTACTATTCAGAAGATCCCATCTGCCACAGGAAAATACAAAACCTTCTCTACTTGCTCTTCTCATATCATGGTTGTTGGTTTATTCTTTGGGTCTATAATTATTACATATTTACAGCCTAAGTCTAGTCACTCCACAGAAAATGACAAAATTTTCTCTCTCTTCTACACGATTTTGACCCCTATGTTTAACCCTCTAATATATACTCTAAGGAACAAAGATGTAATTATTACACTGAAAAAATTATTTAAATGTGGTGGGACAGAAAATAGTTAAATTTATGTCCCTCATTGCCTCTTAATTTGTCACAACATTTCTATTAAATTCAAAAATTTGGAGTCTCTCCGACTTTTTCTTAAAAAAATTTATTCAAATTTTATTATTTCTCATTTCTTTTATATTTGTAACATTATATGTGCCCTTTTTTGTTACACTGAATGGCAAAATTAACGTCTCTAATATTTTAAAAATAACCTATCCAATTCTGAAATAATGTGGTGAACTAAGGTTATTACTCAATCCAATGGTTGCCATATACTACAATACCTAAACATTAGAACATTGAAAATACTTCATAAATTGTATTCAAAATAATATCAACTAAATAATTTAAGTATCTAAGTGATTTATATATCTTCAAAGATAGTGTCAAACTAAAATAAAAATGAGGACCTATAAAATATAGTTATTAATTTCCTTAGGCTATATAATTACTTATATTTAAAATTAAATTCAATATATTTTATAATATTTTGATTTATTTTTTAAATATTTACATTTTAATTTGTTTCCTATTGCACTTGTGTAGGCAATATATAGTAACAGGTTATGTGTTATATAGCTAACTTAAAGGCATTCTTGTAATAGGTAAAAATATCTGGTGTCCTTTTCTTCTATAATATGGTGTAGCTACAATGAAAAAATATGATTCTATATGGAAAAAATGAAAATAATTAGACTATACTATTTATATATAAGGGCATGTAAAGGGGAAAATAAGAAACTAGAGTTTTGCAACTTTGGAAACTTAACAAAGGCATGTTTCCAAAAGAGGGTTTGGTCACATGCACAGAACTGCAAGGGAGTTCTAGAATTTAGGGAAGATATAAAACTAGAGACCAAAAACTGTTGGGGGTTCATTTTTCCTATTTGGACAAGAGAGTGGAGAGTTCAGTTCCTGTGGCAGTTTGTAGAAGGAGACTTGCCTTTCCTGATACTCGGAGGTCCTGTAGTCTAACTAGTGGGAAGAAATTGAGATCTGTTCCATCACTGTATCCAGTTGACATCTCCTTGTGATCCTATAGCTGCTGTGTTCCTGAGAGACTCTGACTGTGTTTGTGTGAGAGAGCTGCCAAAACACAGTAACCCTGCCTGTGAGAACAGACCAGCCATCTTGGCCTGTGGCCTCTGGTCTACAAGGGCAAACTCATCTGAGCTAAAACTATCTTACCTTGATGAACTGTTTAATTTGCCTATCAACAATTTGAGGATCAGTTAAATCAGGGAAGATAGTTAGGTTTGGGAAAGTGAAACAGTGTAGGAATAGTATAGCCTAAAGATCTATGAAGATAGTCTGTGAGGACCCATAGAAGCATTTGGTGGAGAAATAAGAATATTAAACTTAGCGACTCCTTTCCCATGGTACTCTTCAGTCTTATTCACCTTGTTGAAGAGTCATCCATGACTGAAATGACTAATCAAAAACAAGATAATTTTTAATGTAATTTTTTGCTAAACATCTTTGCCAATATTGGGAATGTCCATTTAGAACTTGTTGCAGGGTCTATAATGAACTATGACACTGATTTTGCATAGTATTTATCTTTGACTTATTCATTGTCTTTCACTTGTTATCTTTCACTCTTGCCATCTGTTCATTACATCTTCATGAACAACATAATCATGATTGGCATTATCAAATGTAATCTTCCTCTTTCTGGTCTTGTTTTCTTGTTATTGCTTTTCTGTTTTTTTCCCTAGTCCTTGTTGTTCTTGGTCTTCCTCCAGCTCTTCCTCTTCCTTCTTCCTCTTTACATAAAATAATTATATAAAATAAGAAGGCATTGTTGAATGTTTTGTGATCTGAACCACTGGAGGGAGTAACTAAACTATCATAATGACAAAGGAATTGAAAGAAATGATTTCTCTGGGGACTTCACCTATATATCTGTGTAAAATCATCCAGTTGGAATTCACATTTACATTTAGAAAGAATAAATCAAATGCTCTTTCTTTTAAAATAATGGTCTGTGTCAGTTAATCATGATAATTGATCTAAAAGAATAAAAATGCTAATGGTATAAATAGTTTAGTAAATAATATACAGTCTCTATCAATATCATGAAAGAAGAAGTGATAAAAATCAACCTTTTGCTTTTTGTAGAAATATAATAAAATAATTTATAAATATTTTAAGGAATTACTTTCATCTCATCATTAATTTCCTTATATGCTTGATTTCATATTATGAGGTGAAAAACAACAATAACAGCAAGAGGGATAGAAAGATATTAGAATACCATAAATTAGTAGGGTGAATAGAAATGTTTACCTCTTCATGTAATGAATGAAATTTCTGAAGGCTGTTCGTATTACATTTTTAAATTAGTTTATTAAAAGACCACTCTAGCATATCTCTGAATGGGAAAAAAATTATACAGGGAGTCAACTCAGAGACCTCACCTTCTCCCAATCACAAGAAAGAGATTATCATCCACCATATTTTAGCCACTGCAATCCAAAATGGCTTCCTAGAACACTCAGATTCAGGCTTGATTTGTTGGTTGGCCCTACCCTTAATACTGTCATCTACAACAAAGATCTAAACAAAAGCCTGGGAGTGAAACTGTTTGAGCTTTAAAATCAAATTTTTTTCAAGGATGCCAAAGAGAAAATTATCTTCCAATAAAACATTCATTTTCAACATCTACCAAACTTCCACAACTATAGTACCAGTGAGTAAATATCACTAGAGATTAAGTGTTAGGTAAAATCATCAGAAAAATCTATTAGCTAAAGATCCATGAAGAGAGATGGTATATTAATATTAATTAACTTTAATATTAACCTTAAAAATGGAAAAGTAAGATATATTTTATTATCATTGTCAAATCAATGTTACACAAACTTAAATACACATATATATTTTTCATATCAAATAGGCAAAATTAATTTGTCATTCTTTCTGCTATGCTTAGAATTAAAGAAAGAACAGCAAATTGGAAGTACTGAAGAGGGATATTTTTCAAGAAGCTGTATTGTCTAGCAAAAGAGTTAAAATACAGTTTCCTATCCCTCTACCTCTAGAATAGATTACAGAGAGCTTAAGGAAAGGAATTAAAAAAGAAAAGTTCCAAAAAATATTTTTGAGTAATAGGGTAGTAGATGTTGGGTATCCACATGGAGATAAGGATAGAGTCTTTCAAGGAGACAACTGAACTCTAAAGGCTAAGCATTTTTGTTTTGTAAATACCTTTTTAAACCCTTATCTTCTATCATAAAATAGATTGATTCCAAGGTAGAAATATGGTAAGGGCCAGACAATTGGAGTCAAGTGATTTGCACAGTCACAGAGCTAGGAAGCATGTGAGGTCATATTTGATCCCAGGATCTGCTCCCAATCTCTAACCTGGATTTCTATGCATTTAACAACCTACCTATCTCAGTGGTGTAACAAAGAACTTCTGGAAAAGAAGGAGAACAGCTTGAGTGACAGGATCATCGGTTACAGAACTTGGAATTTACCCAGATGGCATGAGTCAAAAGAAAAGGCAGTTGGGACCACCTCTATAAAAACCCATGGGATCAGCTGCCCAGGGTCTTGGCTTTGAGAAGGGAATCTTGGGAGAGGGTGGTTAAGGAAGGGTAGGCCATAGACCTACTAATCCAGCATCCATATCTCATTACCACAAGAAGTTTCATTCACCTTGTTATTAAATTGAGCTGAGAGATAACAATAGCACAGCTGCCAAGAAGAACATCACTATCCCTCCCTTTCTTTGGTTCAGGCCACGGCTGGGTCAGACCATGGACTATGAGAGAGGGAAGAGTCTCCAGCCAAATTTCAAGCTACTGTTCTTGGAGTTAGATTACTTTAGTTTCAATAGACATAGCATAACATTTTCCCAGGACCTCTTTCCTTATCCTGTTCTTCTGTTCTTACCCTTTGAGTTAAAAGCATTAAAACCTGTTTCAACCTGATTCAAGTGAAGATTGGTATTTCTTCCCCAGGCTAGTAAATATCTGTAGCTATAAGGGAAAGGGATTTATCAACACCACAGTCTGAATAGCATTATCCATTCAACACATCAACAACCAGCCCATAACCAACCTCTATCATCAAACCCAACCCCAAGCCAAGGAGCTAGAGGAACTGGTGAATATACATATAGCTCCTCACTTGACACTTGGCTTGGGCACTGTTAAAAGGGTGAGGACTTGGCTAAGCTAAACATCTATAAGCCCTAGTGGTTACCAGCACATCTTGGTGATCACACAGGCAGCTTTATCCATCACCCAGCCTCAGATCCATCTACTACCTGAGGATCTAGGGCCAGGTTGTCAGGCCAGCTTATAGAGCCTGGAGCCCAAAGAGAGTGTCTTTAGCAGTGGCAATAGTCTTGCATGACTGTAATATATAAATTGCTTCTCCATTATATTCTTATTTATCTAGACAATCAACAATTCAAGAAATCATGTTTTAATTTGTAGAATTTGGTAATTTCATGGTGTAAGTACAAAAGCTAAAAATTGATTAATTGGTATAAACCAGCTGTAACAATCCCCTGATTATATACTAGTAAATATAAGGTGGGTGGAATTTTCTTTTGTTAAAAAAATTATATGATTAGCACAAGAAAATGGAAAAGACTTCCTTTGTACCATCTGCTCTGGGAAATTCACCACTGGGAAGTTACATTATTCAGTAAGATCCAATAAACCATGGTGTACATATTTCTTCAATACACTAAACTCTTGTTATTTGGAGATTGAATTTATGAACTCCAAAATCTCCATTTAAGGAAGAAGGCCCCCCAAATGACCTCTTCATTTCCTACATGGTTATTCTTAAATGTATTTAGGGTTCTTGAACATATTCCTTTATCAAGTATGTTTTTATTTTCTTCTTCCTTCACTACATTTTTAGCTTCTTTTTATATGTCTTCTTTCTTCTGTCTGCATGTTTGTTATTGGCTTATGTAAGAAATAAAATGGATATAGATTTTAAAATATTATGGTTTTAAAGGATTTATTAATATCCATGAAAAAAATAATACCACATGCCATATTAAGAGTTAGTTTGAAAGACTCAACATACCTCCTCCACTATGCTGATTCAGCCTGAAAAGAGAGTGTGCCTTTCCAGGCACTTCCTTTTTATTCTTATCTCTACATTATTACACTTCCAGTCTATGTGATTACACAAGAGGAATCATGGGAAATGTAGTTTGAAAGAGTCCTAAATTTCCACAGGAAGTTTAAATCAGGGACCTCAAAATTAGTTCAAGACCCAAAATGTCCAATATCATACTTATCATAACTTTGTATATGGGGTAACGAGGTAGCTTGATGGATAGAGCTCTAGGCCTGAAGACAGAAGGTCCTGAATTGAAATATGATCACTCACATTTCCTAGCTTTGTGACCCCAGGCAAGTCATTTAATACCAGTTGCCAAGTCCTTACCACTCTTCTGGCTTATAACTGAGGCTTAGTATTGATTCTAACAAAGAAGATAAGAATTAAAAAAACTAAAAGAATAGTACAGAACCTATCACAGAGTAGGCACTTAATAATGTAAATGAATGGTATTAATGACTATATAGTCTCAAATGTATAGGTATAGATTATTTTGTTTTATTTTATTTTTTAATAGAGGTAACATATATGGAAATAATTGTTTTGACTACATAGGAACTAAAAATCAACATAAAAATGTACAGAGCATGGTACATATACAATGATACATATACAGAATTTTTGAAAGTTTAAAATGGTAGTGGTATCAATCAGTCTATATTGTAGAAGAGAACAAAGGAATTATACATGTATGTAAATATATATGTACATATAAAAGCATAATTTTAAAAAGAAAACACATTTTTCATAATCACTTGAAAACATGTTCAACCTCTGTAAATGTCAAATAAATACAAGTTGAAATGACTCTAAAGCACAACTTCACAGTGCCAGAAATAAAAATTATCATTTCATATATATATATATACATATATATATTCAGAAACAAAGATAACATCCCCTAATCAAAGTTAAGGAAGGTTAGAAATTAAATAGCTTTTGTTTCCTTAAAAATAATAATAATAACTTCAAAATTTGGAATAATTCAATCTAGTTTATGGTGGGGGAAGAGAACAGCAAATAAGGGATTTATTTCAAGGGGCTTCTGCACTTGCCTCATTACCTCACCTGTCTTTTTGTTTTAAATTCTTACCTTGCATCTTACAATCAATATCGTGTATTGGTTCCAAGTCAGAAGAATAGTAAAGGCAAGACCACTGGGGTTAATGACTTGCCAAGGATCACACAGTGATTAAGTATCAGAAGTCAGATATGAAACCAGGACTTCCCATCTGTGGCCCTGTCTCTCAATCCATTGTATGACCTCTATACCCCCAACAATCCTGTTTTGATCAGAGTACTTTCTTGAACTTTGACTTAGAAACTGATTGGCATTTACAATCCAGGATTTCAGACCAGAACACTTTTTTTCCGCTTTCTATTAATGTTGGAGTTTACATCTATGGAAGGGGATCTTGATGGAAAAGCAATTAGTGCTTCATTTTAGAGGTGCCCATTAGAATTTGGACAGTTAATAAAGAGGTCAATAAGAGGTGGAAGGGATTTAGAGAGGAAGTTGTGGGGCACCAATTCCCTTGTTTCATCAGCAATTATGAACTCCTACACTTACCTCTGTAGATATATTTGGCTAAGCCTGTGGAAAATGGGTCCTGTATTTTTTCTCCATAGGGTTCAGGATCAAGCTGCTCTGACAGGGACCCAAGTTCTAATTAGTTCCAGGTGGTAAAGGTGAAGGCTTCAGTGTCTTATGTCCACCTCTATTCTTAAGCAATGGTTCAAGTTATTATGTCACATTCCTATTTTTGCTGTCAACAGATGGGAAGACCTCCTAGGTCCTTAAGCAAGGTACAAGGGCAGTGCTCACAAGTATATGGTTTCCTTCCTTCCCCTTCCCCAAGCACACACATATTGACCAAATCTAATTATGGTATTGGATAGACACTCTTCACATCTTAATATGTTGTTATTTTTAATATTTTCTTGAACTTGAGAATTGGAAAATTGTTCCTTAAATTTAATATTTGATATTAGTTCTTAAACATTTAATAGCCTTAGAATGATTATTTGAATATTTGGGCAAACAGCTTATTCCTCTGAGAGACAATGAGCCTGAAAGTCATTAAGATAAATGATTATAATTTGCTACTAGAGAATATCAAGGGGGGAAAATAAATTTGTTTGTGACATCTTAGAAAGAATCAGTGTAGGTAACAGAAATGTAGCTGTGATGAGAAGTTTTTGATGTTTCAGAGAATCAGTATAATCATAGTAGCTATGTTGGAGTTTGAATTTAACAAACCTCTACATATAGCACATCATTTCAAAATCAAAACATAGGAGTATAGTGGATATACAGAACACTTCTTAATGATGAAGACATGGATACAAATTCCATCTTTGAAATTTAGTAGGCTGTATGACCCTAGGAAAGTACTATCTTATATAAATTGGTAGAGGGAATAAATCCCAATGGGGATTTCTTCAAACAAATGAAATCACACATCTCTACAATGTAACAATAGTCCTATGATATAGATAATAAAGTCACAATTATCCTGTGAAATATTGCTTATTAAAGTGTGTAAAGATGATATATGAGACACTGACTACTCTAGAATATGTCATTTTAAACTGATCATCACCATATAACTGTCAGAGATATGAGGATGCAACATTTGATTCTTAATTCTATTTTCCTAAAGTCTTGATTACTTTTATTCATATATGTATATGCACATATGAATTTTAATACAAATAGTTGTATAAATTTTGGCTTAGAGTTCTGCTTTCCAAAGAATATTTAGACTAAGTGAACTCTAAGGTTTCTTTCACATTTTGACGTTTAATGTTTACATATGTTTTAAATAATATTGCCATTTAATGACACTTGAAGGGGTTCAAGTGGCTTAATTCTGGTGAATTGAACTCACCCTTCAGATTCCCAATGTTTGAGTAAAATCTCCAACTCGCTGAGATAATCACAACATATATTAAGAAAATATTTTACTTTTCAATTTTTCCAGGGCCCCTTTCACATCTTTGTTTCTTAAACTGTAGATAAGGGGGTTCAACATGGGAATGACAATAGTATAAAACAAGGAGGTAATTTTGTCTTGATCTAATGAATAGGCAGAACTTGGTCTGAAGTACATAAAAAGAATAGTACCCTGGAAGATTGTGACAACAGCTAAATGAGAAGTACAGGTAGAAAATGTTTTCCATCTGCCCTCAGTGGAGTGGATTTTCAACACAGATAGAATTATATAACAATAAGAAATGAGGACTGCTAAAATAGTGACCATTTCAATAAAACCAAAGACAGTGAAGATCACAAGCTCGTTGACATGGGTATCAGAACAAGAGATTAACAAAAGAGGAGGAACATCACAGAAGAAATGATTGATCTCATTGGACATACAGAAACTCAGTGTGAAGGTTAAAGTTGTATGTAGCAGGGCATCCATCATCCCCACCATGTAGACCCCAGCAATCATTAAGTAGCAGACCTTGCTAGTCATGTTTACTGTATAAAGCAAAGGGTTACTTATTGCCATATAGCGATCAAAGGCCATTACTGCTAACAGTAGACACTCAGAATCTGTAAATGTACAAAAGAAATAGAATTGCAAAGCACAACCAATGAAGGAAATGGATTTGTCCTCAGCAAAGATGTCCACCAGCATCTTGGGGCCAATGGCTGTAGAGTAACAGAGGTCACAGAAGGACATGTGGCTAAGGAAGAAATACATGGGTGAATGGAGTTGAGAGTCTAACCGGATTAAGATGATCATCCCAATATTTGTTATAAGAATAACCAAATAAATTATGAGAAAAAGAACAAAGAAGGCCACATTTAGTTCAGGATCATTGGTAATTCCCAAGAGGATGAATTTAGTTGGAGTGGAATAATTCTTATCCATTATTTCTGCTTTGTTTTTTTCCTGTGTTTCTGTGAATAGGAAATAGGTAGGTAAAGTAACTGGATTTTTACACTTTTGTAAGAATAATGAGTAAAAAAACAATTTTTGGATCCTTACTCATCTGTAATGTGACAACAGATAGTTCCACTCCATTAGTCATTAATGCCCAAAAAATACATCAAACTTCATCCTATAGAGATAAGATAATGTAAAACAGAGAAGAAGGAACCAAAGAGATAAAGGTGCCTTATAAATATAAAAGGAGTGAAGGATTTTTTTTTAAATCCTTAGCATAAATTCAGGAGTATTTCAAATTTTCCTTTGTGAAAAAAGTTGAGACATTGGAAATGAGAGAGATAAAGACAGAGATAGAGAGGGGGGGGATTACATTTTAGTAACTGGAAAAATGATCATACTCAACATAAAATGGCAGAATCAGAGGGCATAAGAGGGAGGGACATGTAAAATGTTCAAAAAACAACATGTGAGCTTAAAAGAGATTATTCATGTGCAGCTTTGTGCAACTTATCAATAAATCTCAGTATCAGTTCAATTTAACAAGAATTTCTTGAATACCTGATATATATTTGGTCTCAAGCAATGGCTCAGAATGTGCAGAGAATTACCCTCAGAGCCATAAATCTTTCCTCTGCCACACAGTGTCTATATGACCAAGGGCAATCAAAGGAATGCTTCTGAGACTCAGTTTTCTCAACTATAAAATATTATTTTATATGGTGTTTGTCAGGAGGATCAAAAGAAAAGTAATGTTAAACTTTTTTGCACATTTTATTAAATTGTTACTGTCCTTTATATATATTTATATTTATATAAATATATTTTATATATTTATATAAATATAAATATTTCTCGTCTCATAGTTATATAAATCTGGTTTCAAGTTTTACCTTTGCTTCATAATAGCTGCCTGATCCTGAACCCACTTACAAACTCTAGACATCTCCCTCAGATAAAAAAATTTGAAGAGCAAGTTCTGGTCTGCATTTATGCCAGGAGTTACTTCTTTTAAAATTCCCCTCTTTATGAAACATAAGACTAGTCTATAATCATAAAAATTAGCACTTCCAAAAATCCAGTTACAACTTATTGATTTTTCTTTCTTCATTTTTCCCGAAAATCATAAATGCATTTGTTTCAGATAAACATAGAAGAAAGCTTACAACCTTTCAATATGTTTTAAAGATTTTTTATGATTCAACATGCTGTCGTGTATTAGAAATTTCATCAGTCATTTAAAAAGAATAACAGTTCATCATTTGGTGTCAATTTTAGTGTTTGGGGCTATCTATTTTCATGAGATAGGTTTGTAGAATGTGTTGGAAGAGTAAATTATGTATGTATATATATATGTATATATATATACATATATATTTGTGTGTGTGTGTGTGTGTGTGTGTGTGTGTGTGTGTACACAGACACATACATTCTAATTTATGTATTGAGACTTGGAACAGGAATATGAATGATATATAAAAAGAAATGTTAGGTAAAGTGGAAAAGCAATGCTTTGATTTTTTAAAATCTCACCAAATTATATTTGTAAGAACCTTTAGAAGGTGCTTTCCTGACTACTTTTTGATATAAGTAAAATTTTAATATTCATTATGTCGAAAGAGGAAAATGCTTCAGTGAAACCCATCTTAAACAGCAATACCTAAGAATTATATTAATTTTTCATTCAGAGAAGGTGAATTCTATCCTAAGGAGAGAAAAACCATCTGTGATGTTTAGTACTATGTTCTGACAATCACAGTTACAAAGCTTCAAGGAAAGTACACTTAGTCAAAAATGCCTAGAACTCTCACAACTCTTACTTTTGTGTCTAGTGCCATTCAACTTGTCCTGCAAAACCATCTCTTAAGATTTCTAAAACATACCTGGTTAAAGAACATCCACATACCTTGTATAATTGGCTCAAGAGGAGGGAAGTCATTTTTTAAATTTTAGTGATATTAGGAACTTATAGGTTGGAAACCTCTGGGTTATCTCTACACTATTGTGTAAACCCTTACCTAATTAACCTGAAGGGAAAGCTCATTAGTCTTCTCCTCCTTGAGTTATATATTGCCTCAGACTAAGGTGGGAAGTGCAATTGGGGACACGTTTAAATTTTTATTCCCAAAGTGTTTCCTCAAATTGGTAGAATATCTTGAAGAAAATTTCACTTTATCTTACCTTTACAAGTTGGTGATGGAAGATGTTGGGGGAAAGATTTATAGAAGGGAGAGAGTGGTGTTTAGGGCTAAAACTTTTCCAATTGATTATGAACCACTGTATATCCAAACTTGCAATTTAATTTGGAATTCTTGAATTCAACTTTATACAAATTTATTATGGCATTGAAATATACATTGTTTTATGGGAAATAATATTAATAATTTTACACATGAAATTTTGATTAAAGTTTATTACATTCAAAATTAAAATTCTTTGATTTTGAAAACAAATACAAGTCAGATAATTGGATCTCATTATTCAAAATCCAACACTCTTTTCAAATGTAAATTCCTTTGCTAGAAGGAAAGAAAGAAGGAAGGAAGGAAGGAAGAAAGAATGAATAAATATTATTTCTTGCCCTCAGGAAATGGAGAAGATAAATATATATTAATCTGAAGATCCACAGAAAAAAGTAAATATATGAGTATAATAAAATGCATGTGACAACAACTCATCAGGAAAGTGTACATAGATAGAAGTTGTAAAAATAGATAATTTATGGAAAAATTAATATATGTTCTTTCCATTCAAAGAAGGAATTACATAAATAAACAAATATAAGATGAAAGTATTGAAGAAAGGTATGTAGACTGGAAAAAGAAAGCTGATGAGAGGGAATTAGTAAATAAAAGTATTTGGCTGCATTATAGAGAGTTTAGAGGAGACTAGGATTCAGTAAGGCTGGACATAAGTGATTTTAAGGTAGGTTACAAATATTTGTAGATAAGATCTTATTGTATTTTGAGCATTTTTCCACTACTAAAATCCAAACATTTTTTAAAGGTAAAAATCTCAGCAAAGACACAGAAGATAGGACACTGCATAATATTAATTTTTGAGACTTTTGGAAAATTGAAAAACTTCCAGTGAAATATCTTTGCTGCCATTCAGATTGAAGGAACAATAATAATCAAAACATCCCTCACAAGTCAATATACTCTTACTCACCTTCATTTAAAATTTTAATAGGATAATTCCTGGTTGTACTTTAATCCTTATATAAATAGTATTCATTAAACTCAAAGTAATACCTTTGCAAAAGCTTTAATTTTCATTGGGTTACCATATCAAATCTTTAGGAACATTGGTCATCTGGATTCTTATGTCAAACAAATCCTCTAAACCTTTCCTCAAATTCAATAAATTCTCACCAAGGAGTAAGGCTCAGAGATGCTTTTCAGTAAGAATAAAACAGATGTATTGATGCATTCAGGGCTAGTGAGGATATTAATGATTCCAATGATTCTGGAAAGAAATTTGGAATTAGGCACATTTTCTAAATGGTATGTGAACTTTGTTTCTGTTCTATCACTGCTAGGCACATGCCATTATGGAATAAATAAAAGATATAAAGATACCATATGTACAAGAAACCTTATTATTTGCCAATTGTAGTATTAAAAATTAGAGCCAAGACAATGCCAACTGCCTGGGAAATAGCTGAACAACTTGCGCCTTAGGAATACAAAGTGAATGGGGTTTTATTTCAAAGAGACAGGAAATGATTCATATGAACCAAATAATATTGAAGTGAACACAACCAGGAAAACAATTTAAATGATAATACAATAAAATACATTTTGAAAGATAAATCAACACTCATACATATGATCAAACATGATATCAGAGTACTAAAAAAGAGAAAACTACATTATATGATAGAGAAAACTGATCTTAAGGGTTGAATATTAAATTAATTTTTGATATGCAAATATCAAGAGAATGTTTTGCTTAACTGGATTTGTACAATAATTTGCGTAGCGTATTTCTTGTTTTCAGTTTTCAAAGAATTGGGGGAATGAGAAAAAAAATAAATGAAGTCTATGATTAAAAACAACAAAACTTTTTAAAAAATGAATCACAAGGAAAAAGACATATTTATTCTTTAAACAATAAGTACTTTCTCAGAACTGAATCCTCAGAGCTTGTTGTATTTAAGGATTATGAGAACTATTAAGTCCTATCTGATAAGGGAAATCAATCCTTGTTTTCATCTGGTGGCTAAAGTCTTATTATGTTTATGACATTGTTAACAAAAAAAAACACATAAATAAACAAAAATATGAATTTATCTCCATGACTATTGACTCCTATTAATTAAAAATAATTAAGCATATAATTGTAATATTCAAAAGTAAATATTTCATTAAGAATTTTAAAGATTGGATTTCTGGGATAAGATGGCCGCAGTAGCAAGGGGCTCTTTCTCCTCACCACCAAACAATGTGAAAAGCCTCAAAAGGAAAAGGAGCAGAATTAGATAAGCAAAAGGACTCTACTATAGGGGAAAGACTTAAAGGGAGCCAGTGTTTGGGCATTTCCACACTATAAGGGGATAAAATCACTCATACAAAAGCTTGAACTGATCACCCCTTCCCCATTATACCTACCACACCAGAGTCAGAGTGAGCACATGAGAGTCAGAGCATGCACAGGGCAATCACTAGGTTGTCAGAGTGCCTGACTGAGGACATCACAAACTTATGCCTGAGAGAAGCGAGACATGGAACCCCAGGAGACTGAGAAATGTGGAGCTTGGGCAGAGTGGCACTGCCCATAGCAGACATTGGGGAGCCACAAAAAATAGCCACAGGCCAAAACATCTGAAGCTCAATACACAGAGAGCTGCCGACCTTCCTCACTCAGACTTATGGCTCAGAAGGGAAATAAAAACGAACATAGCAATTCTCACCAAAACCCAAGAACTACAATCTATAACTACCAAAAAGATAAAAAAAAAAAGCCTTTGACTCTACATAATTACTCAGAGAAATAACAAACTAAAGAGGAGACAACAGATGATGACAAATGAACAAACACATCCAAACTTTAAAAAAAAAATGGAAATTAGTCACAAGCTCTCCAAGAAGTCAGTCTGGAATTTGACAACCAAGTTAAAAGGATAGGAGAAAATTGGCAAGAAAAGTGGGAAATAGCTCAAAAAGAAAATTACAGTTTAAAAGAAAGAATTTCCCAGTTGGAATTAGAAGCCCAGAAATCAAATGAAACGATGACCAACTGAAGACCAG
Source organism: Gracilinanus agilis (assembly GCF_016433145.1). Classification (NCBI taxonomy): domain Eukaryota; kingdom Metazoa; phylum Chordata; class Mammalia; order Didelphimorphia; family Didelphidae; genus Gracilinanus; species Gracilinanus agilis. The sequence continues at coordinate 275,295,637 of NC_058135.1, forward strand.
AAATGACCTGCTGAATTAAAAGATTATAGGAGGGGGGCAGCTGGGTAGCTCAGTGGATTGAGAGCCAGGCCTAGAGACAGGAGGTCCTAGGTTCAAATCCGGCCCCAGACACTTCCCAGCTGTGTGACCCTGGGCAAGTCACTTGACCCCCATTGCCTACCCTTACCAATCTTCCAACTATAAGTCAATACACAGAAGTTAAGGGTTTAAAATTAAAAAAAAAAAGAAACAAAAAAAAAGATTATAGGAGAAAAAAAATGACTTTAAAGATTAGAATTGGACAAGTAGAAGCTAATTATCTCACAAGACAGCAAGAATTAATAAAGCAAAGTCAAAAGATTGACAAAATAGAAGGAATCATAAAATATTTCATTGAGAAAATGAATGATTTGGAAAACAGATGGAGAAAAAAACAACTTGAGTATCATAGGTCTACCTGAAAATCAAGAAATAAATGAAAACTTGACATCAAACTACAGGAATTACCCAAGAAAACTGCCCTGTTATTCTTGAACAAGAAGGCAAAATAGACATTGAAAGAGCCTATAGATTACCCTCTACACTAACCTCAAAAGACAACTCCCAGGAATGTAATTGCCAAATTCAAGAGCTTCCAAGATAAGGAGAAAATACTAAAAGAAGCCAGAAAGGGATGATTCAGATATCAAAGAACACCAATCATGATTTCACAGAATGTAAAGTTGGGGACAGATTTGCAATGATGTAACAGCAGGCACAGAGCCCCTGGCTGAAACTCAAACCTCTAACAGGAGGAGGGGAATGAGTAGATAGAATTCAACCTCCTCCCCACCACTTTGGCAGTTAGAAGGCTCAAGCAACTGATCTAACAGAATTTCCTCTGCACCAGTAATGGATGCTCTCTGACTTAACTTTGACAGGGCTAAACTTGCCAGTAAAAAGGGGATAGTCCCACAGAAATTGATTTGTTTAACTGTTTGAGGATTATTCCCTAAACCAGGATGGATAATTGACTCAGGATGTCTTCAACACAGATTCCTTGGTCTCTGAATCTCAACTACTCACAGAGTCTGCCAAGATGAAAATTTGGCTTAGGTAATATATAAATCCTGGCCTATGTGGCTTGGACCACAGAACTTCACACACACAGACATAACTAAACAAGGGTTTATTAACTTGGAGGAATTGGGATGGAGGATATCTATTTAGGTAAGAAGGAAAGGCAAAATCTGTCTAATATCTTCAGGTATTGTCAGAATACCTTCCCTACAGAGGGGAGAGCCAAAATTAGAAACTTTCTTTCCCTAACTCCTTCACAAGCTAAACTGTATCTTGATGTTTAGGGTTTGTTGAGACACTGCTTGCAGGATTTCTCTTCAACAGTAATAGAATCAGCCTTGGTTAGACAGTCTTGATTATTACCTATATGGGTAAATAGAAATAATTCACCCTGCTCTTTAGGTCAGTGATAAGCTAGGCTTAAAGAAAAGTAGTAATCCTACCCCTTCTTCCACCCAGCACCCTCTTTGCCCCAAAGAGTGAATCACTTAAGCCTGGGTTGCTCCTTTGTACCCATATTCTTAACTGCACAAACTGCCCCTCTCTCTTGGGGTTCAGTGGGGTTCTGTGGGGTTCTATGGAGTAGTTCACCTCACTTAGGAGTCTTCAAGTTATAAGGATCTGGCAGCATCCAAACTAAAGGAACACAAGGCTTGTAATATGATATTCAGAAATCAAAATCCATATATATGTTGCCCACCTCAATAAGTCTGTACAAAAACTGGGAGGGGGTTTCATTGGTATGTTGTTTGGTCTCTCCAAATTTTGGCCAGCTTTTAGGTGTATCAGAGCAGGCTTTCATAGCTGACAATAATGCTTCTCTGCCTTGGTAGAGTTTTGTGTAATCTAGGTGTGAATTGTAATTCCATTTAGGATTCTGGACCAGGCCAATTAACTACTCCCCTACCTTTCTCCTTATTGACAAGAGAGATAATTCTATTTTTCTCACTTCTTGTTAGAAATGCTTTCAATAGATTTTCAGCATCTGTCCAATTGGAGTCATAAGTTTGGAATATATTCTCTAATTTTTTTTCATAAAGATTGGTTTGTTCTCAAAAGTAGGCATATTTTCTTTGAAACTAGCTAAATCTTGAGGGTTGAAGGGTGTGTGGTGTCTTATGGGCCCCAACTCCCCATTTTTATTGAAGGTGGGTACTTCCTTTAAGGGGAATAAGTGTTGGGCTGCATCATTTTCTGTTCCTGCCTCTAGGTTCCCTGTTTGGTGATTAGTGGGAAAGGTAAGGGAAGGGTTTGAGTCAGCAGCAGGGACTACCTCCAGTGGAGTAGTGAGAGGAGCAGATTCAGAATGGGACAAAGATTCTGATAATGAGGAAGTATAGAGAAGTAAGTCTCCCTTATGCTGGAATTTTCTCATTTTTCGTTTTTTGTTTTTCTTCTTTTTAAGTACTTTTTGTGGAATTCTGGGAAGATGGCGACTTAGACGGAGAGAAACTTAAAACCTCTACACTCTTACACATTGAGATAGAAAACAATGCACTTTGAGAAGAAAGAGGACCAAATCTAATAATGGGCCAGAGTAGGGGGAACCTTACTGCAGCACAACTAGAGGTACACCAAGAAAAAGGCTTCGATTCTTGAACTGTGAGATCTGAGGACACAGAAAGGGAATCTCGGGATGCCTCCCCCACATGCTGTGCAGTCTCCAGCTGGTGTACCCACCCCCCTGGAGATAGGGCCTTGCTGGCTCCAGACTCGGGGAGTTGAACAAAAGCATTGGAGAGGTGACTGGAGGAGAAAGCCAGAGAAACACACCAAAAATGCCCAGAAGATGGTGGCTTAGAGACAGCCAAACCTCAGACTGAAGACAGCTTGGCTTCCTTATACCAAGATAGAGAACAAAGGGCTTTAAGAGGAAAGAAAACCAGATCAAACACAAGGACAGATCAGGGGGACCCCATTGCTAGACAGCTCAGCTCAGCTAAAATGTTCCTTCTTGTCCCCCCACTTTTATTTTTTTTTTCTTTCCTCCTCTCAGGTTTTAGCCTTAGGGCAGATTAAGAAACTAATTCAGGGGCAGCTGGGTAGCTCAGCAGATTGAGAATCAGGACTAGATACAGGCAGTCCTGAGTTCAAATCCGTCTTCAGACACTTCCCAGCTGTGTGACCCTGAGCAAATCACATGACCCCCATTGGCCATCCTTACCACTCTTCCACCTAGGAGCCAATACACAAAAGTTAAGTGTTAAAAAAAGAAATTAATTCAATCAATAAAGGCTTGATAACATCCATTAGAGTGACAAGAAGTCTTCAGAGGGCAGAGAATGTAACTACAAACCTCCATTGCCAGCTGAGGGAAGATCTTTCATCAAAGATTATTAAATACAACTGTTCAACTAGCACAACAAAAAAGGGAAAAAAATGAGTTAGCAACAGAAAAATAGAAAATAAATGACAATTGACAGCTTCTTTCCAGGAAGTGAAAAGAGAACAAATGAAATAGAAATAGAAGAAGAGGAAGTAATTCCAGCAAACTGGACACAGGCTTTGGAAGATCTCAAAATTCAATTAACTCAAGAACTTCAGGAACTCAAAAACCAATCATGAGAGGCAAGAGAGGCTGAAGACAATTTGAAAAAGGAAATACATGAACTAAAACAAGAAAATAAAGTCTTGAAGTCCAGAATTGGCCAGCTTGAAAATGAATCAAAGAAGGCAAAAGATGATCTACAAAGAAAATCAGACAAGAAGGAGAAGGATGACCAAAAAGCCAGGGATGAAATTCAGTCTTTAAAAAAGATAACTCAATAACTAGAAACAAATGACTTCACAAGGCAGCAGGAATATGTTAAACAAAATAAAAAAAAATGAAAAATTTGAGGAGAATATGAAACACCTCATTGATTCAACCAAAGATCTGGAGAACAGCTAGAAGAGATAACTTGAGAATTATTGGTTTACCAGTACACAGTGATAAAATTAAAAGTTTAGATAGCATCCTACAAGAAATTATCAGAGACAATTGCCCTGAAATTCTAAAATAAGAGGGAAAAGTGGAAATTGAGAGAATCCACAGATCATCTCCTACATTTAATCCACAACTGACAACTTCCAGGAATATTATAGCCAAATTTAAAAACTACCAGACCAAGGAAAAATATTACAAGGTGCTAAAAAGAAGTCATTCAGATATCAGGGAACTGCAGTTAGGATAACACAAGATCTGGCTGCAACTACATTCAAGGAACAGAAGGCATGGAACACAATATTCCAGAAAGCAAGAGAACTGAGTCTACAACCAAGAATTAACTATCCAGCAAAACTGACTATATTATTGCAGGGAAAAGTATGGTCATTCAATAAAATCAAGGACTTCCAAGCATTCATCAAGAAAAAAACTGGACTTAAACAAAGAGTTTGCTGTCCAAACACAGAACTCTAGAGAATCACCATAAGGTAATTAAGAGAATGGGGGGAGGGGAAAATAATTTTCTTTAAGGGATCTAATAAGTTCAATCAATTTGTATCCCCAAAAGAAAAGAAGATATTGGCAAATATTAAAAATTATTATTATCTACAGGGTAACTAGAAGAAGTTTACATAGAGGGAAAAGTAAGAAATGGTATAGGATGAAATGTCAAGTGATATATATATATATATATATATACAT